>NC_060069.1:58958714-59261745 GCF_922984935.1 Meles meles
AGGTAATGGAACTTGAGACCAAACTTGAAAAATGAATGAGTTTTCATTCCAAAGCAGTAGGGAAACAGAGAGTATGTTCTAAGACAAAGAAAGAGTATGAAGATTAATTGTTTGAAGATTAATATAATAGTACAGTTATTACAAAAGTTAGGTCATATAGAGAATTGAAAAAAAAGACAGGGGCCAGTTTATGGAAAATGATTATATTAATAAGTATTCTTGTGGTTGTAAGTGCCAGAAAAATTCAACTCAACCAAAAAAGAGAATGCATTAACCGAAATAACTAAAATTCAGAAGTAGGCTAGCTTTTAAGTATGACTTATTTAATGGCTCAAATTTTGTCCCCAGGAACCTGACTAGACAATTTCTCCCCCCTGCTGATTTTCTTTCCAGTTTTAGAGTGCTAGATGCTGACAGCTTCACGTTTCTATCAGTAGTGCACCCAGTCCAGAAGAAGCATGAGTCTGCTCCAGAACAGTCCTGGAACTAAATCCATTTGTCCTGGTTGGCTGACTTGAGTCATATGACCATCCCCAACTGTGACCAATGGGGATTAAATGCACTGCTGGCTTAGCTTAGGTCATATGTTCCACCCCCATAGCCTGGTAGTAAATTGTCTCCCACCACACAAATGGGAAAAAGTGGGGAAGAGACACTTCCTCGAAGAAGGGACAGTTCTTCCAGCCACTAGAAGAAGATATGGCTCTGAGTGGCAAACTGTATTCAATGACTATGAATAAAAAGCTAAAATTTTTGGATATTAGTAGGCAATAAGAAACCACTAAGGTTTTTGAACTGGGCAGTAATATGATCAATGCTCATCTTTATGAAATTGATCTGACTGCCATGAATATGATTGCTTGACATGGAGACAGGTGGAGGGGATAAAACTAGCTTTGAGCTTGGTAATGGATTTAAAGTGTCTGTGAGAATGTTGATGGGAAGAGTAGTAAAGAAGAGTCGAAAGCAAGAGATATTTTTGTTTGCAAATATTTTTTCACCAGGACTAAGAAAGTGTAGAAGGGGCACTTAATATTAAAAGCAAAATTGGATTGCTGAAAGAACCTTGTCATAAAGAAAAAAATGTAAATTATTTTAGTGTAATTTCTTAAATCGGTTTAATAGGAGGCCCAACTCTGAAGCCTCCAGCTTGTTTATTCATTTGGAAGAACATTGCTGCCATCTCCTAGTCACCACAGTCCATGCACTTTTCTTCAATCATAATTCCCCTTGACAACCTGGGGTCTGCTGTGTGGGTTTCCAAAATTCTTTTCAGATCTAATCCCCTGAACACCAGTTATTCCCATTCAATGTGTCAAAGACATAAAAAGGGCAAGTGGGCAAACTTTAACAAAATGTTCCTCCCTCTGATTGAACAGTAAAAACCAATTAGTCATTTTAATTTAGGTCTATGGTTTTTTTACTTTTGTTCTCTCCTACACCATCTTTGAGCAGCAGGGTTTGAATTGTGCAGATTATAAAAGAATGGTTGAATCACCACCAAAAGGCTATTATTAATGATTTTTTTAATTCCACAAGCATACTGACATCATCATTATTACTCAGCTTTTTAAAAGATTTAATAAATCCTGAATTTTCAATAGCCATTTAAAATGGAGGAGGATTCATTTATTAATAAAAATTTAACTTGATCAATACAAAATATATTTTGCTACCACTCAACTCTTTAATTTAATTATAATGATTAAAACTAAAAGCAATATTAGCACATTTCTTGCTGTAAGAAAGTTGAGTGTGCTCTGATTTTATGTCAAGTCCTCTCGCCACTCAAAATATAGTGATATTATCTTATAAATGGAAGAGAATATGCATTGTGCTTTTCTCTTATTATAAATGTTACTCATGTGCTATCATTGCAAAAGGGAAGAGCTAGCTTTGCCACATATTTACATGAGTAAATAAAACACCAAGACCACAGTTGTTGTTCAAATTTGATGGTGAATATAAAGCACTTGGGGATCTTGTTAAAATGTGGATTCTGATTCAATAGGTCATGGATGGGGCCTGAGAGTCAGCATTTCTAACCAGGAGACTGATGCTGCTGGTCAGTAGACCACTTTGAGTAACAAGGGTCTTTGAATTTAAAATGAGAAATATTTTCTGGAGCTGGGACCTGGTATTAAATCATGCCACATTTTAGGTTGTAAAACAGTATGAAAGGACTGAAATATGGATTATCTTTCTTTTCTTCAGATCCAATGCATGCCTTAATAATATGAATTATTTTGAGTTTAGCTGGGCAGTCATAGCCCAGCCACTTATAAGTCAGACTGTTTCTGATGATGGTATTACTGTCAGTGAATTGTATACCCTTGTGCAGGTCTGGTTAGAAAAGATTCACAAGTAACCATTCCTTGCACAGTGTATACAGAAGTATACAGTGTATTCTTCTTTTGCTTCCCATTATAGATGTAATTGTTTGAATTTGACATGTATTACCAATTCATCTTCAAAGTTGTTTTTCCATGATTCCAATTATTTATATGAAAATCACAAAATACTGTGAAAAGTCAAAGCATTTTGATGTTTGGCAATAATTTCCATTCTTATTCTGGTACCAGAGAAGCAGACACATACCTAGCTGTTGCCACTTGCCTTTGTTCCAAAAGAACCACACCTTTTCCAAACTGCTGCATCTCTGATTTGTTTGCCTTATGCCAGTTTACCTTAATGATTCCCTGGGGAGAACAGAAATTACACAAAGAGATGCTTTTTCACCACTACTGAAGTCAGAGGATAGAGAAAGTTATGCACATTTTCTCCTTTCAACACCATTTAAAAACAACCTATTTGCAATTTTCAAAAAAGACTTCCACAAATATAATTATATTATGAGTCAGCTTGTTGTTATGTGTATCATAAAATCCTTAGGGTTCACCAGAATACAATTCACACATTCTTTATCTTATGGATTTTCTATTGGTAGATCTATTTGCACATGAAAAGTTTCTTTTTGCACCCAAACACCATATTACTTGAGCTACAATGCTAGATTTGGATGGCAATTTTTGGTCTAGCCAAATGAGATGTATAAACTGCTAGATGGTTCTGTGAATCAAAAGTATCCCAAAATACTGACATTTGAATTAATAGTCAGCCAAGTGTTTTTTGCTAACAAAGCTTTTATTTATAGGCTTTGAAGGAAGTATGTGTGCTGTAGAAAGGATTAATGTTCAAAACTGAAGGAGAAATGTTTGACTAGAAGAGGTTAGGTGTAAACTTTTAGATAGAGGAAGTGGGAAGTTGTGGAATCTCTACAGAGGTTTGTTTGTTTATTAAAAGTCTAGATAAATTTATCTTTCTGGGATGGTAAAATGTACTCCTGTCCAGAAGCTAACTATGGGGTCAATGAAGATAGAGACCATGTTTGTTTTATTTATCAGTGTATTTCAGCACTTTGCATAGCACTTCCACATACTCAGTTCTTAATAAATACGGATGAAGACAGGTGTATCTTCACAGATGCACTTACATTCCTGGGATTTTCTGAATGTAGGGAGCAACTAAATGAGTTATTCCAGTTCTTAAAAAATGATAAATTGAGTTTTACCTTCAACTCTAGGTAGTTGCCGTGGGGTCCAAATGCTTTTATGGTTGATAGCTCCTTGAATCTGCCGTTAGATAATGGTAAGCTTATAATGGATTGAAAACGTTTGTCCCCACTGTTACTTCATAGAACTCTAGCATTTTCAAATCAAACTAGAATTTCCCCCCAATTTTTATACCAATATGCTAGCATTTTACATAAATATTTCCCCTCTTTTAGGTTTGTAGAGCTTGACATCTCAGGAAATGATCACTCATCTTTTTTGGACTGGAAAAAAGTCTGTTTACATACTCATATATGGTGGTTTATAATTTACAACTCCCTTGCATGTATTCAGTCCTTAGCAGCCCAGTGCTTTCGCCTGAATAGATATTTGCCTTACGTCAAAAATGAGGAAATAGGGGTGCCTGGGTGACTCAGTGGGTTAAGCCTCTGCCTTCAGCTCAGGTCATGGTCTCAGGGTCCTGGGCTCTCTGCTCAGCAGGGAGCCTGCTTCCCCCTCTCTCTGCCTGCCTCTCTGCCTACTTGTGATCTCTCTGTCAAATAAATAAATAAAATCATTTTAAAATGAGGAAATAGAGAGTATACTTGATCAAAAGAGCAGTGAGGTAGTGAGACAGAATTAGCACTTCAGCCTGCTGATTCCTATTCCAGTGTTCTGGAATAAAAGGACAATTAAAGAAAAATGGTGATACTTTAGTTTACAGTTTCTATGAACATATCTCAATTTTCTGAATAAAACAATGAGTTTAACATGCAGGGTTTGGACATGGAAAAGCTGAAGTCTAAAGAAGACAAAGGAAATTTTCCAAGGTTAACTATTGGTGGAATCTAATAGGTCTCCATATCTCTTACCTTTACAGGTCTTACTCATTTTGTGGTTGATTGGTTGGTTGGCTGTTCAGTCACTTGTTTTAGGACCACAGATGTATTGAATTAATCATTTCTTTGATTCATTTCACCCTTTCCTCACTAGTTCATACATAGTTATGTTTTATAGCAATTTTTACAGGGTAATACATATTCTCAAATCACAACCCAAGCTAATAGCTAAGACATCATAATAAGACTTTCATATAAAATGCCACCATCCTCTCCCCCTGCCTCTCTTCACCAAGAATTACCAACATTCTGAATACTATATTGATTGTTCTACTGGTTTCCTTTTCATATAGTTATATATGATATATATTTATGTTCCTAGAGAGCTGATAAATTTTTTAACTTTATGAAAGGTATATCATGCTGTTTGCACTATTGGGGAGATTATATCGTGCTGTATATAACTTGGAGGGTATATTGTTGTGTAATTGGAGATCTTATTACCAACAAAACTAGGTATTCACAGTATACACATATATGCCAGCGTATGGTGTATATGTATATACATTTATAATGTAAAGACTATCAAACTATCCAGTCTCTTTAACTTGAGACATATGTAAATGCACTCTACCTATAGATTATATAGTAAAGACCCATTCATTCAACAGACATTTTTAGACTACCAACCACGTGGCAGGTGGTACTATATTATATTGATACATCCGTGTACAAACAGATATACACTCCCCTCCCTAAAAATCCCTGATTTCATGGAAATAACATTGCGTCTAAACAGACAGACAATAAATAAAATATGTAAAATATATAGGATGTTAGATGATGTTAACTGCTAGGGAGAAAAATCATGGAAGGCCCTTAGGGACTGGGGTTTGGAATTTTAAATAGAGTGCTCAACAATGAATTGAGGGTGGGGTGAGTCTTTTATTCACGGAGTGACATGGAGGCAACTTGTGAGAGCTGAATCAGAACAGAAGTAAACTCTTCAAAAACCCCCACGTTCAGCCTATTATGTCTGTAGGATGACAGGCTCAGTCGTTGTTGATGGCCCTGGAGAGACAATGCATTTTCCTCCCACTTTTCTTGCATCTGACCGCCGACTCTGCTGGAATCTCCGTGGTTGCCGCTGCCGCACCTGAACGCCTTGCGCGACCACCACTCGCGGGCACTTTGCCACCGCGTGCGCGCCCCGCCTTCGGGCTGCTCCCGGGCCCGCCGAGGACGCGCGCGCGTACCCGGCCGCGCGGCCTCTCGGCAGGGACGCGGCCGGGAGGGCGGCGCGCGCCCCGCTCGGCAGCTGCGGCGGCGGCTGGTGTGGGCGCTCACGTCAGGGTTGGGAGGAGGAGGGGGTTCGCGACAAAGATAGTGAGAGAGACATGAGGCAGCCCGGCAGGAAGCGAGAAAGAGTTGGGTGGAGAAGGAGTGAGTTTTAGAGTCGCCGGGTGAAGCAGGACCTGCGCCTGCGGGTGAGCGTAGCCTCCTGGGCTCCTCGTCTCCTCCGCGCGCTCTCCTGTGTCCGCTTTCAGCACCCCGAGCGGAGAACAGTTCCCAGCTGCCCGCAGAACCGCCAGGAGGCCACCGTGGCCGGGCTACCTGGAGCCTTCCTCTGGGCTCAGAGGCACGGTCTAAAACACAGTGTGCACGCCGCCTTCTCCCCTCTGTTGGTGTGCAAGTAAACACGGGGGAAAGCATCAGGCGGCCTCAGGGAGCCCTGAAGAAGCCCAAGCAGAATGTACCAGGGACACATGCAGGTAAGACATTACCATCGAACTGGAAAGAAATCTTGGGGGCTAATTTAAGAGCAAGGCTGTTCACTAAGTTATTGTGGTCAAGAGCTGTCTTCATACAATTCAACAAGTGAAGTGGTGCAACATGACCATGACATTTCTGTCCGGTGCTATGGGTAAAACTAGACAGGTTTCTGAGGGTGGGGGGAGACCTCAGAACTTCGATTGGGGAAGTTTGTTTTCTGTGCATTCCCTGAGCCTGTTTCTTTAAACAAGATCAAGGAATCCAAACAGAGGAAGCCTGGAGATGACTGTGTTTCCCTTGTAATCCTATTGATGCAACTCGGCATGTATGTCAGCTGAAGGGCAAACAATAATTGGAAAGACAAAGCTTTTCTTTTATCATCTGCAAAGGTTTCTTGACAGAACACTTTGCCACTTTTGTACTATTTTTTAAAGTGATGATTTTTTTAAATGGTCGGTGCTATATTTCCCCCCTTCAAATAGTGGGACATTATCACCTATCCCTACAGTCATAGGATGACTTAGGGGGATGAATTTCAAATGTATGTCCAAGAGGCTCTAATGTTTTTCAGGGGAGGTGCTGCCTCTTGTTATTAATGCTCCTCTGAGCTAAGCCTCTGCTTCTCTTAGAGGCACTCCAATCTCTTGGGAAAAATTATTTTAACCTTGACTCCAGTTCTCATTCACATGGTTGGTTCTTCCTTATAAAGGCAGGTGTACTCTTGGGGGGAAAAGCAAAGTACTAACTCAGCTTCCTAAAGTATGAGCTGAGTTTTGATGGGGTGTTTTTTGTTTTTTTGTTTTCATTTTGTTTGTTTGTTTGTTTGTTTTGTTTTGTTTTTCGCTGTTCCTAAATGCTGTAGTCATCAGGTTTGATGTTTGGGCTTCCTTTCCATTCCAAAGATGGTCAAATACAGTCATCATATGTGGTGTCTTCACACTAGTCTGTATCATGTGTGAATATTGATGATGTTCCTTTTGTGTCTTTTGATCAATTGAAAATAGATAAATATGTTATTGCATTCATGACTTAACGTTATCAAATATTTAGTTTCTACGTCTGTGAGGAAATTCTTTTAGACCGTAATTTACTTTTATATAAAATGGTATTAATCAATTTCATAAGTTTTGTAAGATTTCTGAATCAGCACTATCAGAATTCCAAAAACATTTCCCATATTACTGACATCATCCTGTTTTGAAAATTTTTACTGGAGTTCTATCACAGTTGATGGATAATAATTAGTCACTGAAGTATATTTCTAAATATATATTATAGATATGATCTGCATGTTTCTTATTAAAGCTATGTTAATAAGAAAGTTTAGCCACAAAGAAACATTCCAATAATGATGAAAAAATGAAGAATTATTACTAGAGTTCAATGTTTCCTTCTGCACCTAAAAATGATACTTATAATTTTATATATTATCTATTATCCCTAAACAGTTTCTTCACAGGAGTAAAATAGGAAGGTTTTACTGAATAAAGTCAATCTTCAGAAAATTGTTCATTCACATAAAATTCATAATTGATTGCCTGAGCAATTTACAAAAACTTTCCACATTGTTTTTTGTTGTTGTTGTTTAAATATGTTTTTGTGAATGAAGAATTAAAACAACAATTTGGTAAATTCAGGCACCCAAAAACAATTTTAACCCAATTTTCTGAATATTTCAAGGGAGGATATTATTGAAACCTGAATCAATCGTCTAGAATAATGTCCGAGGGTTCCATTTTACTTTGAAAGAATAAACAATATGTAAGATTCTGTGTATGTTCCCAACTTAATGTTTTTTGCTTGTGCTCTGTTGTAATAGCCAAATATGATGGCTTGCAATAAAACTTACAGATCTTTGCTGCCAGGCTTAACTTGAAAATGTTACTAAATAAAGACTGTAATCAATATGCTTGCCAAAATTTCAGAGCACAATACCTTTTTTTTTCCTATTCACTAATGAGATTAATGTTAAACATACAACTTCTCAGGCTTTAATAGTTTAGTAGCTATTAAATGATACGACCATCTCAGTGGGACTTCCCCTCCCCCAGAAATAATGCCTATTACAACCTGATTTTATAATGTAGTTATTTGCTTATATCTGAAACGCCCAGTCTCTTTCCCAAAGAATAGAATTTAGCCTATAGACAAAATCTCCTTGTGTTGATATGTTTAGGTTAAATAAAGAATCCTTCCTTAATAGAGATAACATCATCCTCCTGTGCGTACCTGACTGTAATCATTAAGAAGATATATAGCCCAAATATTCCAAAACATTTATTAAAAATCTGAATACATATTTGGTAAAATGGACCAGGAATGAGCAGATTTACTAACACTTCTGCCAACTTTGGAGTTCATTTGATACACTGGTGTTACTTGGCTGATGCCTTAAAATGAGAATGAAACAAAATATTT
The DNA here is from genome assembly GCF_922984935.1 of Meles meles. Lineage (NCBI taxonomy): Eukaryota > Metazoa > Chordata > Mammalia > Carnivora > Mustelidae > Meles > Meles meles. The sequence continues at coordinate 58,967,296 of NC_060069.1, forward strand.
GCAGTCATTTGCTGTGCCTTCTAATTCTCTTTTCTGTATCCAAGAGATCCTAAAATAAAATGTTTTGTAAATAGGCAGTCTGGAGTGGGGGAGATGTTCACAAGAAGCCTTTAAAAATAGTCTAATTTAAAACTCCTGTAGTGCCTTTATTTTTACAACTAAATGATTTTATAAATAAAGTCTATTAAGTCTTTTATATCTAGCTAATTCATCCAGTTTACCATAGAACCTGAATTCATTGTAGAAGCCAGAGACTTTCAAAAACACACTCTGCTAGTTCATTTGAAAAGTTGACGTCTATCACAGATAGATAGAACATATATTTCTTGGTTTCGAAGTAAATGCCACAGGTATATTTCTTAGGAGCAGGGCCCTAGAGTTGTGCTGTTTTTCAACTGCCTTGCCACTTATTTCCAAGGGGAATTTATCACCCAAGCAACTGAAGCAAAAGTTGTTTCTTTAGTGACTGTTTTAGATTTACTTTTCTTTTTTTCCTTTTGACCAAGGGGGCCAGTGGCATTTAAATATATCTTAGATTCAGTTCAGGCCAAACTCTTTATTCCTTTCAGATGACCGGCAGCCTTAATCTCTTTAATACCTCTGTATACTCTGTACTGCAATGCTTGTTTGTACATGTGCATGTGAATTAACAATGCCAATTAGAGCAAAATAATTATGTGTCTGAATATTTCCTTAGCCGATTTTTTTTTCTGGGATGGTATAAATATAGAGCAATGTAATTTAAGTTTTGAACTAAGATTTGTTTTTTATTTTTAATGAAACATCCTCACTAGTGCTTTTTGTTACAAAAGAAAGTTATTTCAGAAGGCAAGCCAACAAAAAATATCTGTTCATAATTGTAACTGATCTTCATTATGGGCATTCAAAACCAGACTTTTCTGATTTCTTTAAGCTGGCTGAGGAAACATTGCACACCCTCTGGCTTCATAAGACATTAACTAAAGAAGATTTAAGTGACCAAAGTTGTAAGATTATTCATTGTTCTAAAAGTAGCCATTTTATTTGTCTTCCCTCAAAGAGATTTTGTGTTTGTCTTTATTTATGACTTTACTTAGCTTTTTAAAAAAATCTTCATGAAAGGGAACAGCTCGAGTAACTTGAATTATGTTAATACATTAGATCTGGCCACTAGGGATTCATTTAGTTTCACTGGAAACAACGAATAGAAGAAGCCAATCCGAGAGAAGATTATAAAATGTTTCCACATCTATACCAATAGTTTGTCATAATTGAAACCCTAAAGCAAACCGTAAAATAAGTAATATTTGTCATGGGTATTTCCACTTCTCTAAAAGATCCGTTTCCTCCTCCTTGATGCCACCATTTTCTATCTTCTGTCATTTCCTTTTTTCAACCTTTTGCTAATAAATATATAATTAATACCAGTACACTACATACATTACATAAATACACTACATACACATGCCCTGCAGTGGTATTTGCATTTTCAGAGAAGACTCTTTAAAGATTAGTTTGGTAGAGAAGATGTTTTAAGGAGAATGTGGTAGTGCTGTCCTGAGAGGCTGGGGTTGATGGTTTTGGTCAGGTGTGACTACTGCCTTCCCCTCACTCCTCCTCCCCATCTCAAATGGCACCTGCCTCGTCTCCTCAAAGTCTTCCTATGAATGATAATCATCATTAATACTCATTTACTGAATGAATTTATTGTCTAAATGAAATGGTACTAACTAGAACTCTTATGAAGGAAATTTGTGTACAGTGGGTCTAGTGCTCAAAATTAAGACACAAGTTCCAGAAGATTTTGAAGTGCCCTCTAATATATTTACAAGGAAATCATGCTTGATATGAGAGTAATACTGAGCTCCTAACACTTAAAACTTATCATACATATGGAATAATATTGCAGAGTGTTTGATTAACCTGAAAATATCATTCCCCAGCCATAGTCATACTGGTCAGTAGTTTATATAATATACTTACTGTAAGAAACATGATAAGTTCTTCCTAGATTTTGTTTATGGTTTATAAACATTCTTCCTAAACGTGTGTTTTAAAGAAAAATTCCAACATATGAATGTTTTGAGTATAAGACATTTTTAAAGTAAAGACTAAGAAAAGGTTAGAACAGAACTTGTTAATTTTAAAATCCTTGAATCTCTAGTATTACTCCTGCCAACCTATGAAACATTAAGATGTGATGTATCACGTAGTCAAAACATCTGGCAGTCTGCTGTTTTACACTTTTCATTGAGATCTGTTGCCAACACAGGCATAAGCTAGAGCTGCTTAAATGTTCTATATTCTCGAATTAACTTCTTGATACACGTATAGAATAACTAGTATGCATTTCCTGCACTAAAAGTGAAGATCAACTCCGGCCTAATGTTTCCTTATGAAGAGACTTAAGTCCAATCTGAATGTTAGGGGACATCTAAACATGATGTAATTTCAAATACACTGATAAAGGAAATGAGGTTGCCAAATTTCTGAATATGTATCATCTTTTATAATTCAGAATTTATTTACTATACAGCATGTAACCCATGAATCAGTTACCACGACCACCAGAGAAATGTGAATTAGGGGTTACATTTCTGTTAATGACCTTTATCTCTCTACCTTCCCCACTTCCACCCCTCCTCGCCTATGCCATTCCCTTTACTAGGGACAAAATGGGAAACTTCTTTCTTCATTCCAGTAAGAAAGATTTTTATATCTTATAATTAGCATGTTATACAGCATATATACAGGAAGATAGTAATACCCTATTGGTTAAATATCCAGACCACTGCTGATTGTTCAGAGCTCAGAGTATAATACAACACATGGCCATTGTTGTCTTATTATGTCACTTTTTACTGATCTTTATTAGTACCAATGTACTACTTCTCCTATTAAAACTCCATTAGATAAATGACCATTATTATTCTTCTGTGAGATTTTACTAAACTGATCATTCCTATGTATTTTTTTTAGACAATCACTGTTAGAAATTGCACAGATGAAAAATAATAAGCTCATTTAGATAGGAAGATGCTACTTATCCTCCACTTCATGGAAGAAAAACACATAGAACCTTCCAGCAGCTCTGAAGTGGGGTGAATCTTAGCCAGGTGGAAGAGTTTGCATTGAAGGTGCGTAAAGAACTCCCAAAACTCCTGCTCGTGCATACAGACCTCTGGAAAAAAAGAAAGAAAGGAAGAAAGAAAGGAAGGAAGGAAGGAAGGAAGGAAGGAAGGAAGGAAACAGAAAAACCCTACAAGTGGGACTTGGTATAGTGAAAACTTTTTCCCCCCCAAATAGAATGCCATATGGTGACCTATAAGTCATGAAGATTCCAAAAGATGTTTGGTGTTATGATGCCAGAAATCTACCTAGGAAGCCACAAAATTCCCACTCCTACACACCCTCTTAAAAATTATTTCGTTTTTAAAGCAACAGTATGGTAGAGGAATTCAAACCATTTCATATGAGTAATGATTGAAGGAACTGGGGATGTTTAGCTTGGAAAGTGAAGCCTCAAAGAGACCACAATGACTCTATATAAATGTTTGAAGAGTTACGAGGAAGAGGCTACAATTGTTCTGTATAGCCTTGAGGGTTAAAACTGGTATGGTATCAAGAAGAGATAAAAATTTCCTCAAGGCAATGATAATAAGAAGACCCTGGATATTAGCCAGTTCCCACTGAGTGAGATGCCTATTTGGAGATAGATAAAGCCTAGAGTGAAGCGGGGCTGAAGGTGGGCACAGAGTCCCTATGCACACACAGGCCTCTGTTCCTAGACCATCATGCCTTGTAGATAAAATCCAATAAAAAGCACCATGAGATGGTATGTGTGTTTGTGTGTGCATCTCTGTGTGTCCTATGAAAAATCGTTGTAGTCAATGAAGTAATGACCTAAAATAAGCAAAATTCATAATGTCCTGGTTACCTAGAAGTAGGCAGGGCCATGCCAGTACCATCATGCAAAGTGATCAAAAATAGTAAAATGTCAGAAAATATGTAACCTCTTTAAGGAAATGAGAAACAGGAAAACATTTAAACATCATGAGAAGAAGAAGCTGATAGAATTGCAAAACATCTTTTTACTTCCTTTCACATGGGTATTAATTGTAACATGAATGCTTATGCTGAATGGTATCTTTTGGTTATATGGGGAAGTAACATCTGATTGGGCAGGTGATTATGCACATGAAACACCTGGGAGATGGTTGGAAATGCAGAATCTCAGGTCCCATCCCAGACCTATTGAATCAGAAACTGAATTTCTCAAGATACCCAGTGGTTTATATGTACATTAATATTTGAGAAGTGATGGTTTGAAAATACCGACATGGAGAACAAGGCCTGATCTATTACACTGAGAATAGGAAAAAACTTGATTCTTGGGTATCTTTCTGAGGTCATAGAGACATGATGATGTCCCTGACAGAGGGGTTGGTAAGAGCAGCTATCACAATTATGTTTGAATAAAGTTCCTTCCTTATATCCATACCATAATCTCCACCCAGTTGGTTGTAGTTTTTCTGTCTGGGAAAAAAACAAAAAAACACAGAAAACCTTTATGTTCCACCTGAATAAAAACAAACCTTCAAGTATTGAGAAAATTATCATGTCCTCATCCCATTAAATCTTTTCTTCTCCAAGATAAAGAGCCCAGTTCACTCAATCATTTTTCATTAGGACATTTTTGATGTTTTAATTCCTCCATGAAAGTATGGCCCTCGGAGAAAGACACTGCTCAAGATGTGATCTCACCAATGCCAAGCAATGTGAGACTGTTTATCTCTTGGGAAAGACAGCTACTCAGACAGCCTAAGACTGCTTTAGCATCTCTAGATTATAAGTTGTTCTCTAAATTGTTTTGATGTTTCTATTCTCTGAATAACTGGGGGTTATCTCACAGTTACTAATCTTTATAGCAGAATAATTTTGGATCCAAATGTGCTCATTAGAATATTCTAGGCTAATGGTTCCTTATATTTCCAACAATTACACTAATGTTCAGTTTTGAGGTCATAGAATCCTGAGTTTGAAAGACTCTTGAAAGTGTTCTGTTCAATCATCTCATTTCACAGATGAGGATATTTAGGTTCAGAAACAAAAGAGATTTTCTCAAAAAGTCCCATGTTGGTTAGTTAGCAGAGCTAGCACTGGAATGAAAACTGCCTTACCCCAGTGTGCTATTTCCATTGCACTATTATTCTTTATTTTGATTTTTTTTTACAAACAAAAATCTAAGTAAAAGTAAACATTATAATAAACTTCTAGATATTCCAAAATATCCAGGTGTTTGGCATTTAGTTGCAAAAGTTGACATTTTCCTGCTTTTTAGTTTTAGTATAACTATTTGATATTTTATGTATTCAGTTTGATAGTCATTTGGCTGGCAGTGGAAGAAAGTCTGGTCTGTAGGTGTGTTTTAAAAGTGGAATGAGGCACCATGAAAATTTGTATCATTTATGTTCTTAGGAATGTTCCTCACTGTCTCTCCTTGGACTGGCTGGATTAACTATTTGAGTGAACTGGTTTGATAGGTTTTTGAAACTAGTTGCCTAAATATACAAGTAAATCAAACCCCAGCATTCTTCGCTGTAAGCAATGGGAACCAAGTCTGGCTTATTTAAGTAGAAAGGGGATTTATTAAAAGTATATTTGAACAACTAATAGGCATAGGAGGAATGATGAAAATAGAAAAATCATCATTTTGCAGTGATCATAGTAAAAATTGATTCAAACAAAAATGCTAAATGGATGCTAAATATGAGAAAGGGGGCAGTTTGAGGAGAAACAAGATATTTATATAACATCAAAATATCAACCATTTTGGAGTATCTGGGGGCCTCAGTAAGTTGATTTCTCTTGGTTACAGCTCAGGTGTTGATCTCAGGGTGGTGAGATCAAGCCCCACATCGGCCCTGCACTGAACTCGGAGCCTACTTAGATTCTCTCTCTCCCTCTCCCTGTGCTTGTCCCCACCCCCCAATCATGTGCTCTCTCAAAATAAATAAATAAAATATTTTAAAATATATATAGCAACCATCTAAATTATAAGAGAAAAAAAATAACTTTTCACTGGAAAAATTGGACAACACCCTAAATAATCAAAATCAGTACCACCAGTAAAATAATCATCTGCATGCCCGTCTCTGGATATGATGCCCTGGGAAGGCCACAACATCACTAATGTAGTATTACTGCTGAGAATGTACAACTTAAATCCAATCAAGAGAAAATCTCAGACAAACCCCAATGAAGGGTATTCTATAAAGTAAACAAATTATGTTTTTAAAAGTGTCAATGTCATGAAAAACAAGGAAATACCGAGGTGTTTACACATTAAAAGAAGACTTAACATATGACAACTATACACAATACATGATCCTGGATTGGATCTTGGACTGGGAAAGAAAATTGTGATAGAGCACACTGTTGGCATAATTGAAACTTGAATATAGACTGGAAATTAGATTAATATTAGCGTTATGTTTCCTGAATTTGATAACTAAACTATGACTATGTAAGAGACTAGCTTTGTTTACAGGACATACATCCTGCAGTATAAAGGGGTAAAGGGGCATAGTGTATGTGACCTACTCTCCAGTGATTTGGAATAATGAAAATAATATTATGTTTGATATAATTACATGTACAATAGAGAGAGAGAGAGGGTGAGAAGGAAGACAGAGAGAAACAGAGGAAGAGAGAGAGAGAAATACAACAAGATGTTAAAAATTGGTAAATCTGGGCGCCTGGGTGGCTCAGTGGGTTGAGTCGCTGCCTTCAGCTCAGGTCATGATCTCAGGGTCCTGGGATCGAGTCCCGCGTCGGGCTCTCTGCTCAGCGGCGAGCCTGCTTCCCTCTCTCTCTCTGCCTGCCTCTCTGTCTACTTGTGATCTCTCTCTGTCAAATAAATAAATAAAATCTTTAAAAAAAAAAAAAAAAATTGGTAAATCTGGGGAAAGCGTATTATGGGAGTTCATTGTTCTATACATGCAGTTTTTTCTGTAGGCTAGGTATTTTTCTCAAAATAAAAAGTTGCTATAGAGTTACCCTGTGACCCAGCAATTGCACTACTGGGTATTTACCCCAAAGATACAAATCTAGTGATCCGAAGGGGCACATGCACCCCAATGTTTATAGCAGCCATGTTCACAATAGCCAAACTATGGAAAGAGACTAGATGCCCATCGATAGATGAACGAATGAAGAAGATGTGGTATATATGTACAATGGAATACTATGCAGCCATCAAAAGAAATGAACTCTTGCTATTCTCAATGACATGGATGGAGCTAGAAGGTATTATGCTAAGTGAAATAAGTTAATCAGAGAGAAACAATCATCATATGCTCTCACTGATATGCAAAATTTGAGGAACAAGGTAGAGAATCATAGGAGAAAAGAGAAAAAAAATGAAACGATGAAACCAGAGAGAGAGAGACAAACCATAAGAAACTCTCAATCTCAGGAAACAAATTGAGGGTTGTTGGAGTGGAATGGGGATGGGAGGGTTGGGGTGGCTGGGTTATGGACATTGGTGAAGGTATGTGCTATAGTGAGCACTGTGAATTGTGTAAGACTGATGAATCACAGACCCATACCCCTGAAACAAATAATACATTATGTTAATAAAAAAAATTAAAACAAAATTAAAAGTTTCTTTAAAAAAAATTTTTTTTTAAAGTACATTGGGAGACTCACAGAATTCCAGAACTAGGGTTGGGATAGAGAGATCAGGCAGCAGACAGGGCACAGCCTCAGTCAAACTTCAAACCAGGATAGTGCAGACCCCACTGCTGTCTTCACAGAAAAGAAAATCAGAGCTTGCACCCCTTACACCGTAGACTTGAGCACTGGTTCAGCTGCTCACCACTGCTGCTGCTGCCATGGAAACCCCATGCTGGAGCTTCAGCTGCTTTGCCACCCACTGCCAGGATGAATCCTCTACCATGACTTCTTCTACATGCCCCCAGAGCCCAATTCAAAGTGGGGACAGGTGTGACTGGTTGGTAGCACTGAATCACACATCCACACCCTATATGTAAGATAGTTTGGGAAAGTGTGTATCTGCTTACCACCAAGACTCCAAAAGGGGGGCAATTTTCCAAATTTAGAGTTTAGATTTGGGAAAGTTAAAAAAAAAAAAAATCCAGGGCCCACTACAACATGTTATAGATACTGCTTGAAAGTAAAATAGATCCCTCTCTAGACTTAACTAAAGTCCAGTCTGCCTTGAGGGAAAATAGTAAAAAGGAAATAATTTTCTTTAAGCCTGTGTTTGATACTGCCTGCTACTACATGCAGGCCTATAGGAGAATATAGGAAAGCCAGACTATATTGGTTTATTAAATCATGGAGCAAAGAAGAGCAGAACAGACTTCTCCATCATTCATCAATGTCCATCTACTGCTCACTCCTATTCTTCTTGAAAAATTGGAAAGAGCTCTGTGAAGAATTTAGTAATTAATTGGGGAATTAAAATACATATCATGTACTTTAGTGATAAGAACAATTTTTTTCCTCCATATGCAGGAATTTAATGTGGAAAGCTGGGCACATCCAAAGGATGACTATAATCAAAATGCCCTGTGCATTTGAGTCTTTAATACTGATATGCCGTCTATTATATTTAGAAAGATATATGTAAGACAAAAAGAAAGTATCCTTAAACTTGAGGCAAGATTAAATTAAAATAGAAGCTTAGAGATATAAAGGTCTTTAGAGTTCACATACCACAACTTTGTCATTTCACATTGAAGAAACTGAGGACTAGGTCTTGGTAGAATTAATTGCCTCTCCTCAAAATGGAAACAAAATATGCTGAAAGTCTTTTGATAGAATGTATCATACATTGCTTAATAATCCTCACTTTTGAAGAGGTTATTATAAAAACCTACGGGCTAAGAACTTGTGCTCCAGAATCAGACAGCCCAAGGTTCAAATCCTGGCTTCCCTACATATTATCTCTGTGATCTCACCATAATAACATGCCCCCTGAAAACCTCACTTTCCTCACCTGTGACATGGAGAAAATGAATGTGCTTGGGCATAGTGACGACTTTGTAAGAATGAGCTCTTTTTTTTTGGAACCGGCAAAAGGTTTTATATATATTGTGTGTGGAAGAAGAGGTTTAGCCATAGCGGTGCCTGTCATGATTGATTGTCTACAGTGGTGGCAGATGCTTGATTTTCTTTTTTTTTTTTAAAGATTTATTTATTTGACAGAGAGAAATCACAAGAGAGGCAGGCAGAGAGAGAGGAAGGGAAGCAGGCTCTCCACTGAGCAGAGAGCCCGATGCGGGACTCGATCCCAGGACCCCGAGATCATGACCTGAGCCGAAGGCAGCGGCTTAACCCACTGAGCCACCCAGGCGCCCCAGATGCTTGATTTTCTTATTCTCCCACGGCTCTGCAGTTTTTCCATTCCCCCATCTCAAATTCTTGCCTTCTGTACACTGAATATTTACTCACCCTTTAATTTTGCACTTAAAGTTTATCTCCTCAGTGAGTGCTGCTCTGTGCCCCCACAGTATTCTCCCCTGTTCTCCCACAAAATGCAGAATTAGGGATGTCCTCCTCAATGTTTTGTTAGCACTTTAAATGCATCACAAATACCAATAACTAACATGTAGCTTTAATTACTTATTTCGGTCAATCTCCCCAACTAGCAAGCCTATTTGTGGCAGTGACTATATCCAATATATCTTTGTATCCCTGGAGATTACTAGTGCTAGGTACATACTATTAATGTAGTATTTACTGAATGACTGAATGAATGAATGAATGAGTGAATGAATGGGTGAAAGAATGAATAAAATACTGAGAAGAGTCCCTTTATCTTGAATAAGGACTCTGTTTGGGAATGGTCTTCTTGATTCTAAGACACACATGGCTCCAGAATCTGGTCTATTCCCATGGGTTTCAGAAGCAAATGCATATCAAGTAAAATTTCCACATACTTTAGAGGGAATCAATTACAGGGAAACCTTATAAACCTTATAATTAGATTGCCACTGTAATTAACCAACACTCCGCTGTCAAAGCAGTCTACACAATTTAATGGGTTCAAACTCTTTAAAGCCTGAGGACAGTCTGGAGCTACAGATTTAGAAATATAATAGATTATCCTAATGGTTTCTAACTATATCTCTAAGTGGCCAAGGTCATTTGGAATTAGAATCCATGCCTCTAAGGTTCTTAACATCTCTTCACCACCCCAGCTTGTTGTCAACAATGATTTTGATCATAGTGCTAACACACACACCCATGAGACATCCTGAGATGACAGAACATCATAGTAACAACTGACCTGAAAGTCCATCCTTTGCTTACACCCAGTTGTAAGGGTTGCTTACAACTCCGGAACTAACCTCCTCAGTTACACACACACACAAACACACACACACACACACTATTCCAGGGATACAAGGAAGTAGCTGCACTCACAATGGTCATCCAAGAGACATGTTGATTTTGTAAGCCTGTCTGATGGATGTCTCCCACAGTTACTCTGATATGGGAGCCTGAGATGGAGGAGTAATTCTTCCTATCAGGTACAGGGTAAAAAGATTGATATATCACATGTCAAAGCTTTCTCTAATAGAGAAAGATTATAAAAGGAGACATTTTGGGGTGGGGGGGGGCAAATACACAGACTCTTTTCCCTAGAGTTCATAATCCCACACCCAGACACACAATTTAGCAAGTGAAGTTAGAGGGTTGGATTTCAGACCTGACTTGTTCCCCCTCATCCAGACATCCTTGCACAACCAATATGTACAACCATATATGACTCTGAAGGGAGTCTCCTCTACTAACATTCTAGTCTGTGGTGTGTGTGTGTGTGTGTGTGTGTGTGTGTGAAGGTGTATGATAAAAGGTGAAGAAATGAGCTCCATTTTATCAAAAATATTTCAAATACAGATTGGATGTGAATTTGCTAAAGTCTTTATGGAAGATGGTTGGCTTAGAGGATTACTGGTTTTCCTTCCAACTCTAGGATTCTATTTTTATCAGGTCCTTAATTAGTAATACAGTACATCTCTGACTATTTGGTCAAGGCATATTTCCCCAATTCACTAACAATCACATCTTGGAAAATAAATTAAAAAGCTTTGCTAGCATCAAGATACTTGTTATTTCTTACAAAGTTGAAGATCAACCTGCCCTAATTCTTCAAGGGATATACTGTTTGGGAGGATCTTGCTATTCCTCTCCCCCTACCCTGTTCTGCAAATAACAAGAGATATTTTTCTACAAAGCTATCCCCAATATGGCAGAACTCTCAGCTATGATAGAATACTGATTGTCTCTGCTACAATAGTCACATTTTATGAGAGACTCATGAAAGTTTATCTTCAGAATGCTTTAGTGAGGTTGGCAAAGGATAGATATTTTATCTTTGTCATGCTGATAGAGAGAATGCAGCTGGCAGGGTTTGACTGCCTCACCCAAACTCCCACATCAAATCAGTTGGGGGACCAAAATCTGGGTCTTCTGTTTTTTTTTAAATTTTTATTTATTTTTAAAATTTCTTTTCAGTGTTCCAGAATTCATTGTTTACACGCCACACGCAGTACTCCATGCTCTTCTGGTTTTTTTACTCTATTGCTTGAGCCCATGTAGCAAATTCAGGCTACATCTCCACATCAATACCTCACCTATTGCAAACTAACTCAACTAAGAGAACAAAAAGATTTTACAAGTTTTCTGGAACACTACATGGTCTTGGAGGGTAGAAATCTCTGATGCATTCTTCCTATCATTTACACAGGACAGGTGCTAACTCATACATACAGCTTTATCAGTTCCCTGAAATAAGCATCTGGGCATATTAACTTAGTACTTGAGAGTACCCTTCTGTGTGATGGGGTACACTCTGCTAATGGAATACAGGGCAACTCTGAAACACCCATAGAATCAGAAATATCCAGCAGGCCAGGAAAATAGTGAGGCTGTGGGATTAACTAGAGCTCAGAAGCACAGTGTAGAGTCACTATGTGTTGCATGTGTAGAAGTACAATCTTGGGTTGTATGTATAAACTAAGCCAGAATATGCTCCCCCAAATCTGTCACTTACCTAAATAATTTACTTTTATGTTTTATTTTATACTTTGCTATTCTAAAAAAATTCAAAAGTGGTCTGGTGGTGAACCAGATGTTTCATGGTTTACTCTAATGCTCTAACCTCTATTAAACCCATCTTTTAAATACCTGACTTTAGTATTGAAAAGTTAGTCACTGTTTATTTGGGGGAGGTCTCTTAATTTCTTCTGCTCTTAGAGAACCATTTTTTCAAGGTAAGAGCAAATACCAACTTTGTTGAAAGAGAACTTCTAAATGGCAAGATCAAGATAATGTGAAGGAAGTATGTATAGATCTTACTGATCTCAATTGATATTAAAATATGTACTTAAAATGGAGCCACTGATCCCTGATTTCTTAAAGTTGATTTTGAACTTTAAGAGCAAAAGGTCAAGAATTAACATTATAAAAATAGAATATGATAGTATTGATCAAATAACTCAATGTGAAATTAAAAGTACCAAAATAAAAGTCATGTATTCTTTCACAGTTGATTTCAGGAACCAACTCCCAACACATTCATGTCCTAGTTTCAGGATCAATGATAAGAGAATTAAATATGTTTTATCAAGGTAGCGTTAACTAATGTCCTAAGAGTTAAATTACAGTCTTCTGGTACCTAGTTAGTCAGAAATGATTATTTTACCTGGGGCTTGCACTCCACGTAATTCTGCTATTTTACTTGTCTTTTAAAGGTAATTCTGACATTTTAAATAAATGTTTACATGAATAGGCAGCCTGTTCCCAGGTAAGGAAATGTTAAAGTAGCCAAGGTGAAAACAGAGTTAGTCTGGGATCTGTGCCCGTTCTAACTATGTATCTACAAACAAGCTTTCTTTTTTCCAACTAAATACCAGTATCATAACCAACTACCTCTGCCTGATCCAACCTAAAGTCACCATGTCCCAAACTGGACTCATCACCACTAAAAACCTCCATTCAGCCTGCCTCTTCTCTTGTTTTCCAGGATTGTTTAATAGCAACACCACCTACTCAATTACTTAAATCAGAAACCAGGAGCCATCTACTCTCCCTCCTTCATCCACTCCTCTTTCTCTCTTATTCCCCAAATCAAATCTAAATGCTCTTTTACTTTCTATTTCACTCCTACTCTACCCTATCTCTCCATCCTCACAGCTACCATCTTAGAACACTTTATCACCTTTACGTAAAGAGTAATGCACCCACCCAACTAGTCCTTTTGCTACCAGTGTCGTATGTATCCTACCTCTCTTTGTTACAGCATTGACTTGATCATATCTCTTCTACTTAAAGTCCTTTCAAGGTGCACCACCATCTAAAAGAGTGTTTTTCCAAATGCAGTCTTCTCTAGAATTGTTATCTACAATACTTGTTTAAAATCCAGATTGCTGGACCCTGCTATAACCCTCCATGGAAGTAAGGCCTGGGAATGTTTGCTTTAACAATCTATAGGTAAATTTAGTGCACGCTGAAGTGCAAAAACACTGGCGTCCAGAAGGAGATATGACTTGTAGGGCCTAATTTATGGCTTTCTCATTTACAGCTTCCCCATAAGCACTCTGGACCTTAGCCTTGCTAAATTTTGGTGCTTCCCCAACTGTACCTCTGCTTCCATGTCTCTGGCCTTCTCTAACAGTGTTCTCTCTGACCAAAACACTCACTATCTCACTGGCTTAGTTAATCTCCCTTCATCCTTCAGAACTCAGTTCAAGGGTTATTTCCTACAATGAGTCTTCCCTGAGTTGCAAGGGCTGGTGTAGATACCCTCCTCAATGCTCTCCTATACCATGTGCCTGTGTAGACAGTGGTCTGTCTACACAGTGGTCTGTCTGTGTAGACTGTCTAACCTTATCTCACCCTGTTCTTTGCTGAGTTCCCTTGGCTGTTTTGTTCATCTTTTCAACCCTGGTGTCTAGCACAGAGCCTGCTTATGGTGAGTGAGCAATGCCTGAATAATCTATTCAGTTTGATTTAAAGTTCTGGAGATTCTCATAAACCATCACAGACCAGCATAGACTGAACATCTTATCTGAGAACTTTGAAGATGGAATAACATTAAAATATGAAAATGGGCTATAGGCATAATTCATTTTATTGCACTTCACTTTGTTGCGCTTCACAGGTATTATGTTTTTTACAAATTGAAGGTTTGTGGCAAACCTGCATCAAATAAGTCTATCAGCACCTTTTTATCCAACAGCACTTGCCCACTTCATGTCTCTGTGTTACATTTTAATAATTATCACAATATTTCAAACTTTTTAATTATTAGCATATTTGTTGGTGTTATTAGGATGGTGGTTTGTGATCAGTTTGATCAGTTGTCTTCAACTTTAATGTTACTATTGTAATTGTTTTGGAGCACCACAAACCGTGCTTATGTAAGGCAGTGAACTTAATCAATAAATGTTATTTGTGTTCTGACTACTCCACCAACTGGCCATTCCCTTGTCTCTCTCCCTCTCCTTGGTCCTCTGTATTCCCTGAAATACGGCAATATTGAAATTAGGCCAGTTAGTCGCTGTATGATGACCTTCAAGTGTTCAAGAGAAGAGTTGTATGTCTCTTACTTTAAATGAAAAGCTAGAAGTGATTAGACTTAGTGAGGAAGGTACGTCAAAAGCTGAGGTAGCAGCTAGCCAAGTAGTAAATGCAAAAAAAAAAAAAAAGTTTCTGAAGGGATATTAAGTGCTACTTAATATCCAAGTGAACACATGAACAATAAGAAAGGAAAACAGTCTTTTTGCTGATATGGATCAAGTTTGAGTGGTTTGAGTAGAAGATCAAACCAGCTATAACATACCTTTATGTCAAGGCCTAATTCAGAACAATGTCCTAACTCTCCTCAATTCTGTGAAGGCTAAGAGAGGCAAGAAAGAAGTGGAAGAAAATTTCAGAGTCAGCAGAAGTTAGTTTATGAGGTTTAAGGAAAGAAGCCATGTCCATAATGTAGAAAGGCAAGAGGAAGCATCAAGCACTGACATAGAAGCTGCAGCAAGTTATCCATCTGGCAAGGATAATTAATGAGAGAGGCTACACTGAAGAATAGATTTTCACAGTAGACAAAATAGCTTTCTAGTAGAAGAAGTTGCCATCTAAGACTTTCTTAGCTAGAGAGAAGTCAATGCCTTACCTCATACCTTCAAAAGACAGGCTGACTCTCTTATTAGGGGCCAAGGCAGCTGGTGACTTTAAGTTGAAGCCAATGCTCACTGACCATTCCAGAAATCCTATGGCCCTTTAGAATTAAGTTAAACCTACTCGGCCTCTGCTCTATAAATGGAACAACAAAGCCTGGATGACAGCACATCTGATTACAACATGGCTTACTGAATATTTTAAGCCCACTATTGAGACCTGTTGCTCAGAAAAAAGAGTCTTTTCAAAATATTACTGTTCATTGATGATGCATTTGGTCACCCAAGAGCTCCGATGAAGACGTACGATGAGATTAATGTATTTTCGTGTCTGCTAACACAATATCCATTCTGCAACCCATGCATCAAGGAGTGATTTTGACTTCAAGTCTTATTATTGAAGAAATTCATTTCATCAGGCTCTAGCTGTCACAGATAGTGATTCCTTTGATGGATTTGGGCAAAGTAAATTGAGAACCTTCTGGAAAAGATTCACCATTCTAGATGCCATTAGGAACATTTGTGATTCATGGGAAGAGCTCGAAATGCCAACATTTACAGAGTTTGGAAGAAGTAGATTCCAACCCTCATGGATAACTTTGAGGGGTTCAGTGGAGGAAATAACTGCAAATGAGGTAGACACAGCAAGAGAACTAGAATTAGAAGTGAAAACTGAAGATATGACTGAATTGCTATGATCTGATGATAAAATTTTAACAGATGATGAGTTGCTTCTTATGGAAGAACAAAGAAAGTGGTTTCTTAGAAACTACTGGTGAAGATGTTGTAAAGACTGTTAAGATGGTAACGAATGGCTTACATATACTTGGTTGATGAAGCAGCTGCAGGGTTTGAGAAAATTGACTCCAATTTTGAAAAAAGTTCTACTGTTGGTAAAATGCCACTCAACAGCATTGCATGCTACAGAGGAATTATTCATAAAAAAGGAGTCTATCAGTTAATCATTAATCCTGAGTAATGCATTGAGATTTCTGTCTGATTAATCTAAAGAGGTGGGGCAGGTTAAGAAACCAAAGAATTATTAGGAGCCAAAAATAATTAGATCCCAGGCTTCTTTTGCCCTAACTACTATAGGATTTGGGGATTACCTCTAAATCTCTGGGACCCCCAGTTTTCTGATCCACAAAATAACTATACAGAAACTTACTCTTTCCCCAGTACTATTATTTTACTATTCTGAATCAAAATTTAGTGAATTGGCATTTGAGATATTAATGCAATAAAGAAGCATTTTCTGTAAATTATATGTAGAGTTTATAATATATATGATGGCACATGATATATATATGAGAGCTTATATATATATGGTTCATATATATATATATATATATATATAGACACACATAAAACTTGATTTTACGGAGAAAAACTATTGATCCAACTTACCATAATGTTAAACCAATATTGTATTTACTTTTTTCTACTTAGTTGTAATATTTTTTCATGTGGGTTTAAATTTTTCTTTTATCAGTTAATTGCATGATTCACTTATTATATGAAATGGTAATCATCTGTTACTCATCTCCATGAATTATATTACTATGAGTGAAATAAATGTTACAGCCTTATTTGAGAAGATAACCTTCACATTTTCCTTGTGGCTTTCATAGACATGGGAAAATTTTTTGAGTGAGGTATTCAAGTTATGGCATTCCCTACCTGTGTGACCTTGGACAAATTTCTTAACTTCTCCAAGCATCTCAAAATAGAAATTAAAGCATGCAATACATCATAAAAAAGCCTGATTGATTTCTGACTCTTGACAATAAGAACACAGGTCTGTTGCCAAATTTTAATACTGGATTCTCTGCTTACGAAATACCTTTATATTATTGAGAGTGAAAAAAGGGTTGCTCACAGTATTTAATTAAGACAGTGTCTCATTAAAACAGTGACTAGTACTTCCCCTTTTTAAAAAATCTACAATAAGATTATCATAATGGAAATTAAACCTTCAAACTAATTAATGGGATAAGTTGGTTGTAGTAAGAAATAATTCTATGGGGCGCCTGGGTGGCTCAGTTGGTTAAAGCCTCTGCCTTTGGCTCGGGTCATGATCCCAGGATCCTGGGATTGAGCCCTGCATCAGGCTCTCTGCTCAGCAGAGAGCCAGCCTGCTTCCCTTCCTCTCTGTCTGCCAGCCTCTCTGCCTGCTTGTGATCTCTGTCTGTCAAATAAATAAATAAAATCTTAAAAAAAAAAAGAAAGAAAGAATTCTATGTCCTTTTATCTCTCTGATTTCCTCAGTGAACCCCAAGGAAATGTAGGTATGCGTGCGCTGCTCATCTGATATAACACAGATCCTTTATAAACTATCTTTGGTATACCCATTTAGAGAGAAGTGGAGGAGCAAGTATGATTATAAATAGAAATTGGAAACTAGACCCTAAAACTATGTTTCTACCTTAAATCACTAAAATTGCCTTTTTGAAAATTTAAAATAAGCTGATTTTCTAAGTCAAAAGTAGAGAGACGAGGAAAAAAAAACTAACCAGAGCCAGGAGCAACCTTTTATAGGAAGCTAGCTAATTTGATATCTCAGGGCAGTGGAAGTTTTGACTAACATTAATTTTATTAGAGAAACAAAAAACAAAACAAAACAAAAAAAGCTGATCAAATAGGAGAAATACTTACAATCACACTTCTACTCCAAAAACACAGAGACTTTAAAGTTGAAATTCTTGATTTTTGCCCCAATTATGATTACATATGGCCTTAAATAGCCTGTTTGAACACTTCCATGGCCCTATCCACAGCTTGTTTGATGCTACCCTGCTCAGTAATGAGAAAGATGATTTGTTACTTCTTCCCTCTCAATTCCCACCCCTATATACACAATTAAAATAGACACTAATACATAGAGCTAAAAGAAATGCTTTCTACATATTGACTGTTTACATGTGACTGTAACATGTAATTAGTTGCACTGATCTCTGTGCCTCCAAATGCCTTTAATAGAGCAGTCCAGAAACCCCAGCTCTACTCTTTTGGAGCAGGGTGAAATTCTCCAACAACGTGAACTGAATCAGTAACGATCTCCATGAGCCATCCTAGAGGCAGGGGGAGCCCTTTGAGAAGCATAGAACTGGATGTCACCAAATAGGACAGGCAGCCATGGATGACAGGCTTGTTGGGAACTGTCTAAACTGTCTCAATGTTGTACCTCAAGCCTTTTGTGAACTGGTGTTCTGCTTTTCAGAGCAGCAGCCAATCTCTATTACAGTGAAGAAGGTCTCCAGGCCAACAAAAGCTCTTCTTCTCCTCCTCCCTAAAAATAGAAGAAACAAAAGGCAGGTTTGGAAATAATTGCACAGTCACAAATGTTTGCATTGTGTTAACCAGAACTTTTTACTAAAAAAGAAAAAAAAAATATGTTCTGATTTATATCAGAGTTTCCATTCATGATACCACAGTCAAGTCAGAAGGACAAGTCATATCACTAGCAGAGGTACAGATTGTTAGCTACTTGGCATTTCTGGTAATTATCAGTTACAACTGGCTAGTGACAAGGCCAGGACTAGCTTCCCACTGCTACATTCAGTCTTATTTCTTTTCAAATATGCTTGCATGAGCTATATATCGGCCAAATTGGTTGCAGCTCACTCAATAATAAGGTTAACAGACCTACCAAATGATGAAAAAGTTGAAAGTATAAAACTAGTCATAACAACAATATGTATTTTTTATTCATACAAGGTATATGATATACAAGTGCAAAATCAGAACACTATCTTTGGAAGGAAAGGACATTCTCATGTAATATATATGTTCCATACAGCCCCTGACACACTATATAGCCATAATAAATATAAATCACTGAAATCCAATTTATTTTCTGGCTACACTCCCAGAAAAGCTTATCTGATTTCCAAACTGTGGGTGCTAAAATAAAATCTGAGAAACACAGAGCAGAATAAGAAATAGATCTCTTCTGCATATCTGATATCCACCCAACCTGAGTCCTCATTCTTCATCCTACTTCTTCCTTATTTTGAATACTGATCCCTTCTCTGTACCTAACTCATCTCTGAAAGGTGCATATCCAAATCACATTGATAGAAGTAAATACCCATTCATTCATTCACTCATTTATTATCAAATATTTTTAAGCATCTTCTGTTTTTATAGAAACAGAGCTTTAGGGGTGCCTGGGTGGCTCAGTCAGTTAAGCTTCTGCCTTAGGGTCAGGTCATGATCCTAGGGTTTGGGATGGAAGTCCCACCCCCACCCTCCCCTGTATTGGACTCCCAGCTCAGTGGGGAGTCTGCTGCTTCCTCTCCCTCTGCCCCTCCCTGCCTCATTCTCTCTCTTTCACTCTCAAATAAATAAATCTTAAAAAAAAAAAAAAAGAAGCAAAGCTTGATGATAAGCCCTCTCATTAAGGAATGTAAAATTTATCTGAAAAGAAAGACACAAGAAAACTTACATATGATCTGATTTAAATAAAACCAAGAACTTTCACAAGACAATATAATGAAATGTGAAGTATGTGGAAAATAAGCATTTAAAACTAAGGCTCAGTTGCACAGGACTTATAGAAGTAGTACACTTAGTTTGAGAGTAAATTAATAAATCGTGAGTATATTATATTGAATTAAGTATCAAAAAAATGGTCCCAAATCAAATAGAATAATTGTTTAAAAATTCCTCTATTGAAAATGGCAGCTTTTCACATAGTTCAAACTGACCACAGGTTTAAAATGTATTTTAGGAATGTATAAAGGGAGAGAAACCTGTGAAGGCATCCTAGGGCTTGAATCAGTAATCCATATATTCTTTTTTTCAATGTTATTTCATAGCCTAGATGTTATATGAGGAAAAATGTCCCTTTCCCAAAACAGCAGAGAGAAAATCATGAAAGATATTTCTGTCTTGGGATAGGTAAACATTTAAGTTTGGTAAACAGGCATTTCAAGCTATTCTAAATCAGAAATATGGTGGTATAGTGGTTTTCCTGATTTCTTTCATAATAAAAAGTTAGACTCAAATCTGTAAACAGAACTTTTTTCCTTCTATCATGACACAGCAATTTAGCCACTAGAGAACCTTTTATAAAATTTCAGTGTGAAAATATAGTTTCATATACAAATATAACATGTTAATGAACATTATTCACTCTTTTTACAATAAAAAATTAGTAATAATATTTTAAGATAAATATTTGACTTAATGAATCAGTAATGCTCTGTTCTTCCAGATTCCCATTGATTTAAGTGTATTGACTAGCAAAGCACACACCCCAGACAATAAATGCAAAGTCATTTACATTATAAAAACATTCAGATATTGATAAAATAAATCAACTAAAGTAATAAACAGCAACATTTAAGAATAATACCTTAAGACTACATATAGTCTTTATATCCTAAAAGTGATGGAAATCTATCAGCGATCTTCTGAGTCCTTGGAATAGCATCATTCACCTTGGAGGTGAAGGTCAAGACCAGGCACTTACTAAAAACTCCTCACTTCCAAAGCTAAACCTGGATCTAGCTGCTCTGGTAGTATACATCTACTTCTTTCAAGAGAGAAACCAGCAAGAATTTACTATCTTGTTCATCCTTAAACAGAAAACCTAAGCAGATGTATTCAAGGATAAATTAAACAATGAAATTAAAGGTCCCTTGGGGATGGAAGTTCCATGTTGGACCTCTAAAGTCTCATCTATTTTAAATTAGAAATTCCTTAAAGACACCAGCATAATCTTAAACATATTCATATAGAGAGAAACAAATATAGGTATAAAAATATTTCATAGCCCTGAGCTGACATTTAGTTAATAGGATGTTAACTTAAACATTAGAGATAGCTGCAAGGATTTATATAAAACTCTGAATGCTATTATCTAATGATCCATCAAAGTCATTCTTCGCCATGGTATGACCTGCCACATTTTCCTGAGAACAAGATTGAGATACAAGAATGAAATGAAGGATAGAATTAAGGACAAAAATATGGGATATTTCATGTTTGGTGGTGGTGGTGGTTTCAATAACATTTACTTCTTGCTTTGTATTGGAAAGAAATTTTTTTCCTCAAAGTGGTCATGCCCATTTGTTGTTGCCTAAATCACTATTAGGCATTATTTTTCTGTTTTTACAAATTTAAACCCAAGTACTTCCATAATACTTTTCTATAATTTCATGTGTTGATTATTCATTCCACTTTTACTCTTTTATCTATTCATTCTATGTTGATCAAGTGTCTACTATGTGTCAAGACAAAAGTCCATACAATTCATTTCAAAACTCTCTCATCATTGCCTCCCATTTTCTAACTTCTGTCCTCTTTACAATTTGGCCTCCTCACCTATACGGTGAGGAGATTAACATATAGAATGGTCTGAGGGTCCCTCCAGCTCTGAAATTTTGGGTAAATACAATAAAACACCAGGGATGTTGCTTTGTTTTTTGTTTTTAATAATACAGATTATGATCACTTTAAGAACATCTAGCTATGGATGCTTGTACCATGAATGATGCTCATTCCTCTGTTATACCAAGAACCGATAATGCATAACATTACATCAGAACTTAATTTTTTAAAAAAACTCTTACTTTGGAGAAAACAAGTTTTTATAAATTATAATTAAATTCCAGTTGTTCATTCTCTAACTTGACAAGGGTATGGTTTGAGCCCAAGATAAAACAAGTTTTTTTGAATTATAAGTAAATTCTAGTAACTCATTCTCTAATTTGACCAAGGTGGGGTTTGAGCCCAGAAAACCTGTCTCCAGGGTTTAGCCACTTGTGTCCACTATTATCAAACAAGCATGTTTTAAGCATTTACCAGAGTGGTAGCAGTAAAGGATGAAAGGATGAATGAGGTATGGTCTTGTCCTCAAGGGGCTTGCAAAGTCAACTCATCCTTCAGCAAAGCATTTCTCGAAGGCTCTGGTAAGGAGGAAGACAGAGCCGCTTCTGCCCAGAAGCCCTGCACCACTTTATCCATTCCTTTTTCCAGCATTTGTACAAGTGGGTTATTGTTATTTGTGTTCACCTCCCGGATCCCTTGCTTGAAAGGAATATACCTTATTTGCAGTACTATTCCAGGTTGATGCCGAATAAAATAGTTTTAAGATAATGGAAATAATAAACTAATGTTCATATGTAGCAAACGTCTTATGGTAAGTACAGTGTAAGGATGAAATAAGAGCCTTTGGTGAAAAAGCTGCAATTGCAAGATTGAAATCACCATAATAATCCCAGTTCAGATTTCAGAGTGATAGCAATTTTTCTCTACCAGAAGGAAAAGAATTTAATGGAGAAAGATTTGGCTTAAATTTTCAGTAAGTACATAAAAGATAGAGCACAAGGAGAACCATAAGAGACTATGGACTCTGAAAAATAACCTGAGGGTTTTGAAGGGTCGGGGGTGGGAGTTTGGGGAACCAGGTGGTGGGTAATAGGGAGGACACGTATTGCATGGAGCACTGAGTGTGGTGCAAAAACAATGAATACTGTTACGCTGAAAAAAATAAATAAATTTTTTAAAAAAAGAGCACACTTTTTATTATGCATTTTTAAGACTATCCTTATGTGACTTAAAAGTTTAGCTTCTCTTAAGTCAGACTACTTTCTGTGGTTTAGTGTGTGTATGTGTGTGTGTGTGTGTGTGTGTGTGTGTATTTTGTTGTTGTTTGTTTGTTTGTTTTTTACAAATTCCAAGATTTAAACTTCTGACATGCTTTTTGGAAGCTATAACCTCCTGGCTTGTTTAAATTGGAAGTTTTAATTAAAGTACTAGCTCTATATGCCTGTAATTTGGAAATGTCATGTCTCCTTTCTTTGCCTTTTTTTAAATAAAAATTTTATTTATTTATTTGACAGAGAGAGAAATCACAAGTAGGCAGAGATACTACAGGCAGAAGGGGAGAAGGAAGCAGACTCTCCACTAAGCAGAGAGCCCGATGCGGGGCTCGATCCCAGGACCCTGAGATCATAACCTGAGCCAAAGGCAGAGGCTTAACACACTGAGCCACCCAGACACCCCACCTTTCTTTGCTTTTTCTTGGCATTAAGTCACGTACATTGCACATTGTCTCTTCACTGAAGCACAGAATTCAGAAGGATGGTTCCTTTCTCAACTAACAGTTTCCTAAGAGAGACCTGCTGACATGTCACAGAAAATATAAATCACATTTCATTAATTTTCATGCAGCTCTCAGACTCTTCAAGGGCACAAACTGGGGTGCATCATCACATTTCCTATTCGAGGGTGCTAAGATTTCTCAATGCCATTAGCCCACACTGGCAGATCTTGCAGTTCATGATGGAATACGATAAACAGGTGTGCTGAAGAAGTTCAACAAAACTTAAAACGCAATTACAAAATTAAGATTTGATTTTTTTCTCATAAAAATCTTACATGCTCATTGTAGAAAATGTGGATAATGAAGATAGAAATAAATACAAAATTATCCACAATACAACAGTTATTAATTTTTTTAGTCATTTTCCTGGACTATTCTTTCTATAAGTGGAGATGAATATACTCAGGAAACCAGGAAATGCCAATTATATTTTATACTTGGTATATGAATAATAATCAGAATAGCCAAATTTTATAGAATATACTAGACATTCTACTAAATAGATCACATACATTATTGAACTTAATTCTCTCTGGAATTGAATTTCTCTGTAATGCCGGTTGAAAAGGCCAGGTAGAGTCAAGATGAATGGTCTCAGTCACAAGTGATCCAAAATTATGGAAAATAACTATGAAGATTATAAAGATTAAGACATGGATCTAAAGAATTTCTTTGTAATAAAAGTAAGAACTTCAAACGTAGTACAACTTAACCTTATCTATTGTGATCCCCCCCAAAAAAATGTTCATTTTTAGTTACTGAGACCTAATTAGAATGTTAGAAAAATTTAATATGAAAATGTTAAACACACACCTGCATGCACACACATAGAGATTTACACTAATATGTGTTATGTTAACTTTTAACATTAGCATTTTAGCATTACATTAGCATTTAAGTTACTAAATGTGTTATGGGCAGTACAATGTTGTGCATTTTCTTAATTAGAAACCAATCATTTATAGTATTGTATTTTTATAAAGTAATTCATGCATGTTTAATTATATAACAATAAATACTAACTTATTCAAGAGAACAAAACAGGTTTTTCCCCAAATGAAAATAATCTAGAATAAAGTATTGCTATGAAAACTACAGAATGCTCAATTGAGAACCATTTTCAATTTCTTACTGAAGATTACTGAATGATTAAAAAATTTGTTATTGTAGCATAATTGTGAATAGAATTCTATTCTTTTTAGCTCGTGGAATGACTTCTTGATTTTTCAGTGTGGTTCAGAGAGATATATTTTAAAATTAACTCTGCATCCCAAAGAATAGTTTGGTCATATAAAGTCAGGAAATATTTACTAAAATAAAAACATTAAAAAGGATTATCATAGGTAATTTAATTTATTATTTATATGTATATTATATATTCAACATACTAGAACTTATTTACTTGCATCATATATATTTCATAAAGTGAGGATCATTAACCTTTTTATTTCCTCTCTATTGTTGAAATCTTTTGTCTATTACATTATGTCCTTGCCTTATTAAAACATGTTAAACATAAAATTAACCACAATTTCACCCTTTTTCTGTAGTGCCTGAACCAGCATCAACATTTTATACACAAACTCTCTTTGCTGAGTGCTATAATCATATAATCTTCCTAAGGAAAATACTAGGCTTTAATCTCACTGACTTCCAAACAAACCTACCAATTTAGGGTTATTGTTTTCCTTTTATT
This sequence comes from Meles meles, assembly GCF_922984935.1. Classification (NCBI taxonomy): domain Eukaryota; kingdom Metazoa; phylum Chordata; class Mammalia; order Carnivora; family Mustelidae; genus Meles; species Meles meles. Next base: position 58,992,296 of record NC_060069.1, read on the forward strand.
TATTTACTTACCTATTTTAAATGAAATCTCTATTAGTTTGTTGTGATAGAGATGATGGGAAAAGAGGGATCATTTGCCTCTTTCTCATAAAAAGATTATACAGAAATAAATACTCTACTTAGCTGAATATTGTTTTATGCCATGGTTCAAGTAGCCCTATGTGGATTGTGGTTGATAGATGCTAGCCTTAAAATATGGATAAAGTGAAAATCTGTCTAATATCATAACATTTATAAATAAATTAAATTAGGAATCTCTCTCCTTCCATGCTCATCTCAGAGTAGGAGTAGTTTTTAAAAGTCTAGTCACAGATGGTATCACTCTTCTGTGAGGAGTTATTTACGAAACCAGGAGGCAAATGGGATTACCATGAAGGTGATGAATATAAAGCCATTAAGGATTAAGTTATTTTAGGCTCCATGATTCCCTTCCACTAGCCAAATTGCCGTGAGGAGATAAGAGGAGAAAATAAAATTAAGAGGGCAGGTTTGTTTTATTTCTGTAAGTATTCCAGCTGCCAAGTCAGATACTGAATTTTACAGTTTCTTCTTAGGTAGTGCTAAGAAGCCATACTCATCATTCCAAAGTTCAGTGCCTGGTTACTTTATGCCTTTGAAAAACTCACTCTTTTCAGCCTTCTAGAGCTTAAAAAATAGCCCTTTACGTGTGTTTTGGTGTCATTTCTTTGAAAAAGATAAAAAGAGAAGGAGTAGAAAGAAAAGAATAAAAGAGAGAGTGAGGGATCCCTCACTAAATTGAACCTTATTGTTCAGTCATGAGGAGTAAAAGACTGCATTAGCAAACTATATCTCATCTGTATTCAAAATCTAACATTCTATTTCCTTTAAATTCACTTAAGCAAATTATCACAAAGACCTACTAAACAATTCTCTCTATAATTTTCTATAATGGCAAAATATGGGAAGGAGAAGGTCATATTATCAAAACACTTGGCAACATCTGAATTATTAAGTGACTTAGTGACCATCAGTCACATCCGTTTCCCCAGTCATCTTTTCAGGAGAGGATGCTGCTGTTTTCTTACAATATAGCTTACACTACCCTTTTGGTAATTAGTGTAATTTGACTCATTTTAAGATAATGAAGCCACCTGCTCTGAATGGCTAAATCACCATTAATGCTGAAAAGCTTTTCTCTCATCAACAAAAAGATATAAAGCAAGTCCTAACCTAACTTTGCTTTCGAAACTTCATTTCTCAGAGAATATATAGAATCATCTTGATTTGGATGTCAGTAATATGCTGTAATAGACAGCTAGCATTTTTTTAGGTGGAGATCACCAAGGAAATTTTTTAAGGTACACTAATTTCATTAGATCACAGAGTATTGATGGGAAGGAAGGGAAGACGCAGTCTTTTACTGTGTCAGTCCCCATGTGAGGGGCTGTCACTTTTGCATCTCATTTAAATGGCACATTTTGCCCAAATGACATAACCTAATTAGTGGAGAATCTCGTATTAAACACAGGTCTCCTACTGATCAGCACCCTTTTCACTGCCCCTTACCAATTCTCTTTTATTATTTAAGACATTTCATAGGGGGAGATTAAAAAGGAGTAATTTTTAAATTTTGAAAATACTGTCAATGAATCACACAAAATTAGTAATTAATGCTGCAAAATGTACACAAGAAAAGCCACTCGGCGATGGTGCATGGCCCAGGTGGAAAGAGAGGACATTTTTTTTAAGTTTTTAAATGAAATGACAGTTTTATTCAGATGAAAGTATAAGACCTGATACAAGGTGAGAAAGAAGCTAGCTGAAGAACGTTAGTTCTTCATATTTTCATTTCATTTGCCTTAAATGTAAGTAAACGAACAGAAACATTAGTTGTTGAGTCATTTGATAAGCCACACCTATAATTCAGTTTTGCCTCTTCAGATGAATTGTTATCTTTTCTCAATGGAAAATTCATACAGAAAGTCAGCTGGAGTTTCTCAGCATCAGCACTAGTAACTTCTGAGGTTGGATAAGAATGTTTAACGGCTGCCCTCTTGTCCACCCACTAGATGCCAGTAGCACCCTCCCAGTTCTGACCCTCAAACATACCTCTGGACGTTACCGAATGTATTCAGGGCAGGGGGACAAAAATAATCCCCTCTGGAGAACCGCTGGAGTAAACAAGCATTTTTCGAGCTCCGACTCTATAAGGCCATGCATACAGAAATGACCTAAACAAAGACCCTGGTCTCATAGAAATTACATTCTAGGGAGGGAGACAGGACAAAAAGACTATATAATGCAGTGGCAAGTGCTAAAAAGAAAAATAAGGCCTGAAGAATGATGTGGATGGCATTTAGATCAGCCCCCTCCAAGGCGGTGTCTTGAGCAGAGACCTGAGGTGAAAAGTGACTCTTTGGGGGAACATGGTTTCAGATGGATAGAACAGCAAAGGTAAGGGCCCTAAGACAGGACCTCTTCATAACGTTTAAGAATAGCAGAGGGCCAGTTGTTGCTAGAGTTGATTGAGTATGGTCAAAAGAGGTAAAGAGTAAAGTCAGAGAGGCAGGCAAGGGTCCGATCATACAAACTTCTAGATCATCACGGCCCAGGAAAACTTGCTGCCATGATGGGAATGTCCCTTAGATGGAACGGTCCCAAATAGTAGGCACTGACCGCATGTGGTCACTGAGCACTTCAAATAACTGAGGAACTGAATTTTTAATTTTATTTAATTTTAATTGATCGAAATGTATATGGACACATGCGGTGAGCTACTGTATTGAAGTGTGCAAGTCTACACCATACAGACTTTGGATTTTATTTTAAGTATGACAGAAAACTACCAGAAGATTTTAAGCAGAGGAAAGACATGATCTCCTTACGTTAGGAAGATAGTAAAAATAATAAAATCCAATATATTTCTCTCTATTTTAGGAGATCAGGTCTAAATCTAGTGAGAATTTAAGCCAAATAATTCTTGCTGGGTCCCTGTGATCTTCTACTTCCCTGCACCTTTTAACTGGCTTTCCTTGGGGTTGTTTTTGGTTTTTTTTGTTTTTTTAATTATTGTTTGCTTGTTTGACTGTTTCAAATCATTTTTGGAATAAGAATGGATATAATCTAAGTAAATAAATGGTAAAAGTGAGCATAACTCCATTAATTGATTGCTAAAAAAAAAAAAACTATTGTGCTTTATAAGCATATATAACAAGATAGAACCAAAAATTGAAAGATATAAAAGTAGTTATGGAATGTGACCTGGAAACAACCGAAACAACCCTCATATCTACACATTGCAGTTGCTCATTGTTTGTTTAGTAAATGAATCCATAAAGAAATGCTATCTGGGGATGCCTGGGTGGCTCTGTGGGTTAAAGCCTCTGCCTTCGGCTAAGGTCATGATCTCAGGGTCCTGGGGTTGAGCCCCACATCGGGCCCTCTGCTCAGCAGGGAGCCTGCTTCCCCTTCTCTCTCTGCCTGCCTCTCTGCCTACTTGTGTTCTCTGTCAAATAAATAACAACAACAAAAAAAATCTTTAAAAAAAGAAATGCTATCTGTTTTAATTGTTGTGACCAAAATATGGAAAAGAGAGCCTAGTATATAAAGGTTAATTCTGCTGAGTGGAGAAAATAGGTTATTTAAAAACTGAGTATTTTCTTAACCAATTAGAAATAGCAATGATAAGTAAGATTATCATTTATTCATCAATACTATGTTTATACACAATGAAGTGAAGTTCCTGCAATTATTTGATTAATCTGAAGTATGCAAACAAATTAATCAAAACATTCCATTCTAAATATCAGCTTTTGGGCTGAGTGAAAAAGCCAGAGAGTGGCAGCAAAAGAGTCTGGTCATTAGTAAAGGGGATTTGAAGGATCTTTCTCCCTTTCTGTACTCTTCCCAGTGGCCCTCACTCCATCTTCCCCTAACTTTGGTGCTTAAAAAAAAAAAAGAAAAAGAAAAAGATATGTTTACCTTTCACAGGTTTAGGACACCCTTTTGACCTTGTGTGTTTCTTTACTGCTGCAGGGGTTGGGTGAATGTACCCTTGAATCAAAAATAATTAATAAAGAAGGAAGTGGCGAAGAGAATGTAAGACCTTGATATGAATGGAAATTAGGTTACTGAAGTTATTAATTAAAAATGTCATAGACTGCCATTAAGGGAAGGATTAGCAATTAAAGCAGAGAGGTTGCGTTAATTACTCAAGGTTGAAGCACAGAACAACCTGAGAGCAATGAATCCATTAATGAGCATCACTTCAAGGGAAAGCTGGTTAGATTTTTGTGTCGATTGAAGTTGTATTGAATAAGTTTGAATTAATAACAATAGCAGGAAATTTCTCAAAGATAAACGTGATTAAAATGGATGCCCATATGCCTAGATATTGCATGTCTAATAGCGATATAGCACATTTGTAAAAATTTCCATTTTGAACAGATGAGAAAGGAAAGCTTACCTGTGCTAGGAGGAAACCAAGACTCATCAATTCATTTACACTTAGTTATTTTAGATTTTATTTTTCTGTTCTAAGAGTAGTAATTTGATGTACAGTAATTCGTTAGGATTTCACCATTCTGTGTCTATTTTTAATACATGATTTATCTTCCAATCAGAAAGATTATACCCTCTTGTTATATGTTGTGAAAATGTTACTATCTTATGCTTAAACACTAACATAAGAAAAATATGTTCATGAGCTAAATTTTATTTTAAAAATACTTTTTAGAAGCTTTTGGCAGGGGCGCCTGGGTGGCTCAGTCAGTTAAACATCTGCCTTCCACTCAGGTCATAAGCGCAGGACCCTGGGGTGGAGACCGGAATTGCACTGGGCTCCCTGCTCAGCAGGGAGTTCTGCCCCTGACCTGGCTCATGCTCGCTTGCTCTCCCTCTCTCTCTCAAGTAAATAAACAAAATCTTAAAAAAACCAAAGTGGGGAAAACCAGTATGTATGAATAGCCCAATTAAAAAAAAAAACAAAAAAACAATTGTATCTGCCCCTCCCCTCCTCTCTCCCTCCCTAAAAAAAAAAAAAAAAAAGCTTTTGGCAGATTTCATAAAGTTACTTTAACGTGTTCTAGATCCTGCATTTACAAAAATGTTAAGTAGATTTCACTAGTCAGATTCATATGAAAATCTTAAATTTTAAGTAATTCTAGTCCGTATTTCGTATTTCTTTTATTCAAGTTCTTATAGAGTGAATCGGATCAAAGTCCACTAGATATTCTGCTTTGTCAAAGTAAGTGTTGTTCAAACTTGAAACCATCTGGAGTGCTTCTGAAAGCACAACTCCCTGGGCCCCATCCCAGGGATTTGACTTCAGTGTATCTTGGGTGGAGACTAGGAATGTCATTGTTAACAAAAATCTAGGCAGTTCTGATGCAGCTAGTTAGATAGCTCTGTAGCAAGTTTCCATTTTGTTTTGTTTGGTATGTGTTTGGATCCCAGTATAGAACTGATAGCATTTCATTCATATTAATATACCAGTTGTTTTGAATATTATTTCAATGTTATGTGAACCAGATAAAGTTCCCTTTAGCTTGACGAAAAGTTTTACATGCAGTTTGAGTTTTCTTTCTATCTTATTTCCAAATTTTACCAAAAGGTTACCATGCTGTTAATATTCTTAATAACTGAAAGATGAATTTGTCTTGCCTATTGTGAATATAAAACTGTGATGATGTAATCGAAAATGCTTTTACTAAATTTGGCCATCTATACAGCTAGCAACAGAGATCTCTATAAACTTCAAATTTCAGGACCATAGGAACCCTACTGGTAATCTGTTCAGGATTCAATTTTTCCAGCCAAGCTGGTTTATTCAGTTTAAGAGCAAAAAAAAAAAAAAAAAAAAAAAAAAAAAAATTTACAGGATGACCTTTCTAAACTCCTACTATTCAAATAATATTGCCTTCAAATTAGAAAGGCTATTTCAAATAGCACTCTCTCCTCATAACTGAAATTGTCAGATGAAGAGAAAAATATTAGATTCCCTGTATAGATTAGTCAAGGGAAATATTGTTGGGGATAAGAGAGTGGTCACAAGCACTCACTAGAGCATTACCACAATGCCTTATTTGTAAATTCAAATCATGATTGTGCCTTCTTCACTTATTTGTACAACAGATTTGTATTACACTTTAAGAAATTTAATTTCTCTTATAATATCACTTTAGTAATCAAAAGGAGCCAAAGTAGTGTTTTAAGGAACATTAGGTAAGATGTAATTATTTATTTGCCTTTTGTTCTTAAAAACTTGTAGGTTAAATTCACAACATTTCTATATAAAATATGTAAAAATATCTTCCAAATAGAAAAAAATGGTTATATCATAACTAAACTTGAATCAAAGAGTTGAGGTCTCTGGAGCTTTCATATATGAAAAGTTTTTATTTGTATTGAAGTTTATATTTTTGTTAAACCTTTCTAATAATAAAGATGCAAAAGCGTAGTTTTCCAGTTTATTTAAGCTTGGTCACTTTATTTAAAGGATTAAAATATCAATAATATAAATTTGATCAAGTAATTATATCTTGGCTCACTGAAGTTTGGTATCAAAATGGATGGCAGTTTGGGTTTTTTTTTTTTTATTTGTTTTTGTTTTTTGTTTTTAGTGCATTGTCTGAGCCACAGAAATAGGACAGTCCTTTAAAAAACCTAATATACTCATTCAGTAACAGATAAGCATGGGGCATAGTACAGATCGTTCTAATAATGGATTAAGACATAGATGTTTTCTGTGTTTTGCATGGTAGAATAGAATGAGCTAAGCTCCCTTTGGAGACAGTTTTCTGAATCAACTTGTTTACAGAGCTACTAAGATTTCGGGCTTTATTTAGAGAAGTCTCAATAGGGCATTTGAAGCCGGGCCCCAAACTCTCACCTGAATTGTTTCAGTTTACATCTCCATTAATAACCCAGAATGGATTTGATTTATATCACTCTTCTCTGTGTTTGAAAAGGGAAACTCTTTGGTCTCATTTATCATTGTTTCCTGGCCTGTGAAATGAATGAAGATTTATCCAAAAATAATATTTAGGATCCCCTCCAGATTTAGCATGCTATGAAAATATAAGATAATTTAGATCCCTGCGGGACATTCTATGTATCTATTGCAATTGTTCCCTGACTTAGCAAGAGTATTAACTATACTTGTGAAGCTTTTCTGAAAGGAAGAGTTTCATTATGTTTGCTGCTATCTCAGTCTTCTCTTGTAAATGCTTTTTAGGTGGTCTCTCCACAATTCTAGGGGAGCTGACTTTCAGCACTTGAAACTAATGTAAATTTTTTTTTGGGGGGGGGGGGATAAGAATATGCACCAAAGAAAGATTATATTGAGAGACAAGCATCAGTTTGGAAAAATTATATTTGCAAAACAGTTGCAACAAAAGCTCAGTAGCCATACTGTGCAAAAAGTTCTCACAAATTGCCAGTAAACAGACCAATAACCCAATTAAAAACTGCGCAAAGGATATAAATGGGAGTTTTCTAGGGGAAAAGCTTCAAATGGGCAAAAAATATGAAAAGATGTTCAAATGAACTGATAGGGAAATGCAATGAAAGATATCACTTTACATCCACCAGTCCAATAAAAATAATTTAAAACAATTAATACCTATTTTAAAATTAAAAGTATGTGTATTTCTCTATTCAGCAATCCCACTCCTAGGATTCTGTCCCACAGAAAAACAACCAGACTTAAGAAAAAATGCACAAGGATGCTAATTACAGCATTGTTCAGATTTGGGGGAGAAAGGAAACCAAATGAATGCCCATTAAAAAAAAGATTGAAAAAGTCATGGGGCATCCATGCCTAGAACAATACACAAGCATTAAAAAAGAATGACATAGAGCTATGAAGGTTGATTCAGGTGATTGTTTATGAGATATTTATGTCAGAAGAAAACAAGACACCAAGAAAGAAGTACAATATCACATATTCATAAAACAATGGCAAACATAAAACAATGGCAATCCCAACTAATGTATATATGTATATGATTAAATGTACTTACCTACAAATTTGTGTGTTTGACTATGACTGTGGTTGAAATAAAGAAAATACATATTATATTATTAATTATGCATGAAATAGATAGAGTGATAATATATTGGGAACCAGGAGGAGTAGGCAAGAAAATAAAACAAAAACTGGATTATAAAAATAGTACATATGCTATAAATCATTAAAGCATTTATGCCCAAGCATTTATGTATATACTATATAACATATGCTTAAAATACTTAATTTAAAGTGATTAAAACATTAATATTTTGAAATAAAATTCACACAACATTGCTTGAAAACATAATAAAAAATAAATGAACAAATGTTATTTACCATCCACCATCCAAAGGTTTTGCACATAGGTTTTGCTACAAGATCATGGTTTGAAGCCTTATTTTATGAACAATAACAATAGCAAAATTTAATAAAAACTTAAAATATGCACCATTAGTGTTAAACTATGTAACACTGCCCAGCTATTGAAAATGACATTGTGAAAACACACATATTTATAGGAAGGAAGTTCATTAGTATATTAAATTAAAAAGCAAGTTACAAAATTGTATATATACTATAATCCCTTTTTTATCACTTATGTGTCTATCAAAGAACTCAGTAGAAAATGGGCAAAATCAGAAACAATTGATAAGCTGGACTTCATTAAAATTAAGAACTGCAAAAGATAAAGTCAAGAGACTTAAACAACAGACTGGGAGAAAATATTTGCCAAAACCTCATCTGATAAAGGCCGGTTATCCAGAGATACAAAGAGCTCTGAAAACTCAACAATAAGAAAACAAACAAGTTGACTGAAAAATAGGCCATAAGATAGGAATGAAACAAATGGGTGTACATTTCAGCTTTGAAACTAACCAAGTGAGCTCATGGAAATGGACCCAGTATCTTTACCTCTGTTTTCATTAATAAAGAAGGTATTATGAAAGTCCTAGGAGGTTGTTAAAATTAAATGAAATCATGTAAGTAAAGTGCGGAACAGAATTCCTGAGATGAGGTAGGCACTCAATAAATTATTGGTACTAACAATCAACAGCTTAGATAGTATCATAATGACAGCACATGATGAGAAATAGAAACTAATGGAATAAAAAAGAGTTTAATCTTATTTTAAAATGTAGGGAATATATTGAAGTAAGAATAATAATAATAATAATCTTTTCTCTATTGAAAAGGATTGAAAATAGTATCTATGTGAAATTTCTAAATGCTATTGCCAAAGAAACATTCTTTTATAAGCATAGACACATGGACTGCTGAAGCTGGAAGACTTTGGAAATAATCTCATCTGATCCAGTCATTTTACATATAAGAAAACTAAGGTTCAAATGCATTAAGTAACTGGCACAAGGTCAAATGGTATTGACTGTCTGTAGCAACACAATGGGTGATGGGGTTTAAGGAGTGCACCTGTTATGGTGAGCACCAGGTATTGTATGTAAGTGTTGAATTACTAAGTTTTATGCCTGAAACTAATATTAAACTGTATGTTAACTAACTGGAATTTAAATAAAAACAAAAGGGGTGCCTGGGTGGCTCAGTGGGTTAAAGCCTCTGCCTTGGGCTCGGGTCGTGATCCCAGGGTCCTGGGATCAAGTCCTGCATCGGGCTCTCTATTCCACGGAGAGTCTGCTTCCTTCTCTCTCTCTCTCTGCCTACTTGTGGTCTCTGTCTGTCAAATAAATAAATAAAATCTTAAAAAATATATATCTTTTAATGATATACTTGACATATTTATATCAGATGTTAGTGACCATATTAAGCAATTTTTGTTTCTCATTAACTTTGCCTTATGCATTTAGATCATAAAAACAAAATCAGGACACCCTGATTTTTAGCAACAAAGCACTATCCAGGGGTGCCTGGGTGGCTCAGTCCGTTAAGCAGCTACCTTTGGCTCAGGTCACAATTCCAGGGTCCTGGGATCAAGCCCTGCATCGGGCTCCCTGCCTGCCACTCTGCCTACTCGTGCTCTCTGTCAAATAAATAAATAAATAAAATCTAAAAAAAAAAAAAATCAAGCTCTATCCAAAGCACCTTCATGCAATTTTTAGCTTAATTAAGCCATAGTTAATACTATAGTAACTATCCTCCATGTGAATGTTGGGAAGTACATGGTAAGAGTTTGATCAAAAGTGTCAAAACAAAATGTGATTTTATAATATCCAAAAACATACTCTTAACTTCAAGGCACCTTTATAATGATTCATGATTCACATTTTTATCATTTGGGTTAAAATATATATGTGAAAAACAGCTAAATTTTGATTATTTTATGGCATTCTTTTAAGGGAACTACTTTTTTTTTTTTTACAAATAATATTACGGAATGATTTCCATAGTCAAAGTCACTATTACTGGAAAAGTCACTGTCCCCCATGAATCATTTCTATGATACAAAATCTTTGAAAATATACCAGCAAATGATTAGTGGAGAAAGCCCCATTTAAGCTGTTATCAGGCTCTCCTACTAGATTGTGATAATTATTTATGTAATCTATAAAGTACCTACACTTTCTAAGATTTGCTAAAGAATACATTTATAATGCCAGACCCAACATCCTGAGTTTTCATGCTAGGATGACTATGTAAAAATTGTTTTTATATGAAGATCCTTGAGTAATTATTCATAACAAGGTGCCATCTTGTTAGAATAATGGAATAGTGGGAATTAAAAGTTCAAAATATTTATAAAATTTGTAGTATGAAGGACAACCTCATTTATAGACTGTATGATGGCTTGAGGAAAAATGGTAGCTGTGGTACCACTCGGTTGCCATTTAATAATTAAATTGGAAGCCATATCTCAATAATCATGGCTACATAAACTCAGTTTGCCAGAGCTCAATTGCTCTGATGTATAATAAGTTCATCCACATAGTTCAAGACAAAGAAATCTAAAAATACCACTTAGCCCTCTGTGGACTAAGGGTCTAGGGTACATTGGTCTGTCCAAGTACTCTACTGTGATGTGTAATTAAGGTAAACTCTCTAACTCTATCATAAATTTAAAATAAATAAACCTATTGGCCCCAAAGGTAAAACCACTAAGTTTTAAAGTTAACAAAGGCAAACTTTTGAAAGCTGGCCACAGTTCTTCAAATAGGAAACAGGTAAGAATCACTTTAGTCCCAAGAAATCTTGGCTGCCCCATATCCAAATCCGGATTCCATAATCTTGCCTATTCACTTGTCCCATTGGTTTTTCCTGATGATATCTACTTTTCTGTGTGCTCTCTGAAATTTATCCTGCCACACAGTCAGGTTTTGTTTGGCATTCTACCTAAGTTTCTAAGCTCCAGTTTTCTATCCAGCTGACTTGATTTAGCTTTACCTCAACCAGGCCTACGATGATGATTATACTTGACCCTTCTACCTTACGGTGCAACAGATGAGGGAAATCTTTTAACTACACAGCCCCAGATTTAGAAATTTGTGTCAAAAATGATTTCGGTGTATCAGTTTGTATTTTACTGAACTGCTGTAATACAGGGAGTAGCTGAGTCTACGGACTCAGGCTAATGGGCCATGAGCTCACTTTGTCCCAGTGCTTTACTTCTCCGCTGCAGACACTAATAAATCTGCCCTATGTAATTCAGCCAATTCCTTAATACAGTAGACTCTTGGATTTCATGAGGTCTAAGGACTGATCTAGATTGCCCTAAATTTAATCATTTCTTACATTAGTCAGAAATGCAGTTATTTAGATTGTAAATCACTGCTTAGTTAGGGACACTGGCTTTACTCAAGTAGTTTTCAACCTTTAGCTACACATTGGAATCAAATGATTATATTTTTGAAGTAATACTGACGCTGACGTCCACTATAGACCAATTGTATCAGAATCTCTGGGAGTGGGATCTAAGCATTTGTGTAGACTCAAACCCTGGCTCTTCCTTGGGAAAGCTACTTAACTTCTCTTCTCAGTTTCCTCATCTGTACAATGAAGGTAATAAAGTTCTCATATGGTTATAGTGAGAACTAGATGAGTAAATATATGTAAAACACTTAGAATGGCCTGGCCCATCATAAATACTCAGTAAATGTTAGTTATTATTATGATTTCGAAGGGTTATCATTAGGACAAAATGACTAAATGTTCAATAAATATTAAACAGATGAATGAAAGAGTTTTGTAAACACTGATGTGTTATTCAAATGTGTGGTGTATAGGTCTGAATATTACAGAAATTTAAAGTGTATTTTAAACTTTACATTGTTATAATGCCAAACACACCATATTTTCAATCAATTTTAAAATTGATTTGGTTGCATTTTAAAAGATTATAGCCACAAGAAATAATTCTGTAATGACTACTGAAAATCTCTTGACAATACAGTGGAATGGGAAATTCTTGAAAATAGTTTTATCTAGATAGTGAGATTGTAGAGGATAGGGTACTGGTCTAATTCTTTTCTGTGTCTCCTGAGTGTTGCACCATGACTCAGACATATTAGGAACTTGATAAATAAAAGGAAGGAACTGGGAGGTGAGGGCAGAAGAGGGGTACCTTTCTTAGTTGAATTTTTGAACCCAAAGGAAAATATTATGGGATATGTTCTTAAGGACATATATTATCTTCTTTTTATTAATTTTGGTTTTGAACATTTCACCTTTCTGTGTGATTCAGTTGTTTCATCTTTAATATTAATATTAGCATACAAATTAGTATAACTGTTCAATGTGATTTTAAAAATTCAAATGCATTTTTTTTAAAAGTTTAACTTTTAGTACAGTGGTGGAGAAGAGAAGAGAGACCTAGAAAGACAAGTTGGTTTAGATTAATTCCGTTGGTTCCACCAATGCAACAGTACTACTTAAGCTGGGATCGGGAGAATGTTGGTCCTTATCAATCAAATAATTAACTTCGAGTAGTTACTGAGTACCTGCTCTGTATCAGAAACAACATCTGTGCTTGTTGGACAGACAAGGCAAGCATGTGCTACGGTCCCTGGCTGCATATAGTGGATAGAACCAGGCAACAGTTCTGTTCCACAGCCTCAAACTTATCCTTACCACTATGTTCTACTGGTTTCCTTGGAGGCCTGTGCAAAAAAATGTCAGTGAATTTAGTTGATTCCAAGACCAATGCCAGAAAAAGCATTCCAAGTCCATCCTCCATTCTTCATGACATAGTACGTGTACTTGGCTTTTAAAGTTTTATCTTTAAAATGGTGTTTTACTGATTTTTCAGTAAAGAACCTTCTAAAATAGCATAAAGAATATATACCCAAGTTGATTACTACATAAATACCAACTTGCCAGGCCATGGCACTTTTTGCTGATATTTTCATTCAGGCTTATTACCTGTGATTCGGCTCCTACATACATTTGTGTCTCCACTTTTCACTCCCTTCAGTGAATTCTATACCTTATGTCCTAATTAGTTTTTCTGAGCAGTCGTTTCCACGTACACATAAAGACAATTGAGCCCCAACATATTTCTCCTGGAGAAACATATTTTCACATCCAGTTTCAACTACTTCTATCTGTTGCTTCAGAATGGAGACTTATGCTTGTTGCGGCACTTTCAATTGGCTAGGGAAAACTGATTTTGACAGAAATGAATAGCAGCTTGTAGAAGGCACTAAATCCTCCTCAGTATTTGAATTAATGTTATATTTTATAGGCTTGGATTCTTTCTTTAATTAACAATTGTCCTTAATCACCATTACTAATTAACTGACTTCACAATAGTTTAAAAAGAAATCATAGAATGAATTAACAACATTAAAGATCATCTGGTACAAACCCAGACTTTGAAAATGGAAACAAAGGTCAAAAGAGTTGTGATAACTAGCCCTCTAGGGGGAAAAAAAGTAATAAATACAAGGCTAGGACCCAAATGTTGACAAGACCAAAAGTCTTTCTCTACCTGCTTTCCAAATCCAGCATCTGTAGGCATTCTTCCTCTGTATCCTTAATATTTTGCACCATCCCTGAAACATACTATAAAAAAATCCAGTTTTTATTAAAAGTAGATTTAACAAAGAGATGAACTTGAAAAGGGTTAGCAACGAAGGCTCGCTGCCGGGGTTCTGCTCCAGTTACTTGACAGCAGCACCTGAGTTCAGTATAGTCGACTTTTTGTAAGGGAGAGGAGGTTGGTCAGGCCAGAACTCTTCATGTTGCTTGGTTTTAGGTTCACAGGAAAGCCAACCGTCAAGGGGATGTTTTGATGTACCCATGAACTGCAGCTAAGCCATTCAGGGTCTTCTTAAAATAAAGCTCTGCTGGGTTTTCCCAGTACAGCCTTCTAAAAGTTGACACAGCAAGAATTGCTTCTCACCAGGTTCTATTTTTAAATCCCAGTCAAAAAAAATTTTTTTTAACCTCAAGATTGAGTTTCTGAGACATCTTTGGTGAGTCTTGCCATCTTGCTAGAATGATTGCTTAGTGGCTTATAGAATGTCAACTCAACCTGTTAGAAGAGAGAAGGAAGAAAAGGAGAGAGGGAGAGAGGAAAAGGGGAGGAAGGAAGGAAGAGAAGGAGGGAGAGAAAGATAACAGCTAATAATAGCCAATATTTACTGAGTCTATTAAATGTGTCAAGTACTGTTCTCAGCACTTTATATGTATTAATTAATTTTTCCCCCAACAACTCAAGGAGATAAGTTCTGGTATTATTCTCAAATGAGAAAACTTAGGCATAGAAAAGTTACATAACTTGCACAAAGCACGTGGTAGATATGGCTTTAACCCAAGCAATGTGACCTCAGGGACACACCTCTTACCTCTTCAGCACATGTCTCTGAGTTGAATTTTTATCTAAAAAATGCACTAAAAGGATGTTGACTTTTCTTCAATTTTTGCTTTTTCTACTTAATCAAACATGCATTTTTGCCTTATATCTTCCCAGCTGTCAGTCACATGGAAATATGCTGGAGACAGGGGGCTGAGCTAAAAAGAATCCAGCCCTTAGGATTGGTCAGAAAATCTGATGTTCTAATTGTGCTCTGCTACTTATAGGTCGTGTGACTTTGGACATGACCCTGTAAAAAAATCCTGAACCTTTACAGCTTTCCATTTCCTTACTTGAAAACTAAGAAAATATAAACAAACTCATGGTATTATGAGAATTAAATGAGATAACATATATAAAGTCTTAATTCTAATGAATAGCAAACCATCCTCCCCAAGGTAAATTCACTATAACAAATTGAAATTCTTAATGAGTCATTATCATTTTATTATTGTTGCATGAAGTTGTATTTATGCAGAAAAAAAGTTATGATATTGTTCCTGTAATTGCCAGCTGTTACAATCATTATTCTTATTCAGTATCAATATGTGCATGTTTAGTCCTTTAGTGCTGAATCTTCCTGCATCTGCCAGTAGGGCTAAGAAGCAGGTTGCCTTGTGTACAATCAAAATGGGACTGAGGTAAGGCAGAAAGACTACAGAGAAACACTAACCAAGACTTAGGTGGGTCATCTAAATGAAGTTGGTAAGGAGGAGCTCCAGGTCTGAAGCCAACAGGACCAAAACTAGAAAAACAGAGAGAATGGGTTTTAAAACTAAGATTGGATGAACTTGCCTGGATTCTCAAGGCTTATTATGTGGCTCCGGCAGCCTGAGATGGAGATAGGGAAGAAGCCATGAAATGGAATGTTGTCTGGTTTAGACCAGTCTTGGTAAGCAGAAAAGGGATACATTGACCTATCTGGTCACCTCTAAATATGAATGCTAAGTTGAGGTGTAGGTCAACAGCATATATAGAATGACCTCTAACTTCTGACTTGGAAACTGTTCTGTTGTTCAGGCCTGCAATTGTTCTAGAATTTTTTTGTATGTCATTCATCTATTTCAGTCTTATTGACTGAGCCCTTTCATATTTGACCTAAGAGTTGGGTGAAACCCGAGCTACTCTGGCCTTGTGCAGGGTTACACTGCCATGCTAAGTGGGAAAAATAAAAATAACAGAGTCTAATATATTTAAAACTCTATTGCACATGCCTTGACTGGGACCAAGCTCAAAATATCCAGCCCTTCTTTCTAATGTGCAAGAGCATAGTCTATGCTGATGATGACCAAAAGGCTTTTTTTTTCCCCTCCAAAGATGCAAAAAGAACACAGGAACATAAGGTCAGCAGACCTGAATTTGATTCTGTGTTCTAGCACTTTCTAGATGGACAAAGCCCTTTTTGTCTCTCATTATCCATCTCCTCAGCTTTAAGGAGAATAAGACCTACCTTCATGGAATGGCCAAAGAAAAGTAAAGGCTATAAGCTATGTTAAGTATTTGTAAACCCTAAAATTATAATCATTAAATATAATTCAGATATATACTAAGTAACACACAATGAAATTAGTCATAAGACTAATTGGATAATTTTTGACATGGTCCGTTATGGAATTTTCCACCAGAATTGAAAAGAAATAAATTGGCTTTGTCATTCAGAGAAACAAGGAAAATAAAAACTAATTTTCCAAGGGCAGAGTGTTCTACTATCTCAGAACAAATTTATAGTCTTTCTAATATAACAGTGGTTATATTCTGTATTCTTAAAAAAGTATTAAGGAAAGTTTTGTTTATGTGGATTATGACCCCATTTGGCATTTACTGTGCTAGAAAAGAAAACTAAAAAAATTTTAACCATATACTTATTAATCTTTTAAAAACAGCAATAAAACATATTACATACTAACACCAAAAACGTTTTTTGTAAAAACTCTCTTTTCAAAACAACTGGAAATTTTAGTGAGAAATGTGACATTATTTTACCTTTTTGCAAGTCTCTTTGATAGAAGAGCTTAATAGAAGAAAACTGAACTCTCATACCTGTTTCTACACCTAATCTGTCACAATTTTTTTTCTTTTTGGTTGAAATATTAGAAGAAAAATCTGTCTTCATAAAAATATACAGGTAGGAAAGGAAGGAGTATTTTCATAGCCTTTTCAAATACTTGTGGATATTCTTTGGTTCTATATCAGAACTTAACAGGTGATATTTCTTAAAGTGTAGTAGCAGTGTAGAATCTGAAGTGAGATCAGTGAACTTTGTATATTTTTTACATTAATGTCCACGGTTTTCCTTACATTTTGAGTGGATCTTTAACTCATGCATAGTTTTGATAACTTGCCATGCATTGGTCATTTGGAAAATATTGGTTCACTGAGTTCTCCATATCTTCAAATGTTGCCATACTTCATTATACAATATCAAAAAATACTTTGTTAATATCACTGTTCTCCTCAGAAACATCTTTAACTATTGAGAAATTATCAAGCTGACAGTAGCAGATGTGTTTTTCAAAATTCTAGCTTTCATGGAAAAATCTGAATTTTGGCAACAAATATTGTTGGTTGTTTTCCTTGGAGTGAAAATCTCTCTTCATTTATTTTCAAGGAAAAAAAAAGCCAGGTCCCTAAGTTTGTGTAAGCATAGTTTATCTGTCCATCATTTTTTTTTTTTAAAGATTCATTTATTTGACAGATAGAGATCACAAGTAGGCAGAGAGGTAGGCAGAGAGAGAGAGAGGAGGAAGCAGGCTCCCCGCTAAGCAGAGAGCCCGATGTGGGGCTCGATCCCAGGACCCTGGGATCATGACCTGAGCTGAAGGCAGAGGCTTTAACCCGCTGAGCCACCCAGGTGCCCCTGTCCATCATTTTTAAGTAAAAATAATATTACAGTTATTTTTACATGGCTAGTCCTGTTCCCAACTAGTACAATTTGGAGCAACCATCTTGATTCATGCTAAAGTGCTAATGGTTTTACCCACTGTTGCTGCCGTTGCACCATCAATACAAATGTCAACATAGCAAAAAGGTAAATAATGTATTAGTACTATTAGAAAATAGTTTTGACTTCACAGACCACCTGAAAGGATCTCAGAAACCATCAGGGTTCTATGGACAGTCCTTATGTGTTATTTTCTCTTAAGTGTTAAATGCATTCTTCATTCTAATGGTTTCTAGGATTTCTTAAATTTTATTAATAAAAACTGTTAATATGAAGTGGACTTGGATGTGTAAGGTAGATATGGATGTGTGTTAACGTGAAAAGATATTTACAATATACTATTGAGTAAAAAGAGTAGTTTGGTATTTGTACTACAATTACATTTATGTCATAAAAATACAT
This sequence comes from Meles meles, assembly GCF_922984935.1. NCBI lineage: Eukaryota > Metazoa > Chordata > Mammalia > Carnivora > Mustelidae > Meles > Meles meles. The sequence continues at coordinate 59,010,370 of NC_060069.1, forward strand.
ATGTATGTATATATGAAACATTCCTATACATGTGTAGGTGTGTAAACTTTTGTTAGAATGGCATCAGCTAGAGAAATTAAGAAGGGTTAGAAGTAATGGGAACAATTAATCTTTTTTTTTTTTTGCCACAAAGTGAAAGAATTTCATTAAATATTTACTGAGCACCAACAAAGTGATAGGCACACCTCTGCACTTTAAAAATAATTTTTTTCAGCGTTTCTTTTAAGGAGAAGATGTTTTGATAACTTTAAAAAGCTTGTTCCATTTGGGGCACCATACTATCCATGGCAATTTAGCTGTTCCTTACTAAAGCTTTGCTTCCTTTCTCTTTAAACCTCTCACACTCACATACCCCAGACAGTTTTACAAGAGTGCAAAAGTTGTGGGTTGTTTTTTTTTTTTTAAAGATTGCAGGAGTTTTTAAAGACTCTTTATTAAATGTATATCTACTTCCAAAGATGTATTTAATAATTTAGCATCAGTCATTCTTCTGTCTCTCAGGAATATATTTCAATGTATTACTCACTTTGGGGCATTAATCTGAGATTGCAAGATGAGTCTTCAACGGCACCCTTAGAGTGCTCTCAATCAAGCTGATATGAGTGAGCTTCAGTCTCTTCATCACTAAAATTTCTCAACTCTTCTTTGTTCAAGAAGTCTTTCTCATTGTCTTTAAAATTTGTGATGACCTCTGTAATAGAAGCATCTGATATTTGAGGTTTGATTCCTGAAGAGGAAAAAATGGAAAAATGAAAAGATTAAAATTGGAAGACTTTCAGTAGTCCTCTATACTCACTGGGATGCTACAGTTTTGAAGAAGGAAGTTCAGTCTGTAGCTCTGGCATTTGCTTACCTGTAGCTGAATATCTTCAATATTTGCATGTAATATGTAATTATTTTGAGTAGCAAAACAAAATAATGTCTCATTAAGTAGCAAGAATCTCCAGACTTTGAGCAAGAAGATAAATGTTGTGGTTGGTTGATTCTTCCTTACCCTACCTTACCTTTCTCCAGCTTTCCCCTATTATTAAGTTTTATCCTCTGACAAGTTAGAAACAAGTGAAATGCAATGGAAGCAACTGTTCGTTTGTGGGGGTTTTTTTTAAAACCAGTTCTAAATATGCCATTTCAATTCTTTTAAAAACACATTAAGCTTGATGATTTCCCAAATACACTTGAGTAAGTATACATCTTTTCAATATTTTATTATTCCCTGGGAGGTTCAGTTCTTAGGTTTGCATCAAGATGTCAAAAATCACAATAAGTCCTTTTAGATGTTCTGCAGCACTGAACAATTTCACATTGTATTTTTTTAAACAGACTCTCTTTGTTTTTGTACAATAACAAGAAACAAGTAAAGTTTAGATATTGCTTTAGGACTTTACAGAATGCAAAAATACGTATCCTCTGCTGGGTGCAAAATGTTTTCCTAACTCAGTCAAAGTACATTATATCTGTTCTCCACCTATCAATCCATCTCTGTATCTCTCAAAAGCTTTTTTTGTTGTTGTTTAATCAAATTTTTCCTAAAATGATTTTACATATTACCAAGTTACATGAGTGCCTAGAATGTGTCAGCTGTATGCCCATTTGCTGCTCATTTAATTCCTGACTACAGAAAATATGGATGCTTGTATTACTTACTTACAGTAGCTAGTGATGAAGAAGGAATCTCATGATACAGTTTGATGAATTACCACGTCCTAATAAAAGGGATTGTGGTCAGCTATTTCGACTTACATTTAAACAGGCTCCATGCCTGTCACCCACCAACCACTTCAGTAGCCCCTGGTTGCTCTCCTTGTCTGCTGTCTTCTTTCCTCCATTCCATTTCTCACCTTGTAGCCAGGGTGGGTTTCCTAAAGCACAGATTTGATGTGTCACTCTCCTGCTTAAAATCCTGCAAAGGCTGTTCATTGCCTTGAACATAAAGATGTGATTTTTAAGACCCCTCCCCCCACTTCCTCTCTAGCCTCACCTCACATTATCTCCCAAGCCCCAGATCTGCTCTCCCCCACCAGCCTCCTCTCGGATGTTAGAAGGCCCCACCTTCTCGTTGGTCATACCTCTTCTGTACTTCCCTCCTCCTCACTCTTCTGTGCCCCTATTCCCCAAGCCCGCATACATACTCTAGCCCTTCTCTTCCAGTGTTTTGTAAACTACAAAATGCATGAAATGTTCAAGGCACAAGAATAATATCATACTTCATACTCATGCTATGTAAAAATAAAACCATATTCAAGAAGCTTCCTATATCCCTTATCTGATCACCTAAGAAGAGAGTTTTTATAATTGTTCTTTTTTGAAGACTGTTTCTTTCTTATCAGCTGATAAAGTCATATAGAATTTCCTATAATAATCACCAAAGTGCCAAGATACAGTGTGTATTCAAATACATTTGTGCTTCTTTTTTTCCAGTAATGGAAATATCAAATTTGGTGAAAATGTCAGAAGTAATCCACCACCTATTAACTTTTTTTGTAACAGTAATACATAACTGTACTACTCAGTGAGTCTAGCTTCCCTAGTGCTAAAATGATGATGATGTGCCAAGATGAGGCAGCCATTGTTCCAAACTAATATAATTTTGCCTAAACAAACTCAAGTACTTGAATGTCGAACATAATCTACTATGTATAATCTACTATGCATCTTCTCAAATTAATTTTGCCCTTATGATGCAAATATAATTTCTAGGCATTAAACCCCTTTTTACTTTAGCCAAGGATTCACAGAATATTTGAATTCATGTGTTTGGTCACAGTGCTTTATATAAATGAAATTATTTGACGTTTGCCTCTAATTATAAACTGTTGTATTTTCCCCCTAATTAGTAGTAACACTTTCTGTATCAACCAAGGTGTTACTTGATATTTGTCATAAAGTAGGGTATGCAATTAGCCATGTCCTTTAGACTCAGCTGTTTTAATCTTTTTACTTTTCATGTCCATTGAATAAAAGAGCTATCTGTGGCCCCAAATCTTTCTTGTCCCTGTGACTTAGAAGAGCTCCCTCAGTGAGTAGTTACCAGAAGCTTTTATCCATGAAGAAAATAGACAGGAACCTCAGACCTGCCCACCCTCCAGGGACTGCCACGTTGTATTTGTAATGTTGTCATCAGTGAATTTTTAAGCCATTGGAAAAAAGGGATGAATTAAAGAAGCCACACGGAGATCGATAGAGAAATGATGAGAATTGTGGTGTTGATTTAGGATTCCTCAAGTTATCAGGGCCCTGTGAAAAAGCCCTGAGGTGAAGGTAATGGCTGTGCCTCCAGGAAATGTCATTTTTGGGAACAGAAGGGATTTATTCTAAACTGTCATGTCTCTTATGTCTGTGTGGAGATCCACATGGAAAAAAATTCTCAAAATTCATTTGAGCCGTAACAGAAAAGCTGGTTATAAGTCAATCAGTCACATAGATGTAGTTTACTGGGGAAAGAGTTTTGAACTTTTTGTGTGGATTTTATAGCCAACACACAAACTTTGGGCTGACTGTTCTTAGAAACAAAATTTCATAAACAAATTTTTCTTGAACATGTGTCAAAGTGTCAAAACAATGTGCACACTTAGAGAATGGATGACAATAGAGATATAACATGGTTGGGGGACAGAAAACTTATAGAAGCAACTGGGGGTTCTTTTTTTTAGTAAAATAAGATCATTGTTTTCCTTCACAAGGACATAAAATCATCATGCTCTGATCACTTGTTATAAAAGAAGTCAATGGCAGGTGTGGGCCAGGTGTGCTGACTACCAGTGAGAGAGAAAAGGAGCCACTGGAGAGGCCAATGATAAGCACAGCTGTGTTTGAGATAGGATCATACAGTTCCATCCCCATCCACTAAAGCCAACACATATAAAAATAGGAAATCATGTCAACAGGGATCAGAAACAGAACATCAAGTAATAGTTTCAGTTTTAGATTATTTCTTTTTTTTCCTAAGGGGTAAGATATAGAACATATAGTTTGCCTTTTATTCTTTTTCTTTGTGGGAGAGAAGGGAGAGAGGTAAATTTTTTAAAGTGATAGTAGAATTCATTTGCCATTCTAGGATCCAAACTAATGTCAGTTCTCTCAGCTTCTTTACCTGTCTTAGACCTGCAACCACTCCCATCCCACTGCTTGAGTGACAACAGGTAAAAATGTCAACTGGGACGGCTTGCTAATTTCACCTTGCTTTGGAAATAGTACCAAGACTACATAATGCCAAGAAATCTAGTAAATTAAAATATATCGTTCTTCAGACATTGTCTTTAGTGGGCAGAAAACAATTTTTTTAAGATTTTATTAATTGGGCCCCCGGGTGGCTCAGTGGGTTAAAGCCTCTGCCTTTGGCTCAGGGCATGATCTCAGGGTCCTGGGATGGAGCCCCACATCAGGCTCTCTGCTCAGCAGGGAGCCTGTTTCCTTTTCTCTCACTCTGCCTGCCTCTCTGCCTGCTTGTGATCTCTCTGTCAAATAAATAAATAAAATCTTAATAAAAAAAAAAGATTTTATTTATTTACTTGGCAGAGAGAGAGAAAGAGAAAGCAGGGGGAGGAGCAGAGGGAGAAGCAGACTCCTGCCTGAGCAGGGAGCCCAATGGGCTCGATCCCAGGACCCTGAGATCCTGAGTTGAAGGCAGATGCTTAACCAACTGAGCCACCCAGGCACCCTCGAAAAAATTTTTATCAGTCATTGCATACTACATACTACTACATATATACCTTTAAAAACCAAGTGTAGAGAAAATGAAAAAAATATATATTTTTGTAGAGATAAGAATTTCAAAATGAAAGAATTGAACTCAGAATTTTCCTGTGAAGAAGAACATCATGTTTTGTTTGTTTTTTCTTTGAATGTGGTTTTGTTTGGTTTGGAGACTCGGGGGAGGCGTTTAAGAAGAGTTTACTTATTGTCCTCAAAGTAATGTGGAACATTGCTGAATCTGACATAACTGAAATTTCAAGCTTTGTTTTTGTTTTCTGCCGACTTAATCTCAATAAACCACCCAAGCACTGTTCCTCAAACCATATGTAACCTTTCTGAGAAGGCAATTAGTTGAGGCTTGCTACTTTTGTTACATGTTTTTAGAAGTGAATACTTTCTATGTAGCCCAGAGTAAAGTGAACTTGTTTGCAGAAAACATTGGTGATCAAAGGATATGAAATTGAGGACGTGATGATTAATAGCAACTGGAATTGCCTATCATACCATGGATCTGTCCGTCCAAAAAGTTGAATTGTTTGATCACTTGCTTTTGACAGAACTACAAAAACACCAGCCCTTTGATCAGAAACCCTCTTCCGTAATCCTGGTGATAGGACCTATCACTAGCACTTCATACTAGAAATGGAGTTCACTGATTTGCTTTTCAAAGGAAAGCAACAAAATTCACTGTAGGGGAACAACAAATCCAGAACTTTTAGTGTTCTTATTTTGGAAGCTTATTGAACCAATGGTTTTGCTTTCTGAGTTTTAAAATTAAATTAAATTAAAGAAACCTTGGTGGAAAGACAGTACAGCAATGTGATAGTATGTACTATACTTTCAAAATGTATCACAGAAGGTAGATGCAAAAAAAGCAAGTATACTAAAATGGTAGTGGTAGAATCTAGGTAGGAAGCATGCAGGTAGGTGCTCTCTGTAAAATTCCTTTAACTTTGCTGTGTGTTTGAAGCTTTTAACAATAAAATATTGTGAAGATACATAAGAAGGCATAAACCTGATACTGAGTTTGTATACTTGAGAAAATGTCATTGCATAATGCTACAAGACTGAGTAGCCTCAATGATTACTTATGTTGAATTCCCATCTTTGGAAAACTTGGAGAACAGAAAATACTTTAAAGAAGCTTTATGAACTCTTCAGGTTAGTTTCTACAGACCACAGCTACGCTAAAGACAGAAAGACAGTAAAGAGGGACTTTGAAGCTATAGTGAAAATTGTATTGTGTCTCATTGCCATTTTATTCTCCAAGTAGTAATTGTACTATCTATTTTCCCAATTAGATTTGACTTAAAATTTAAAAATTACTAAATATTTGGACATATGCCTATGACTTAAAATATGGCTTAAAATGCATTAACATAGTTGTTGTCCTTGTATTTGTGTTTTCACCCAGCAATATACCTTTAGAACTGAGTTTGATTGCCATAGGTGATGTTTGCCCAAACCTGCCCCAAAGCTAAACAATTGTATCCTGTGGCTTTTTTTGTTTTACTCTATGTATGTTTCACCATAACATTGTTCTACCATATATGTTTTATCATACCATTCTGGGGGTGGGGCCGGGGACACAACCATAAAGTCTTTTAAAAAATAAAAAAATAGTTATTTAAAAATGCCAGACTTAACAAGCACCTCTGCAAATAATTCTCTGTAATGATGATATTTTTCCTTCAGAAAGTTGATTTCCTCCATATATAAGACAAATAAAAGATCAAAAAATTATCCCTTTAATGTAGAATTCTGTCCAGGTTTCTGTCCTAAGCAGAGCGAAACTCTCTTGAGCTCTAATTCCAGGCATTTGGGAAGAAACACCTCCTTCTCCCTAATTTCCTGTTTTCTCTTTTCATTGTTTCTTTGGCTCCCAAAGCAGTAGTGTTTGTGGCTGTGCTGACATTGTGGATCTTAAAAAAAAAAAGAAGAAGAAAAAGAAGGGACATGGGACCCAAATGATGTCAAAGAATTGAGAAGCTTAATATTATAAAGGAGAGTCAAGAGGAAAGAGGCTTATTAAATGCAATAAACAAAACATTCACATAACCATACTACCACACTTGCCACAAGGGACAGAAGAAATAACTGTAGCGTGAATTCCACATTTTTTAAAAATATTTTATTTATTTGACAGAGAGAAATCACAACTAGGCAGAGAGGCAGGCAGAGAGAGAGGAGGAAGCAGGCTCCCTGCAGAGCAGAAAGCCAGATGTGGGGCTCGATCCCAGGACCCTGGGATCATGACCTGAGCCGAAGGCAGAGGCTTTAACCCACTGAGCCACCCAGGTGCCCCAGAATTCCACATTTTTTTTTAAAACAAGTTTTTATTCCTGCAGAAATGTAATAAAGAAAGGGTAAATAAAGCCCTGACCCACTCATTTTTCTGCAAAGGAGACTTATATGAGTCTTTTCTATGGCAATTTTATGGATCTCTCAAGCAATCACACTTTGTTTATTTTCTTTTTTATTATGAAAGAAATTCATTCTTATTTCAAAGAATACTCCCAAGTATAAAGAGAACACATAAATCATGCACAATTCCATTTCCCAGAGAAAAGGACTTTTAATATTTGGTACATATCCTTACAGATTTTTCTTCTATAAATAAATATCCTGTAATTGTAAATTTTCAAAGAGAAGCATGCAGTTTTTCTCCAAAAGGCTTTTGTTCTCACTTTCTTGCCTCGTGAATTCTACCCCCTCATTCTCTGGCATCTCCAGTTTCACTTTCTTCACTAGTTGCCTCTTGACCTATAAAAGTATTCAGGACCTTTACACAAGCCAGTGGGGTGGAGGTTGGGGCAGACTACAATTTTCCCAGTATTCTTCCCCTCTATTTTTCCTCATTCCACTGTCTCTTCCCTCCCACCCTTTTTTTAAACTGTGGGAGAACATTTAACAGGAGATCTGCCATCTTAATATATTTTTCCCTCTTTGTCTTTTCATTCAAGCTTTTGTAAGGGAAAAGAAGTCCTTTCTCAGTATCTTTACTCCCTTAGTATAAGGGTAGTCAATAAATTACTCTAATTTTGGTTCCAGGAATTCTCTTCCTAAGGTCCTTGATGGCTGCCAGCATGCCCAACACAATGGAAGTTCGCAGGGTACCTTCGTACTTAACCTTTCATCAGCATTTGACACCGTTGAGGGCTCTTTTTTCTTTGACTGCGTCCTCCTGGTTCCCCTCTTACACATAAAACCACCCTTATTCAGCCTCCTTCACTGGGTTCTTTTCTTTGGCCCATTCTTTAAAAGTAACAATTCTCCAGGACACTGGACTTAGTCCTTATCTCTTTTGTTTTCTTTTTTAATGAGCTCACCTGCTCCTGCAATTTCAGTTATCCCCGGAAATCTTTATGTCCTGCCCTTACCTCTCTTCTGAGATTTAGACCCTTAAGACCAGCTGGATCTTTCCACTCGGATGAACGTTCCAAAAACATCACAAACTCCGCACATATCTTTTCAGCACATTATCTTTTCTCCCAATCCTCCTCCTTCTCATTGAGACCCTATTCAGTTGGTGGCAGCACCATTTAATAGCTGTAATAGTGTAAATAACAGCAGAGAGGCTTTTTAAAATAATACAAACTTGACCACTGAAAGATGTAATATTTACATTCATCTTGACACCTGTGGTCAATCACAAATTGCTTTGGGGGCTAATTCATGCTATTACCTCTAAAACTGCTAGAGAATCTGATAATTAGAAGTCCATTGGCGACTGTGAATACAATTACAGGAAATTGCAAACTGATTGTAATTGCCTTAAAAGTGAAGAGAAAGGAAGGAGTCTGCTAGGGAGCATAGACCACTCTTTCAAGTTTGACAGTGAAGAGATAAGAGAAATTAAACGAATGTCTTTAGGGGATAGGAGATGTGAGGAAGTCATCTTTTAGAACAAGGCAAACTGAGCAGTTTTGCAGGCTGTGGGAAGAAGGTGGTGGAGAAGAAGGGATGGACGATAGGGAAGATAAGAAGATAGGAATTGAATACTGACAAGCACAGAAAGAGTAGGGAGGTCTTTGTTTCTTTTGTCTCTATTATACACTTTTCATGTAACATTTGTTTTTACTAAATTCAGGTCTACTATTCATCACTAAGTAAATATAGTAAAATATTTTTAATATTTATATGTAATTTTTAAAATTTAAATTCCAGTTAGTTACCATACAGTGTAATAATGTTAGTTTCAGGTGTACAATTTAGTGATTCACCACTTCCATACAACACCTGGTGCTCATCACACGTGCACTCTTTAATCCCCATCACCTATTAACCCGTCCCCTATCCCCTTCCCCTCTGGTAATCATCACTTTGTTCTCTATAGTTAAGAGTCTGTTTCTTGGTTTGCCTCTCTCACTTTTTCTTCCCCATGCTCATTTTTTTTGTTTCTTAAATTCCACATATGAGTGAAATTGTATGGTATGTGTCTTTCTCTGACTTATTTTGCAAAATACTCTCTAGCTCCATCCACATCATTGCAAATGGCAAGATTTCATTCATATATATATATACATATATATATATGTATATATATCTCCACACACATATATACCACATCGTCTGTATCCATTCATCAGCTGATGGACATTTGGGCTCTTTCCATAATTTAGCTATTGTTGATAATGCTGCTATAAACATCAGGGTGTATATATCCCTTCAAATCAGTGTTTTTGTATCCTTTGGGTAAATATCTAGCAGTGCAATTGCTAGATCCTAGGGGAATTCTATTTTTAACTTTTTGAGGAATCTCCATAATATTTTCCACAGTGGCTGGCACTGGTTTGCATTTTTATACATAATCTTTCACCTTTGTATTTATTTACGTTATTGTTCTGTAATTAAGCAAAAATTGCAACTGAGGCTAATTTGTGCAATTAACTAAATAATGTGTTTCTTTTCCTTTTGAAAATTTCCTTCATATATTCCATTCTCAGTAAGAATGAAGAATCATTTTAATTTGATCTACATACAACTAATGTCTTTCAGTTCAAACTCTTACTTTTTAATAAACTCCTATTCTAAAATGAGCATAGGGAGTTTCATTTTTCAGGTCCTTATCTCATCAGATTTTGTTGTTTTGTTTTGTTGTTATTTACTTGCAAATTTTTCTTGTATAATACATTCCAAATCTGTGACCATGTATTGTTTTCCTATACAGTTTCTAAGTTTTATGGTTTATTTAATTCAAATGAGTAAACCCACCTTTCTGTTCTACTTTTGTGGAGGAGAGAATGAAGGGGTGAGAAGCAGGAGGTAAATAGGGTTAATGAAAGATAGTGGAACGTCTGCAGAGAGGAAAGGTTACCAGTTAGTCAATATTCTTGAGAAACCTCTAGATCTGATTCAATGGTATTTTTAAAAAAAAGTTATCAGCCCTAAGAAAGAACTAAATAGATCTCCTTGCAGTTACTCAGAAGGGATTCAGAATGGTGTGGGGAAGATGGGAGATAGTGCATTTGGGGTTTGACATTGGACGCTTCTCCTGAGCTGAAAGCTTCTCGTAAGGAGTGAGGTCTTCTTCCTCACTTCTCCCACCTCAAAGCCCTCACCATTTTAGCTCCACTGCACCGATGCTCTCTTCTCAGCTGCATGTAGGTGAGCAGTGCACAGAACCGACCATCAGCTGGCAGCGTGCTAAAGCTGAGGTGGAGAGGGCCTGACCTTACTGCCTCAGTTGAAATCCTCAGCTCCACAGCCTGCCAGGGGAGGTGGGAGGGGCACAGGAAGTGACTACCCTCTGGCTTCTCCTCCCACAGAAGCCCTGCCTCCTTCACGCTCGGACAGTGGAGAGGTTAGCTTGCTTTCTCCTTCTAGTTCTGTCCTTTGGCTAATGGGAAAGACCACGCAGAAGCTATGGAGTTGCTCTTTGTGCTTGACAAAAGTGCATAGATAGAAGACAGGGATTCCTGGCTGGGAGGAGGGAGGAGAGCTGAAGATCTCTGCCTGGGCTGGCGGATCTAAGCAGTCAAAGTGGGAAGCTGTGTGCTTGAAAGAGGATTATGCTCGCACTAGAAATAAGCAGTAAGTGAGCGAATAACCATTATGGCTTAGAGAGGGATTAATCCCCCTGGGGTTATGGGGTGAACTAGAAAATATTGCTTAACTCTAGAGTAAAACTGTAAGTCTTCTGACTCTGTGTAGAGTTGTGTGCTGGTTGGAGACTGGGGCTTAAATACAAAATCAGAGCTCTAAACGCCTCCTCCCACTCTTGGAAAATGCCAACTTCTTCTTAGAGTAGTTGTGGGTATAATCTGCTTCCCTGACCTAGCCTCTTCCCAGGAAAATAGGCTCCTAAATCAGCTAAGGAGTTGGAATTAAATTGGAAAAGTGGAATTTGGTAGTGGTAGAATTGCAGTCTTGAATTGTGTTCGGTGAATGCCGACATTGTTATACCAGTTAGCAGTGATTTGTTCATCACTTAGAAATCCTGGGGTGGGGCATTAAAAAGGGAAAACAGAGCTTTTATGACAAAGAGGCTGAAGTGTCCATATGCGAAGGATGAAATATAAAAATGTATATAATTAATAATAGATGGAGTGTTTTCAAAAGCATTAAACTAGACCAGCCTTCAGGGAACCTAGAAGTATGAGGATGAAAATTAGTTAGAAAGGAAGAAATTTTTCTTTCAGTGGTTTTTTCTGCTAGCCAAAAATTTCACAATGTTTACAAATTCAAGACAATGATTCAGGGATACTTCAATTATTGTCATACATTATAAATACTGTTGCTGGACAAGATCTGTGGTTCCTTGGTCAGCAAGTTCTGGCAATGAAACCACTGCCGCTGATGCAAAGAATTCTGGGATGTCTGACAGTGAAATGGATGGAAGGACCCACATTCCATCTCTACTTAATGTCCTTTTGTCCAGAAATCGGGTCATGCAAATGAGCTACTTGGTACGTATACAGATCAATATTTGGAAAGGCATTTCTGAATGTTTTGCATTAGAGGGTCTCTGGACAATATCTTATGGCAACCAGTAGACTAAGAGGATACAAAAACAAAGTGATAGGAAGGAAGTCAGCTTGATTGAAACCAACCCTGTTCTTTTTGTTTTCCATCAATCCTGAAATGGAACCTCAAATGAGGAGAAGAAGAATAGAAATACTGTGGCCATCTGTTCTGTTCTAAGTGGCCAAATTCATTAATATATGAATGAGAATTCGATTTTATTTATGCATCCTAACACTTGAAGGTTCAGAATTCTCTTTATTACAGAAAAAAAAATCAACACAAAAATAGGAGGTATATTTATTGGGGAGGAAGGGGAAAAACAGATAAGAATTGTGTCCCACAGGGTAAAGAAGATTGATATCATGTTCATGAGAAGATCCAGTTTTTCCCTCAATGAGTTGGGGATCCTAATATGGCATAATAGATGCAAACAAATACTTCTTAGTTCCCTTAATTCTCCTCGATGTAGTTAATACCTAAAGCAAGGATTGTTTTTGTTTTTGTTTTATTAATAACCTTGGATTACAGCTAACTTTGTAGTGAATTTTATTTTCCTTTTCTTACTGGTCCTCTACAGAGGTACTATGATTTCTGAAATTATGAAGAAGGAATCTGTCATTTCTGGTATTCCTATCAGCCAGCGCATTAGGAGAAAGAAAAAAAAAAAAAAAAAGACTCAGACATATAATCTTTCTCCCGTAGCACAATGGTGAAATGGTTAAAATGGTCTATGACCTTTCCTAACTTTACAGTTTTTGCTATGGGGAAGGTAGCTGAGGTTTGGTCATGAGGACGGGAAAAAAAAGACAAAATGCCAATGAAGTGCATTTTTTTTTTTAAATGGTCTTTATTCTTCCAATTTTTCAAACTACCTAATTTTGAAAATTATTTTACTCATCTTTTAAAAATTATTTGAATTAGTTTTTCCAGTGTTAGTTTTCATCATTTATAAGCAAATGTAGAAAATCTGAAGATTCATTATCTGAGTTGCATAGTGCTTGTCTTATTCTTTAAAATATAAAAGGGATTAAAATAAACATTTACTAGTTGAAGTCTTAAGCATACTGTAATTACTAAGTGCAGTTTCAGTCTTTAAGAAAAATGGGCTGGGACTCTTAAGGGAATTGTTTATCTCAGAGTATTAAAGAATCTGTTTTGAAACTACAGAATTGGAAAAAAAAAAAAGCATAATATTCAGAACAGCATTAAAGGTATAATTTGGATGGGAGGGGCTAAGCAGAAATACTTGATGGTTAATTATAAGCCCGCAATTTAACAACAAAACATTTGCTGTTGTCCGTGAGAGACTGACATAAAGAATGATAAATTGTGACTAGTGAATAAGGTTAAGTAAAGACTTTTATCTTGAAAAAGAATTAAGTAGGAGTTAACCTTATTAATGGAGAGAAACTAAATGATCATTTAAAATTATTCTTTCACAAGAAAAGTAAAGAAAAAGGATATGGAAAACTAAGCAGTGATGAAGACCTCGAAATAATTGTTGATCAAAAGCAGGTAAGTGAATGCTTACATACATTTTCTGCTGTTGCACTGTAGATCTTTGACAGTCGAAACCCTTTGAGTGTTCAGCCCTGCATTTGTGGCTGTGTTAGCCTGTCTGGCAGAGGTGTACATAACAAGATAGATTTTGAGAGCAGCTAAGCCTCCCCAAATGATCCCTCTGATCCACTGACTTCTGCATGCTGTCAACACGCATGTTCTGTATGTAAGAACGATGAAAAATAAAGCAGAACTAGATAACAGAACTTTTGGAAAATTACATTCCCCAGTGGAAAATGAATCAATACAATGATAATTTGTTTAGAAAAAAAATTTAAACAAGAATCAGAATGTACGTTATTTTGAAAGTGAAAAAGCTAACATTAGTGTAAAACAGTGAGTATGCTTTAAGGGGAGGGGGGTAAAAGACTAAAAAAAAAAAAGAAAACCTGGGAAGCTGGAAACATATGTATTGCCCAATTTATCAGAATATCGGCAATAAATTTAGAGATTACTTACAAAATATAAAAAGAAAAAGCTACTTAATGTTCTTTAATACTGCCTGTAATTTGAGAAACAGCTAGCTTGGATTTTTTTTTTTTAATACTTTTTATTTATTTGACAGAGAGAAATCACAACTAGGCAGAGAGGCAGGCAGAGAGAGAGGAGGAAGCAGGCTCCCTGCAGAGCAGAGAGCCTGATGTGGGGCTCGATCCCAGGACTCTGGGATCATGACCTGAGCTGAAGGCAGAGGCTTTAACCCACTGAGCCACCCAGGCGCCCCGCTAGCTTGGATTTTATATGGGTCCATAAGGTGAAATGAAAACTGCTTAATAGACCATAAACAATGATATCAGGTAATGGAAAGTATCCAGCTAATGCCACTGAATTGGCATTGGCCCTTAACGTCTTTGTTAATTATCAAGGAGACAACTGCACATCTATTTAATGTGTACCCGAGTCTGAGGGTGATGTAAGCTCAGGTGGAGACTGAGAAATAAATAATTCAAAGGAGTCTGCGTAGATGAAGAGGTTAGAAATAAAGCCATCAGCAAGTTACAGAAAAGCAAGGGGAATTTAGACAATCTCGTAATCGTTTGTTTTGCATCATGATGATTGCATTAAAGGAGCCATTGTGTATATTTCTGAAAAAAGAAAAATAACCATCGGAAGAGAGCGATCAGAAAAAGTTGAGTTGGAGACTGAAATACTGGGGTAACTAAAGTGGTCTTCTGGGGGAAACTCACCAAACGAAGCATCTCTCCGGAGGTACAGAACAGGTTGATCTTATAGTATCCACTCAAATTGTCTTTGAATTCTTTTTTCTTGCCTTATCTTCACTCGCCTGCTCCTGAGTGAATTGGGGGCAAGGGGCAGAGGTTGGCGAGGAATTTGGCCCTGTATTTCTACTTAGTGCCAGTTGTCAGTTTAGTTAATAAGATCAAAGGAGCTGGAGCTGGAGCACTCTGCTGGGCTTTTAGCTATCATTTTAACTAGGCCAGATTAATTACTTAGAGCACACGATCCTATCTCTAGACTGGCATTCTCACTGAAGGACGGGAGCCACCCAGTGAATGAACTAGTAAAATACAATTGAGTATATTATGAGAACACACATACCTATCCATTTCTCTATTAAAATGAAAAGTAAGTTACTTTTTATTTCTTCCTTAATCATGTAGAAGTCAAACATTTACTCTTTTTTGTACTTTCTTAGTATCATCCTACCCTCAAAGGTTGCTTGTTTTGTTTCGTTTTTTTCTAAACCTTTTTTGTTTGTTATAACTAAATTTGGGGTTACAGAATACCATAAAAGTATACACTGAGATCTTTGGTAGTGGAAAGCCCAAGGGAGTCATTGTTCTATTTTCTCATGGTAGCTTTCACAACATTTATGTTGTTGTCCCCAAACACATTTTATTAACTGTTTAGAGAACCAGCTTTCCTTCTGTTGCAGAAAATAATGCTTTTCTTACCTGGATCAAAGGAGGGAGGCTTTGACTTGCCCAGTCATCGTTTGCCTCTGTAGTTAATCATGTTTCCCCCAATGCCACGGCACCAGTTGGCACCAGTTGGCACCAGTTGGCAGTGACCCAGCTTTGCTGAGTCATTCATGTCAAAACACGTTTTAAAAGACAAGTCATTATGAATATGAGTTGGCTTTCATGTATGCTGTTGGCAGTAAGACTAGTCCTTCCTTTGGGGGAAGCTTTACTTGCTGGTGATGTTGTGAGCAAATCCTAGGTTGAAACAATGACAGTGTTGATACCTCAAAGTAAAATATTTAGGATAACACTCTAACTAGTCTTGATAATAGTACAAAAAATCCTTTCTATGCTTCAGAGAGTGCCATTAAAAGTGTGTATGTGTTTATGTGTGTAAAACTCATTCATTTACTATTGCCTCATTTCATAGATATTATATATTTGGGGAGGAATCTTTATGTTCAGTTTATTCTTTCCATGGTAGATGTTTGTTAGTCAATCTTCATATAATTGCAAATAGCTTTTTCAGTAAGTGCTGCCAAAAGAAAATCTAAAAAAGATAAAATAGTTGGAGCGCTGCACTGGGCAGGAGTCTACTAATCTCATTAAGTCGGTCATCCAGAAACTGCTGCATTACAGTGCTGTGCAAGCTATATGCCATTTCATCCATCGCATGATTTGCAAGATGTGGATTTCCACAGAAAGTTAAGAATTTTCCTTACATAAGCAAATTAATAACAGAAGCAGCATAGAGTATGTGGATTTTGTTCTCCCTGCTGCTCCATTCAATGGGGTAAAAGGTGATTTCTATGTTATTTCTACATGAGAAAAAGTGATTTTGGAAATGTGTAAGGTTTTATCTTAAAAGGCAGTACTGTGCTTCTCTCTTTGTCAAATGTTATTGACAAAATTTATTTGCAATTTGTATGAAAATGTTCTAGAGATTTCATAGATTCATGCTAACATCCTAAAATTACTGGTGTCATGTATAATAATACATACACACACACATGGAGTAATTTAAATATAGGTGTATGACATTGGCATTGGAATCCATATTTTCCACCAGAAATCCCTAGAGTTTTCAAACTTCAAGCATAAGAAAGCTATCAAAGGAAACATTAGATTAAAATTTTAATGCCTCTAAGCCCCATTTTTACATAAATATATATATTTCATTATTTATATATGTTATATAATTATACAATTATTATATATAATTAAAGCAAATATACATAATTAATAAATGATGTGTTAGGCTTTCCAGAATAAATATTAAAAGAGAAATTTTAAGTATATTTCAGATCATTTTTATTATTCATTAAAATGTTCTTTCCTTATTGGATGGGGGGTGGGTCTTGTTTAGGAATAGATTTTATGTACAAATTCATTTCCTTTCGAAGCTTACTGAGATTTTAGGGATGGAAGTGGGCAAGTAAATGGTCAAGGGCCTTGAGTAAGGGTTTAAAAATATTTTCTACTTAAAATAATAAATTCAGGGTGCCTGGGTTGCTCAGTGGGTTAAGCCTCTGCCTTCTGCTCAGGTCATGATCTCAGGGTCCTGGGATCGAGTCCTGCATCGGGCTCTCTGCTCAGCGGGGAGCCTACTTCCCTCTCTCTCTCTCTCTCTCTGCCTGCCTCTCTGCCTACTTGTGATCTCTCTCTGTCAAATAAATAAACTCTTTAAAAAATAATAATAATAATAAATTCATTCTATTTTAAATTACTATTTTTAATTAGAATAGAGTCAGCTTGGTTCAAGGTTTATGATACACTGGACCAAGATGACCTTTCTTCTAAAATGTTTTCAAATTCCAAGTTAACTTCAAGGATGTATGTAACAAAGGGTAATGCAAAATTATGGACTGTCATAATTATGTGAATGATACACTCACAGGTTCAAACATTTCAAAAGTGGTTTTCAGAGTATGTCATGAATCCAGTTGGTTATAGAACTCAGAGTTGCAGCTGCATATCCTTCAGTGCATTAAGGTGAGGAAGTGTCAAATGTCAGCCAGTTACAAGGGGAACAAGTGTACAGAGATCAGAGCATTGGTTCTCAAATTCTAGCAGCCTCAGGATCCCCTGGAGGGCTTGTTAGAACATGGGCTTTGGGGCAGGAAGGGGGCCACCCCCAGAATTTCTGATTCTGTAGGTCAGGTGTAGGGCACAAGAATTTGCATTTCTAAGTCCTTAGCTCCCACTGCTGGTCCCAGACCATACTTTGAGAACCACTGGTCAAAGGAAAAAAATATTATAGTTCTGAAGGGAAAAAAAATATACATGACTTGTGATAAATTCTATATTCTTCAATTAAGAATTACCTGGAAATCTAAAAACTAGAATTCATAGATGTACCACAAAATGAAGCTGAAAACAAGAACCATAGCCATTTATACCCAGAGGTGCCTTTTAAGACCAGATTTGTAGTTTGACTAAATTCTACTCCACTGATCTACTCTACTGATCTTGAATTGGTCTGAGGTGTTTTCTTTTTGTAAAATAATATTCTGCTCCTGCCATTTCCCAGAGTTTCTCTGAGAAGATAAAATCTGTAAAAGTGCTTTATAAACTGTAAATCAATGTGCCATTTTTAATTAGCAAGTCATAACCATTGTATTAGTCTGTTTCACCCACCATATGAACCATCATAGACTGGATGGCTTAAACAACCGACATTTCTCATAGTTCTGGAGGCTGGGAAGTCCAAGATCAAGGTGCTGGTATGGCCAGTTTCTGAAGAAAGATCTCTTCTAGGTTTATAGATAGCCATCTTCTCTCTGTGTTCTCATATGGCAAGGAGAAAGAGCTCTGGCGTCTCTTCCTCTTATCAGGGCTCTACCCTTACTGACTCACTTAACCTTTACCATCTTCTCGCAGGCCCTATCTCCAAATACAGTCATGTTGGGGGTGGAGGCTTCAATATATGAATTTGTGGGGAAGGGAGACAAACATTCAGTCCCTACTACCCCACAACCCCAATTTAGCAGAGAGCACTATTGAGATCTAGAAAGGTGAATCGAGTTACCCTGAGTCCTGGTTAGGTACAGAAAGAACCCTGGAAGTCAACCTCCCCTCCTGACGTTCGGTCCAATGCTCTTTCTATAACTACACATAGCTCCCCCCAGTTGCCCATTACTGGTCATCCCATAGGTGAGTCTTAAGCAGTTTTGCTCCGGTGTTCTAAATATATAAAATAACTATATACTGGAAGTATCATCATTGACTGATACTTATTTATTGAATCTCCACAGGGATAACCTTTTCCATAAACACTCCTTAACTATTTACTTCCCTCTTGGCCCCATGGCTCTGTTAGAAGAGGAATGTCTTCAAAGTAAATATATACAGAATTAGAGCTAAAAGGTTGTTAACATCCAGTCCCTCTTCCCTTCCCTACAAAGCTTCCTCGGGGAGGAGGCATGAAAAGCACCATGGAGAGAAACAACACATACCTTTCTTAACCCAAAACCTGTCTGAGAGTGTCCTTTTAAATTTATAGAAACCCGAGCAGAAGGCAATGGAAACTAGAATTTCTGTGATTTTTCTTGAAAGAAAAAGAAGAAGCAAAGTATAGCCCCCTCCTTGTGTTTTCAATAACCAGAAGCATTTGAATGGGATTGCGATTCCATCCCAGTAGCCATTGTCCGAATGAATCCTCAAGAGGAAGGTACAGGCCATCATGAAATAAAAATGGAAGAATGAGAAAAACGATGAGTTGGGGGGAAGGATACCTGACTTCCCTCTGGTATTAACAGATAGTGTGGTCATATCACCATCTAAGCAGCAGACATGAGTCTTGGACTCATAAATAGTAAAGGGATGGGGATGTTATATGTCATTGCTTTATACTCAGCACCATCTGGCCAGTGCGTTCTTTGCCATATCAATATGGTGACTTAAATTTAAATATAATTCAGATCCTTTTTACCTCGAGAATATTTATAAGGCATGAGACCCTATCTCTTGGTGTCATGTGTAAAACTCTCCTGGAGTACCTTCTTGGTGACTGTATTAGTCATCAAGAACAGAAACTCCTTAGATTTGCAGAAAACAGACCATCCTGTCAGCCTGGAGATTCTGAAGCAGGATACTCTGAGCACTGAAAGGACGAAGCAGTTGTGGTTGTCCTCGCTCCTCTCAGAGCAGACATAGGGTCATTAGCATGTTCCCTAGGCAAGAGTGATAGATGAGGAATGATTCGATGAAAATAAGACATATTTATTTGTAATGAGAGAAGCTATTCAAATGTGCTTTGTATCTGAAATCAGTGTTGTAGTAAACAAAGATTCGCTGCTGTGGTCCAATCAGTGCTATCTCGGCTGCAAAGCCATTTATCATCATCAATATTGCACAAGGAAGGGGACAAGTTTTTCCACTAGGTTAAATAGAAAAATTACTGGAATATAGGCATGATCACCCTGTGTTTTGTTGCTAAATATTTCCTTATTTTTTCAAGAAATAGAAAAATAGTTCTGAGTTACTGGTAATTTGGCAGGAGTGGGGGAAGCATGATAATGGGAAATATCTTTATCTTTTCCTTGTAAACTCACAATGGTGAGTTTATTTGTGTTTGTTTAACTTCATGCATTTCAATTCAGTAGTACCAATTCCAAGCCTCACTTCTGATCTCTGAAAAGCAAAAAGGGTAGACCTAATAGCTTCATTTCAGAGGCTTCTGACGCATTACAGAGATGTGAAGATAGAACAGCAGAAGGTCTAGACAGTCTCTACTTACAGAGCGACCCAGAGACAAGCAAGAGAGACCTGAAGTAGGAGGCGTCACACTACTTTGTAGTCTCCGCTTTGCCACTTACGAAGCAGAAGACACTAGCGTGAGCAATTTCAGTTCTCTGAGTTGCCGTTTCTTCATCTAGAAAATGGAATGACACCATCTGGCTCAGATATCTGTCATGAGGTTCAAATGGGGATGCCCCTCTGGAGAGCCTTGTCCGGGTCACCGCTGCCTGGTCTCACGTTCTCCCCACCGGCACCTCCTGCTTCCCGAATGTCCGGCTGCTTGTTGCACCACATGTTCACTTTGCTTTTTCCTGCTGCGTTGCTAGTATTCTGCATGCCTTCTGGAAGATGCCATTGTGGTAATTGAGTCTAGTGTGTTTTCAGCAGTGCTGGCTCCTCGACCACTGCAAGCTTTGGACATTAGATATAACAGTGTCCTTAAACGGTGGTAAAAGCAAGTCTTTCACAGATAGGAATCTGAATTAAATCGAATAAACTGGTATGGTCACATGATAGTGTTATTACCTTGGGAAAATTAACCAGCCTCTCTGAACCTGATATTTCCTCCTATTCAGGACTTTTACCACCTTTTCTTGCCCTCTTTCCTTGCATCTCAGTGAGTACCAGCATAGCTGAATAGCAAGTACCAGCTTTCCTCGACCAGTCCATCTTCCCCAGTTTTCTAAACAATCATGAAAAATCACAGGGGTCGATTGAAAACTATAATCACCAAGAGAGAGACCATGAATTACCACCTCAAGTTCAACAAATACGCATGCACCACATATCTTTATTTTAAAGTATTGATGTACAGCCTATGTTCATTACATGTGACATGAGATAAAAAAAAAAATTTCAAGTTGGAAAAATACCGATGTTAAGTTATTTTCAAATAGCCCTTTTTTTTAATTCTTTTGAATCTAATGGGGAAAAGCGCTGGCAGCATGTTTAGTCAGTGAGACAATAAATGCAAAATTGAAATGACATGAGCTGACATGCTGAGTGTAAAAATGATGTGATACATGAAAATAACGGCCAGAGATGGTAATATTTAAAAGAAGACTCGGCTGTTTGGAATACAACTTGAAAAGAAACCATTCACCCTTTCGCTGTGGAAGATTTGTTGTGCTTTTACTGGCTTGTTTCTGGTTTTGTTTTGGTTTTCTGGTGGTGTTTTAAGTAGGTTCATCTGATCCCTAGGAGAACGAAAGACATCAGAGCTGTTAGGAACTTTAGATAATCGAATCCTGTGGCTTTCAGACTGTGTTCTGCGGCCGGTTCTGGACATTGTGAATTGGGGAGGGGAGGGTGACACTGTCTAAGTTGAGGCACCGCCCCTTAGAGAAGAAATGAGGGGCTAGGTGTACAGACAGGCTTTGTTCAATGAAAGGGTGCTGCTGCTAAGAAATTTAATTATACTGGTCTCATTCCATCAAAATAAGTTAAATGAGTTTCAGAGTAGGGAGGTAGCTTGACTACGTCACCAGGTTATTTTATATCATAGGAAATATTAGAAGTCAGGTGTGCAGCCCCTAGTCTTGGGGTCATTCCTCTATTCCTATAACTGCATTTCTAAATTAAGCTGCTATCCTTTCTTCTATATTCCCTCCTGCTGGTCAGCTAAATATATCAGGCAAACCAGAAAAATCACTCAAGAGGTGTGTATTTCAAGTGCACAGCTTAATCTGTTACATTTATCTGAGAGATTTTTGTGAAAGGATGTTGATATGAGATGCTTCCTACCTCACAGAGAGGTTCTTACAACTTTGTGACAACTTCCTAGTATGAATCGGTGAACAAAAGTGGAATTTGTATCTCCTAAAACATTCCTAACAAGAGTAGCAGAATGTGTCCTGCATGCTGCAGCAGTCAGTTTCTTCAGGTCCGGAGAGGTCTCCTCCACCTGAATCAGTTTATCATCCCCCTTTCAGTTGGCTGTGAGGATTGTGGACCGTGTCCATGGTTCTCCACCTAGCTTGGAAGTCCGTCCCCTTTGAAATGCGCAGCCAACGTTTTGGCCTAGCGAACCCCACAGGTGAACTCACTGATTACTGGGTGCACCAGCGGCTATTGGCATAAGGGCTTGGAAAAACAATTGTGGGTGGAAATAACTATACTGAAATTATTTATATTATATATTCAAAATCTGATAAATAAAGATAACAAAGGAACAGACAGACCAGACCCAAATAATTTTTTTTCTTACTTCAATAACTTAAAACAGCCGCGAGAGTGAAGAGCTTAACTTTCTCTTCCTCCCCTTCTGACTTTGGATCCAGGTGCCTGTGCTCTGCCATTGCCTCAGCCTTGTCAATTCTGTACTTGTGCTCTTGTTTCTCTCCCATCCGGGCCTTCCAGTACCCTGTCTCTTCCTTTCTGCTCAGCCCCACTCTCAGATTCCCGCCTCTGGAATGTGTCTCTTATTCTGACGCTGCATTTATAAGCTTTGACAGAAATGCAGTTCTTGCAAACCTGCTTTTTTTTTTTTTAATGCGCCACTGCTTCCTTCCCTCTCGCCAAAACAACTCTGCAATTCTGTCATTTCCACTTTAAGTCATTAATTTTTCACATGGTCTACCCCCATCATAGTGAGTACCACTTCCTTCCTGTCTCCTGATTCTAGGAAAAACACATGCATACACAAATGATCATTCAATACAATTGTTATTTATTCTTCACCATCGTATTTTTTTTTTCTGGCCAAATGATCTCATTCTTGAAATATATGAATAAGTGACTTATTAAAGAAATGGTGAGAGAATGTACCATCTCAGCTTTGTGTTGGATGTTCTGAATAGAAAAAAACATTCATTCATCACTTTTTTTCTGACCAAATTATCTCATTTGTATAACTTGTGAATAATTAATGAATTCTTGTTGTAGAAAAGCACTAAGCATGGAGGTCATTTTCTTCTAGTCAAAGGTTGTCCAACTATCACTTCCCTAGACTCTCAACTTCTATTTTTTTTTTTTTTAAAGATTTTATTTATTCATTTGACAGAGAGAGAGATCACAAGCAGGCAGAGAGGCAGGCAGAGAGAGAGGAGGAAGCAGGCTCCCCGCGGAGCAGAGAGCCCGATGCGGGGCTCGATCCCAGGACCCTGAGATCGTGACCTGAGCCGAAGGCAGCGGCTTAATCCACTGAGCCACCCAGGCGCCTCAACTTCTATTTTTAAACCTAAATATGACCCCAAAATTGATGCATTAATTTTTGTGAATTATGGGAATTGTTTCTGAAAAATAATTACTGAGTGATGGTGCATCAGTTGATGGATTTTTTTAATCAAGTTGTTTGGTATAAAATAAAACAAACTGATGCCCATGAACAGCCTTACTCTTCAATTTTATGCCAAAGATGGAAAAGCTTAGAAACTCTGCTTTTATAAAAAAAAAGAAAGAAAGAAAGAAACCATTTGTTTTTCACTAACAGGATGAACAATCTTATCCTTCCACCCAAACTCCAAGGAACTTGATTTAAAATCATCTCTCTGTGGGTCTATGAACCACTGTAGTCCCATGGACTCCAATGCTGTTTGGCTTTAGTGCAGCCTATAGGTGGTAGGCACCCAGGACTGGGGAGAACAGATGCTTTTCACCATCTCCCAAGTAATCAATGCAAACTCTTCAGTTGGACTTCCAGGCATACTTGGTTCAGCCCCTGACTACCCTGTTATCCTCATTCAGGGACATCTCCACTCCACACCCCATTCATACTGAACAACTTGAAGCACCCCAAATGCGTTATGTTCTTCCCTTTTGTCTCTGCCCTGCATATGTGTATATGTATAGAATCAGTATCACAAATCTTCTGATGTTTCTCACAAGAGTGAAAGGGTGTAGTCTGGGGGGAAGGTGGCCTCCTGGTGGTTCTGATTGAGGCTTTCCCTTTGCAAATTCAAATGCTAAGAGAGGAGAGAGAAAGCATAAGTTTCTTTTGGCTCTGTAGATAAGGACTTCTGAAGTCCTAGAAATGTTGGAGTGGGGATAAAGAGGGGGAAAAATGAAGAACAAAAGTAAAGCCTGTTCCTGGAGAGAAGAAAAACTTCAGAGTCTTTTGTTTATAGAAATTTGGTATCTACACAATTTTGTTATGTATTTTCTGGGGCTTTGTTTTAGGGGAAAATGTTTAATTTTGTTTAGTACATTTCTACCTTTTGTGGTTCTAAAAAATTGGGGGCTTGATTCTGCCCTCTTCTCTTCCCAAGGTCCCTTCCCCTCGTGTGATAGGCAGGGGAGCAGAACAGAGCCAGCTCAGGCGATGTTGGTGACATTTACCTTTCAGTACTCATGGGACACAATTAAACACAGAAACATATGTTTAAAATTTGGTTCTAAGATAAACTTATGAACAAAATTACATTGTCTTATTTTTCTCTACTATGAGGTAACTTGATAAGATAATTTCTGAAAGAAGATACAGGGGATGCTGCTTTAAAATATATACATATTTCAATGGAAATGATCTAACCTTTTAGTTCACTCATTTATTTTACAGAGAATTCCTGGTGGTTTATTCCTAGCTAGGTGTTTGCCAGATGCTAGGACGCAAAGGTGACATAAACATCCCCATGACCGTTAAGAAGCCAACAGTATAGTGTGGACCTTCTGCCAGTAAGCATTTACAGTGCCAGTTCTGAGCTGAGCTGGAACCGAGTACTTCCAGGGAGCATTTGGTCTAAGATGTGCGTTATTTCCCTAGTCATGGTCCTGAAAGAGTTCCAGAGTCTTCCTAGCATTCAGTATATTCCCAGGACAGGACTTGGGATTTAGGAACAATGGCCAAAGTCATTTTTTGGAGCTGAGCTACTCAAAGAGAGGCTCACAGATGAGCAGTATCAGCATCACGTGGAACCTGTTAAAAATTTATATTCTAAGTGCCAGACTGAATCAGCATTTCTGAGAGTGGGACCTAGAAATCCATAAGCTTTAACAAGCTTTCCAGGGGATTTCTATGCACACTGTAGTTTGAGAAGCACTGTTTTAGACTATTCGAATTGTCAGGTCAAGAAAAGTTCAGTTATGATTTTAGTAGAAACATTAAACTTTCATTTCCTAACCCTACTATTAGGGTTAGTAATAGAAACATTAAACTTTCATTTCCTAACTTCGTAAGAAAGGGAATTAAGACAAATATCTTAAGTCCTTTATCTGAATGTCCCTGATGTTTCAAATATTCTCTCCTATCCTTATTTATTAAAGTGAATCTACACAGTAATCAATCCTGTGACCCAGGTTGTTTCAAAAAGGAAGTATAAATGCTGGAAACCAAGAGATATATCTTAATAACCTGGTCTTTGTCTTAAGTATTTCTAATTTTCGACCACTTTTATTAAAAGATTAATAATAACAAACACTTATGTAGCATTTACCATGTACTACACCCTATTGTAAACACTTTGTATATATATGTATATATACTCATTTAATCCTTTTAATCCTTCCAAGAACTCCATGATGTAGGTACTGTTATCCCCATTTCAGAATGCACACTGAAGTATAGGGAGCTCCACATGGGTCTGCTGCATTGCGCAACCTCAAGGAGATACACTATGTGCGGCACTACATGCAGCCCTGGGTCCAAGGAGTTTATCACTATCTTTCCTTCATGCTCTCCTGACTGTTTAGGGAGACATTAGCTAGATAGATTAGTAACAATACTATCTTGTCTGTGCTAGGAAAAATAATGTAACATGGTAGAATCTGAAAAAGCCTTTCTATTGGTCAAGGAAAGATGTATGTGTTAAAGAAAAACATAAATAAATTAAGATGCATACACTGGAAAAGAAATATTCTCCCCTCAAAAAAAAAAAAAAGCATTCTTGAGCGTATATATATGTATGTGCATGACTGAGAGAGAGAGAATGTGTGAATACGTAGCTATAAACACACATATTCAAAAGCAAATCCATGAAAAAGGGAAGTTGCCCAGTCCTAGGAGAAATGCTTACCTCTGGAGCCACTGCCCACTGCACCGTGCTGAATGACGGGGCCAGGTACCAACCACTGTTATAAGAGAACCAGTAAAAGGCACATACTGTATTTGGGTTGCTACATGTGTTTCAAGTCCTCGCATCTGAAGTGCTTCTCATGGTCAGTTAAATCCTTATTTTGTGCCTAGAGTTACCTCTCTGCTCCCCACCTTTGAAAAATTCCATACCTGGACCAAAACCAGAAAATTTGTCACTTTAGCATTTGTGGAATAGCTTTCTGTTATGAGAGTAGATTCCTGTGCTCTGAAAATGTCACTCCAGCAGCTGTCCTACAGGGGCTGACCTTTCTTCTTGGGCCGAAGTCCCTGCGGAACTGTTCAGTAGAGCTAGTTTATCCCAAGTTGCCGGCAGATCTCCAATTTCTTGGCATGCCCATTTGGAAAAGTGGTGTGAGGATTGATAGTCTGCCGCCCCTTCGGACTTTCATCCAAAACACCTCTGACCCTCTGGGCTCTTCGTGATCCTGGCATCCTCCCAAAAGCAGCTCTCCAGTCTCCCTTTGCTACCCTTACCTATTAGTGCCCGAGGGCTGATGGTCACCCTCAGGGTCCCCTTCTCCCTGCTTACTGTGCTTATCACAGGTATATCAAACCCTCCTTGGAAACTTTGGACAAAATAGAAAGTATCACCCTGCTCCCAAGGACTCTTTATTGTGCATACTGTCTCATTTTTTGCATGGTCACAAGCATAATTTCCATTTTTTGCAGAGTTGCAGTCAGTATGCATTGTTTTGTGTCTGCTTCTTTATGTAACATTAAACCAAACTCACTTTTCCCCAGTGATATTTAGTTTTTATAAATGTCATTTTAGTGGTTGCCTTATATGGACTCAAGGTGATCCCTAGGCATTTTTTTCCCATACCTTTCCCTGGCTGGTGCAGTCATCATCCACAGCATTCCCTTCTTTCAGGATGCAGGTTATCCAATAAAAAGGAAAGGAAGGGATTGCCAGAAATGCCCGTACATCATTATGATTAGACACACACTGATTTACCATGAAGTATGTGTGATGTGTATGGGAATCTGCCCGGTGTCACCTTCTACTATCCCTGCTGCACCTTTAAATATCACTGGACATGCCACTGCACTGTTGCACTGCTCTCATCAAACCTCAGGTTTACATCACAACCTATGTGGCAGTAATAGGGAATTCTGCTTCCTGAGGCTGACCACAGCCAAATCACAAACATGGATTTGCATAAATTTGGTTTGCATGAATTTTTAAGTTTGCTGAGAAGGGAAATTGACTAAATATTGTTAGAGCCACAAATAACTTGGGATATAATTTGCTTTGGTACCATATGGATCAAGGACACAGATGTATGGGCCCACTAGGTTATTCCTATGCCAAAAAAAATATGTATAGACTTAAAGACCCATAGTGAAGTCTAAGCAACTTATATGAAAGTGATGCCACTAACTGGGTTATAGAATTAAGCCCCATGACTTCTTTATATTGAAAGGCAATGATAAAAATAAATAATTATGAATACATTTTAGAATATATGGTCTTTTCGGTAAGCATTCTAAATTTAAAAATCTTTGCTAGGGTCCTACAATGCAAAACTCTGCAGATGCAAGGGGTGCGGGAAGCTATTAGGTCCATTAACAGAGCTAAAATAACAAGTGAGGATTCTTAAGATTCAAGTTCCTGGCTCTGCCGATGACTTTCGATTTGACCTTGAACAAATCTCTAAGCCTTGACTTTCCTATCAGCAAAGTGATAATATTTTCCTTACTTCTATCTCACAAGAATTCTGGAAGAATTTCTTAAAGAAAACTTAAAAAATAATCATCTGAACCACTCAAGAGGATTACTTCCTGTGAATAAATCCAAGACAGTATCACCTGTAAGGAAGCCACTCACGAATGCCCTGGGGTTATGAATCGACCTCTTGTGTTATAGAGCAATTTAAAAATGAAAGTCCCTGTAGAAAAATGAACACATCCGTGCTTATTACTTTTAGATCAGTAATGCTTGGGGAGTGAGCAATGTGGCTAAATTTTATGAATTTACAAGTGATAGAATTACATTGCATTTCCTTTTGAGTGATTCTTTTGATAATTTTCTCTCTAATCATGAGAGAAAAAGTAGGTAAGTTTTCATATTTATGTCTTTCAACTGTATTGGAAAGATTTATGTTATAAATAGATAGTTCTAAGGAAATAGCACCACTACTGAGTTTTGTTTTTTTAAAATGAACAAAATTTTTTTCCTGGAAAAGCAAACTTATGCTGAGGCTTCTAAGCTTTATTTAGTGGTCAAGAGCTAGTACATTCCAAGTAAAAACAATGTATACTATCTGTCCCCTAAGACTAGAAAAAGACCTCCCAGATTAATTTTAACCCTTCAGCCTTCTTTAACAACAACAACAACACAACAAAAATGAAAAGCATGTAGAATTTATAATGAATCTTTAGCAACAAAGTCACATAATATCTTTCAAAACACAGAGAAACCAAATTAGCTTCAGCAAGGTGCCAGAGAAAGAATTTCCTCTCACAAAGTAAGTTGACATTTAGGACTGCCCTGTAGAGCTTTGAAGGGAATTGAGCCCTTATCAATAAGCTGTCTTCAGAACAATTATTTCAGGGTTCACTGGTACAAAAGATTAGTAACCACCAGTGAGTTCTTATTATTTTTCTTCATTTAGACATCTTCTCTGACACCACAAATTAGGCCTACTATCAGCTTCCACGGGACATCTAGCCTATCAGAATTGCAGGGGGATCCCAAAGAACATATATAAGCTCAAAGCGGGACCAGAGCTGAGGACAGGGAAAAGAAGCGGGCAGAGAAATTTAGGTAAACTGGTTTTTTGCAGAGGTCATTTTAAACACATGCGTAAGCATTGTAGATGAGATTGTTGGAATTGGTTGGATCAAACTTTAAACCTCAATGGTCCAATTTAGTTACGTTAGGACAAGAGTGATGGAGGGGATGAGAATAAAAGGAATGAACATTGTCAAACACCTACTATGTGCTGGACAACAGCCTGACAGATATTATTATTATTATGCCAATTTTTCAGAATGGGGAAAAAAAAAAAACCCCAAAGCTCAGAAAGATCGATAAACCTGAGATGAGTGATGTAACTAGTAAAGCAGCAAAAATGAAATTGAAGGGGCGCCTGGGTGGCTCAGTGGGTTAAGCCGCTGCCTTCGGCTCAGGTCATGATCTCAGGGTCCTGGGATCGAGTCCCGCATCGGGCTCTCTGCTCAGCAGGGAGCCTGCTTCCCTCTCTCTCTCTCTCTCTCTCTGCCTGCCTCTCTGACTACTTGTGATCTCTCTCTGCCAAATAAATGAATAAAATCTTTAAAAAAAAAATGAAATTGAAATAAACTCTGCCTCCAAAGTCCATGTTCTTCCTGCCAACTGCCTTTCCATAAGCCATCAAGAAAATTAAACGGTACCACATTTTATTTAATTTAAAGACACAGTCCTCAATTACTGTATGTTGTCCAGTACCCTTGGGAGTTTAAATAAAAGGGTCTTCTAAAAAAAAAAAAAAGGAAAAGAAAAGAAAAGTCAGATAGCAGATAGCAAAGAGAAAGGTGGGTCTGGGTCAAGGTCAAAGCAAAGCACTTGCTGGCCACCTACTGGGGAATTGCCAGTCCTTTCTAGAGATTTTTTGGAAGAAGTTGAATGCTGAATAATGGAAGTGGGCAGTCAAAGGGTTCTCCTGAAACATAAGAAACAAATAAAAATGAAAAATATGATGTCCTATTTCCTAGTTTGCACATAGCTATGTCTCTTTTTCACTCATAATTGTCCCAAAGACAAATTGTACTGGAAAAAAATGGCTCATTTCACCATGCTTTTCTTCATTCTGAATACCAAAGCTTCTATATTCATGGCAGATTTGGGGTTTTTTTGTTTGTTTGTTTGTTTTTTCACTTAAAATTCTCCTGAACTTAGTTCTAGTAGATCTTAAGTTAGTATAGCTATCCAAGGCAGGTGCAAAAACAAAAACAAAAAGGGAATCTCTTTGGAATTTAAGAAACAACAAAATTTCCCAGTGGTAGGAAGAGCACCCTTGCATCCCTTCTGGGATGTATAGAAATGACGTTGGGACATACAGAGGTAAAAATCTTTGTATTTTTTCTGGAAGACTAAAGTAGACAAAGGGGGTTACCAAAACTAAATATTTCACCTTTGGGGATACTTTGAGTCTCTTGCCCACTTTTAGCTTCATTATTCATTAGTTGCCAACATTTACTTTCTCACTGTATTCATGTTGGTTGACCATGGTCTCCATCTCTTCCACTTCCTTCATGATTTGCTGCATGTTGGGCTTTCAAATCTCTTCCACAGAGAAGCCACCTTCCTTCACTTTTGGTGGAATGGATTTCCTAGCATCATTCCACCATTTCCCTCCTGAGTCATGGTGAGACTCCCACAGCTCACACACTCTCCATCACTGAAGACGGGTCATTTCAAAACATTCCTCACAGCACAGTGCAAGCCAACTTAAAGACATTTATAAATGATACAGGCTTCTTCCATCTCAAAGCAAAATGGAATTTTAAAATGTTAAATAGGTCAAGAATTTTTATTAAACAATGTAAACCTCCTTGATTGCACCAGCATATGAATACATTGGATGGCATCAACAACAGAATCTTTGAATAAAAATAACGGTGCACAGTTTTAGATACTTTATTTCATTGCTTTTAATTTCATCATCATCATCACAAATTGTTGAACACCCACCATGGATCATGTAGCATAAACATTGTCCTTGCTATTGAGAATTATATGCTCTATGCATATTTACAAAATTAATGCCTAAACAAAGTGGATTTTAAAAGGCAAAGCTTATTTCTCTCCAAGTTAACAGAAGTCTGAAGTTATACTATTTATGACTGGCACAGCAGCATCCAAATTCAGCAGGGGCGTGGGATTCATCGAGCTCTCTTCTCTGGTACAGCTTGAAAGAGGCCCTATTCCTCATATTCCAAAATGGCTGCTAAATCCCCATCGATCATCTCTGACTTCCAGGAAGCAGAGGTGAGAGAAAGACAAGGGGACGTCTACCTCTTCTTTTCCTACTGTCTTCTTTTTCTTTTACCCACCTCGTCTTTTAAGGAGACTTCCCAGAATTTCTGTGGAGTCCTTTTGCTTGTATCTGTTTGCCCAGAATTTCATCATATGGTCACAACTGACTACTGGAGAGGGTAGCTCCTAGGAAATATAGAGCCATTTATTCTGCATGGTAATATGTCCACCTGAAAAGCATGTTACTAAGGAAGAAAGATATTGGGGTAGAAAAGTAGCAACCTCAGCCATAATTGTTATTCAAAAACTATCAAACATTTCACCTTTCAAGTCAATGACAAGACAAAATAAGCATAACATCACACATTTTTCAGATTTTTTAAAAAAAGATTTTATTTATTTATTTGACAGACAAAGATCACAAGTAGGCAGAAAGGCAGGCGGGGGGGGGGGGGGGAAGCAGGCTTCCTGCTGAGCAGGACCACCCCCCCAATGCAGGGTTTGATCCCAGGACCCCAAGATCATGACCTGAGCTGAAGGCAGAAGCTTAACCCACTGCGCCACCCAGGCGCCCCTTTCAGCTTTTTGTCAGCAATTTTATCTTACAAAATCACAAAGCTTGATATTGTGTAATTAAGCCTGTGGAGGGAAACAGGAAGAACTGTTTTAGGGAATCTGTAAAGTGTCTATAGTAAGAGTCTTCAGCATTTAGCAGCACAAAAGCAAATAGACTTGCTTGTGCATATTCTAAACTAAGGAAAGGCCAACAGTACTTGGATCTTGTGGGATGAGTAATTATAATGCCATCTGATACC
Organism: Meles meles; assembly: GCF_922984935.1. Lineage (NCBI taxonomy): Eukaryota > Metazoa > Chordata > Mammalia > Carnivora > Mustelidae > Meles > Meles meles. Next base: position 59,042,056 of record NC_060069.1, read on the forward strand.
CTTTGCCATTGGGCATCACACATATGCCTCCCACATAGTTTTGCTCCAAGCCACTTATCCTGTGTCTCAATTTCCGAAGCTCACCCATCCTGTCTCTGCCTTTCCTCACTCATCACTCACTTCATCGGGAGTTCTTCAGTCTCCCCTGCATATTTTACTTACTTTGACCCCATGGGACTTACAGAGTCAGTGAGGGACATGTTGTCATGATTTTACTTTTGTTTCCTATGCATGTTCGTGTATGTTTTCAACTAGATTCTTAGTGTCCCAACAGCTGAGTCCTATCTCTACTCCTCCATCAACCCTTGTAGTGCTTACTGCCATGTGGTATGTGTAATGGGCCCACAGAAGATGCTACTAGAGCAACGGACATATGTGAGAAGATGGAAAAGAGGCCTCTTCTCACAACGCTGCCTTCATTGTTTCTAACAGGTTTGACTATGAGGCATGCTGAGATCCCAGCACCAAGGGCAGTAGGGAAGGAGCAAAAGCTGAAGTGAGCAAAGAGGAGCTGGCAAGGCGATACAAGTGGGACTTCAGGCCGTGTGTGGGGCCTCAGCCACAGGTTCCCAATACTTTGGGGTCAGTCCATTTATAACCAGACCTTCGGCAAAGGCTGATGGTTCCGGGGAGGAAGCTGTCCAGTGGTAGGCAGGGTTTCAGGCCAGATGAAGACAGGGTGCAGAGCAAGGGAAGGTAAACCCCAGTTGTGTGGATCAGGGCGACATTGCCAGGCCTTAAGAGGAAGAAACTGCATCTCATTCATCTTCGTGTTTCTAGCACTCAACACTCTGCTGCTCACAGTAGGTTTTTAATAAGTGCTTGTTGTTCATCTAGATCCCTTGTCCACTACCACAGCCTGTGATGGACTCTACCTGCTGGTGGAATAAAGCTACCCATTCCTTCCACCTGTGACAGCTCAGCAGGGCTTGCCTTGCACAAGGAAGGGAGCATGTGGTAGTGGGATCAGAAGGCCACCTGCCACCACTCAGTTTGGTTTTTTTGTGCTTGGGAATAAAACGTGATACTCCCTATTGTAGACAGCAGTCCAGCATTAACACAGGGCAAGTTTGAGGGTGTCAGGGTGGCTCAGTCAGTGAAGCCTCTGCCTTTGGCTCAAGTCATTATCCCAGAGTCCTGGGATGGAGCCCCTCATCAGGCTTCCTGCTCAGCGGGAGCCTGCTTCTCCCTCTGCCTTGCCTCTCCCCCTGCTCATTCTCTCTCTCTTTCTCTCTCTCTCAAATAAATACATAAAATTTTTTTAAAGGCCAATTTTGTATGCAATTCTACCAGATGTGTTATATAAAAGTAGAGACTTCTTGGGCTCTAAATGCAAAAGATAGCAATTGGTTGACCTTTCATATTTTAAAAAAAGGGAAATCACTTCTGGTAGTTCCATATTAGAGAATACTACATACTTCACTTGAAATCATGCTGACAGAGTTTATACTGATATGGAAAAAAATACAACATATTAAACAAAACACAAAGGCAAGACAACAATTTGGAGAGATCCAGTTGTTAAAACATAATTAGCAAAAAAGACTCTAAGGAAACGTTCTAAAATATTAACTGTGATTATCTCTGGATGCTGGAATAAGTGATTTTTAAACTACTTATCTGTTCTTTTCAGTTCTGTATTTTGCAACTCATTCATTCTTCAGAGAACAATTTTTTAAAATAATACTATAATACTATAAAACTGACTAAAAGTAAAAAAGAATAGGAAAGACTTATACGATCATTCATACAGAAATAATGCTCTTCTAAAACCAGCTACAGAGAGAACCATGTGTTTCGTGAAAATAGAAGAGACACAATGGAATTAGAACTGGGATCTGCTTGCTGTTGGTGTGGCCTTTAATCAAATATTATTAAAGTCTCTTCCCGAGAATGTAGATATACTGATTGCTCATATTTAAAACCAACATCAGCAAAAATGGTCTGAAAAACTTCTTAGTTGACAGTTTACATAATTGTGTTAAAAGTGCGCATAATGGTGAGCATTAATAGCCTTAGCGGCTTCACATTAATAAGCAAGCCCTGTGCTTCCATAGAGAGAACATTGGAGGCAGGCATTCCTTGTGTTCATCTGGGACTTTGGTTTTTCAGCAGCTGCTGGGGATGGGGAATTGAGGGGGAAGCGAAGAAACACCGCCTGCACCTACCCAGTTTTAAAAGTGATAGTATCGGGGCGCCTCGGTGGCTCAGTGGGTTAAAGCCTCTGCCCTCGGCTCAGATAGTGATCCCGGGGTCCTGGGATCCAGCCCCGCATGGGGCTCTCTGCTCAGCAGGGAGCCTGTTTCCTTCTCTCTCTCTGCCTGCCTCTCTGCCTACTTGGGATCTCTGTCTGTCAAATAAATAAATAAAAATCTTAAAAAAAAAAAAAAGGTGATAGTATCATCTATGATTTCCCAGGACTGACTGGTCACTCTTGCAGGGAGGACATTTCCCCAGCCCTACTTCTCTCCCAGGCTCCACAGCCCTAAGTGTGCTTCTCCCTGAACTGTGTTGCTCCTTCGTCATCTTCTCCAGTGAGATGACAAGTCTGTCAGTACCCGTTTCCAAATTCTAATCCTCCCCCCACCTCCCCGAGTAATTTCTCACCTTGCTGACCACAGTCACACAGGAGAGAGGAGCTGAGCTGTTTTTGGCAGATGCTTTAGATAAAGACCCAACACAAGCTAAAATCCTGCAGGAAGGAAGACAATTTGCTAAGTAAGAATTGCCTCCGGATTCAGGCTGCCACTTCTTTTGTGAGGTTTGATCATTTAATAGCTTTAGGAGGTGTCTGTGCCTCAGACGCAAAGACCGGAATATGAAAATGTGGACTGCACCCCCAGGTCCCCTGCTTTGAAATAGAAGTCCATAAAATTTATAGTTATGGAAAAGCATTATTTATTCCCGGATATCAGTGCTTTTTAATTAAGAAAAAACATCTAAGTAGTAACAATGTTCTAGATAATAGTTCTGATTCCTCTTTTTTACCCTCTACTTACCCCCCACTTTTTAAAGATTTTATTTATTTATTTGACAGAGAGAGAGCAAGAGAAGGAACACAAGCAAGGGGGAGTGGAAGAGGGAGAAGCAGGCTTTTTGCTGAGGAGGGAGCCTGATGCAGGACTCAATCCCAGGACTCTGGGATCATGACCTGAGCCTAAGGCAGACACTTAACGACAAGCCACCCAGGCACCCTGCTTTTTGCCTTTCAAAATAACGTTTGATTATAACATGTAAAATGTGGCTATTGTAAACAATTTGGAAACTACAAAGAATATTAATACCACTACAAAGAATACTATTTCCTTCATATCGGTGCTATCTTTATATTGTTTTCCACTTTGCTTGGAGAATTATGCTATTGTAATATAATGAGCCTTTCAAACACACCCAGGTTTTAATGAGAACTCTGCCACTCTCTAGCTGTGACTGTGGACGATTTCTTAACCTCCCTAATACTCTTTCCTTTGGCTAAAAATGAGGATGGTTATACCTGCCTCATGTAGTTGACGTGAGAATTAGAAATAAGTATCCTTGGCAATAAATGGTCACACACAGTAAATGGTCAATTAACAGCAACTATAAAATTATTACCTTTTAAGTTTAAGGGTTAAAATTTTAATTTTTTACAGCATTTTTTTAATGCTTCCTAATGGCAATCCCACTTCTGATAGGTGAACGTACCTAGTTTGTGGAACTGAGAAAGTACCAATTTCTCAGATGAGTACATTTTCCCAATGCTTCAGTAAGGGATTTGCCACCTCCACCCCACTTATTAGTTTGGGAGAATCTCCGTTCAATAGAAAGTTACCCAAGGAGGGGGTCCATGTCTCAAATACCGTGAAAGCCTGCACAGTCAGTAACTGCTCGATGACATTGTCCCTCAGAGTTAATAAGACATGTCAGATTTTACTCATTGATCTCTCGTTCTCTTTCTGTCAGTGCAAAAATCCCCGCATATTCCAGCTCTCTTTTATAACATTTAGAGGTGGGCCCTTGGTGTACAGGAAAGCCTGAACCTGCAAAAGCTGCCCCCGCTCACTGAAGGCTTCCTGGTGCTGTAACTGGGTGGTGTGTTGGTAGGAGGGCCTCTCGTTCCCAGATTCTCAATCAGAGCCACACACTGGAGCGACGTGAGAACTTTAAAAAAAAAAAACACAACACTCTGGGGCCCCACCCCCAGGAGTTTTGATTTAATTGGCCTGCAGTTGAGCTCAGCTGTAGCTCCCCTCACCCTGGGTTTCTGCCCCTTCAGTACACACTGAAACCATTACTGGGGGCGCCTGAGTGCCTCAGTCCATTAAGCATCTGCAGTTTGGCTCAGACCATGACCCCAGGGACCAGGGATCAAGTCCTGGATTGAACTCCCTGCTCAGTAGGGAGTCTGCATCTCCATCTCCCCTCCCCACTGCTTGTTATCTCTCTCTCTCACTTTTTCTCTCAACTAAATAAATAAAATCTTTAAAAAAAAGAAGAAGAAGAAACTGTTACTGACTCCACTCAGAGTTGAGCCCATATGTGTTTTGCAAATTGGTTGTTTTATCTTCTCACTTGCTTCTTGTTCTCCTCACCACTTCTATTCTGTCGTAGTTCCTCACCCAACATCTTCATCTCTGACATTGATCTATCCTTGGACTCCACATGGGATGTCAACAAGGCATTTCAGTGGAAAAATAAGGGCTGTTGTGCAGTGAATTGGTACTTCCTAAGTCATCACCCTGTGCCCAGCACTGTTCTGGGCACTTGGTTTCATTTAATCTTCATGGCCATCTTAGCAGGCAGGTAAGAGAAGCCCAGGTACCACTGAGGAAACTGATTCACAGAGGCTGGTCCCTTCCCTGTATCTTTCCGCAGGCAAGAGCCTGGATTCAAATTCAGATCATTCACATTTCAAAGCCCTTCCTCTTTGTGCTCACCAAAGGACACCAAAATCAGAGGATGGGGGTGGGAGAAAACCACATAAAAGAGTGAAGTGGGGAGAGGTAAGGTCTGTGGCCAACTAGCAAATGAGCACCCAGATGGGGATGTTCAGGTATTTTTCAACATTATAGGTTCACAAGACACATCTAAGTATACACTGAATTGGCAAGTTATAGGCCACAAGCTTTTAAGCTTTTTTTTTTCTTTTCCAATTTTGGAAACTACCAAAGTCATATAGTTTCACTCTGCAACCACATAGAAAAAGAAGAGAACATACTGGGTAGACGTCGAGCAGTAAAGTGGAGATGAATGAGTGCTCGCAGAAGGAGGAGTGTCCTGCTCTGAGCTGTCTAACAGCCTTCCCGTCAGAGCTGCCCAGCAGACCAACTGGCAGCTCTGAAGCTGTGCTTTGCACCAGGAGAACAGGGCACTGAGCTAAATAAAGACCGCAGCCCTCCAGAGAAAAGGTTTCTTTGCCTGGATGGAAGGTACGCTTCTGTCGACCATTTGCCGAGCCTCCAGTAGGTGCCATGCAAGGTGCTGGGAACTGTCCCGATGCAGAACCCTCATGGAGGCTGCTGTCATAGCCAGCCGGCCATCATGCTAAGAAGTGTATAAACCTTATTTTTTTTACTGGTATCATAACCTGGAGAAGTAGCTGCCATTAATCCCAACTAAAAGATTAGGATATTGAGATAGAGAGGTTGAGAATGTTGTTCAAGGACACAAGATAGTAAGTGACCGAAAGAGGACTTTCACTGGGATGAAGTCTGTGCTGTTAATGACCGTGCCAAATATCCTCTCCCTCAGTGGGGATACCAGCTTGGAATCGTGAGTCATCACTCAGGAAATCTGTCTGAGCCCTGGTGTCCTGGTGCTCAGGCTTCAGCCCGTTGCACACTGTCTAAACCATATCAAGGAAAAAACAACCTAAGAACTCCCATCCACCAGCCCCTTCCTGGTTACTGGGGATGTGATACCCAGATTGCAATTAACTGGTTTCCATCTAGTAAGAGCACAAGTTGCAGGTTATCTTACACTTACTTGTATTCTGCTGTGTCTAAAGCAGACAGTGAGACAAGAGATTTTCTGAGGGAAAGCACAGCACAGCTTTTCTCATTCCAAAAGTGACTTTGAGGTTAATATTACAACAAAATATCAAGAAATGAACATATCGAGATGCAATCTTGCTTTGTGAAGAGGATGTAGGAAACTTAAGAGATCTGCATTTAAGTCTTGATTCTGTCATTTACTAGTTTTGTAATCTTGCATTTTGTTTCATTTCACTGAGTTTCTGTTTCTGCATGTATAGAAATGAGGCTTGCAGAGTGTTGTGGGGAAACACATTGGTATATCATAGGCGCTCAATTAAGTGTTTGTTTTCCATCCTTGAATAATATTAAGAAAACTGCAAAAATTACCTTAAAATGGGCATAAATTGAAATCTTATAATATTTACAAGAATTGGTTTACAAACTCAACACAGTAGGTGATATGATCATTTTAAGAAACAAAGTTAGTTTTGCAAAAAAAAATGTTTATTGAGGGCCACTGGGGTGGCTCAGTCAGTTAAGTGTCTGCCTTCAGCTCCAGGTCATGATCTCAGGATCCTGGGATCAAGCCCTGCATTGGGCTCCCTGCTCACGCTCTCTCTTTACCTCTCAAATAAATAAATAAAATCTTTTTTAAAAATGGTGATTGAGGGGTGTCTGGGTGACTCAGTCATTAAGCATCTGCCTTCGGCTCAGGTCATGATCCCAGGGTCCTGGGATTGAGCCCCGCATCAGGCTCCCTGCTCCGCGGGAAGCCTGCTTCTCCCTCTCCCACCCCGCCTGCTTGTGTTCCCTCTCTCTCTGTCAAATAAATAAATAAAATCTTTTAAAAAAATAAATAAGTAAATAAAAATAAAATTGTTGATTGAGCTGGTTGAAGAGAGGGAGAAGGAAAAGGGAAACTGACATTTATTCAGCTCCTGGTACATGCCGGGCCATGCTAGACCTTTCCAGATGCTTCATTGAATCCTCACAACAGCATGGTGAGATAGGCAGTTTGATCCTGATTTGATGAACCCTAAGACTGGGAGGTGAAGAAAACTGCCTGAATATCCAAGACTGGATTTGAACTGAAGTTCCCAGACTGCCTGAGCCTTCTCGCAGGGACCAGAGAGTCTTTTGATTCTTGCTGAAGAGAAGTTTCTTCTTAGGAGGCTGGGTCGAGTATAAACCTTTCATCTTCTGTGCATCTCTGAAGCCAGCAATCTACTGTCATCTGATTTAATAGTTGCTCTTCCAACAGAAACTCCTGTGGGCACGCATTTCAAAAATTTCTGATGTATTCTCTCTACTCTCTAAGGTTTGGGATAATTTCTGGTGAAAGGTATTGATATTCTGATCTGTTTTTTTTGTATGGAAAAGTACTGTGGGTGGGTCATCCATGTTCTAATTGTAATCCGAGTGGCTGTAAGTTTACAAACTTTCTCCATCATGATCGTGCCTTTGGGAGGATATATTCTTCTGGAAAGTTTTTAAGAGATCCCGTGGAAGTGAAGCATCTCTTGCTCTAAATATTTGAATTACCCAGCTTTCCCTGGAAGCTTCATTTGGTCCCGCTTCCTTCTGCTCTCCCCAGGAAATCTGAGAAGTTGACATAGAAAGGAAAAAGGAGATGGAGTGGAGTTGGTAGAATCAAGCATTGTGCTGAGAATTGTGACTGAGCCCTTCAAGAGACCTTTGTCTGACTCAAGCATCTAAGAACTCAAGCCTTGTTTTCCTTTCTCATATACGATGACAGCAGTGCGCCACAGATGTCACATGCTTTGCGTGCACCACCTCATCTGTCTTTTTGTGATTCTTCATGTGGTAAAAGAAACTCTGCTCCCAGAATTCAGCTTGCATTCAGCTTCCCAGAGAATTCGTTTCCAGTGAGTAGACACTGAGTTTCCATATCTAAATGCTATAGCAAAGATTTAGACTAATTGAACATGCGTTTCTGTTCTCCTCACAATAATTTACTGCAGGCTAATTGTTACACATTTAAATACTTTGAACAAATGAATTAAAAGCCAGTTTTCATCTTCATTCTTCCAATTTATTAGATGATTTCATTTTAGGAAATGAGAAAGTAGATGTAATTCATTTTGCATCAAAATGAGCAATTCACTTATTTATGCAAGGAATAAGTATTAGCTTGGCTCTCTCTGTAGTAATAGATGGGATGATTTGCTTCCCCCCTGCCAAGGTGACCACTGGGCACACAGTGAGTGCTCATGCCATACAAATGCTGATGGTGGAAATGACTTAATATAAAGATATCGCTTTAAATCCAGGGCAACCTTCATGTACCATTAATAGAAAATTAAGCATGGTTCTAAAGGTAAATATAGTTTAAAAAAATTAATTCTTGTAAAGTGCTTCAATTCTCCAAATATGTTGTTGGTGTACATCATTTGATTGTTACACAACAACTATGGATGTCAGTGTTATTAGTATCCTCACTAGACCAACGAGAAAACTGAAGTTCAGATGACATTAGTACATTGCTCAAGGACATACAGCTTGTAAGTGATAGAGTCAGAACTGGAACCCAGGCCTCCCACAGCCAAAATATTATGCTCTTTCTACCACATCTGCTACAATTAACATTAAAGAACAGAATGGGGGAGAGAAAGAGAGGTCAGCCTGAAAGCTGCACACTTTGGTTGTTTCAGCTCCTATCACAAGAGGCAGCCTGGCTTGAGAGGCTAAACCAGGGTGTAGTACCTAGAAGGCTGAGTTGAGAGGTGAGCCTTGTCCCTGCATATCGTCTTCCATGTGTGTGCTCTGGAGAAGGCAGGAGCCTGGGAGGGAACCACCCATCTCGTGGACCTGGGCAGGGAGAGAGAACATGGTCTAGCTGAGGACCAGAAGATTCAAAAAGGAGGAGACTGGACTGCTCTCAAAGGGGCCCTGGGCATGCCAAGAGGGAGTGGTCAGAAGCTCCAGCCCAGCCAGATGATCACTGGTGATCCCCGGAGGGCTGCTCTTGTTCTGACCACTATAGACCCATCCCTCTCCCAAGCAGCCTCAGGATGCGCATCGCATGGGGAGTGATCCTTCCCAGACTCCACACGCAAAGTGCTCTCAGTCAACACATCAGAAGTATTGGCCACAGAGAGGAATGCTCAAAGGAAAAATGTGGCCTTTGATTGCTTGGAACCATACCGAAAAGGCTGTCACAATTATTTTCAGTCTCGCAGCCACTTCCTGAGAGGATTCCATAGAGTAATAGATGTATTTACAGCAACAGTTTGTTGTAAAAAGGCAGAGTGAACCTTAGATGTACATCCTCTTCTACCTAGCAACCTTCTTTTTGAAATAACTGGTTAATGATCTCCACTACTTTCATAGGGAGAGCTGTCCTGTTCCTACAGTTAATATAAACTGTCAAACAGACTAAGTTTTCATTTCTTTTTATAGATTTTTGTAGCTACCCTGACTCCCCTCTTTCCTACCAAGTTAACTGGCGTTGTAGCAAGGGCTTAAGATTTAGCACTCACAGACCAGGGTTCAAATCCAGGCTGGGCTACCTATTAACTGTGATTTTTGAGCTGATAACATCTCTGATCATCAGTTACTTCATCTGTAAAAAATGGGGGATATGCTACCAACCTGATAGAGTTGAGAGAATTACGTGAGGACAGCATGTTAAATGCTTACCGACGTTATACTTAGTGAGACAAGCCAGACACAAAAGGGCAAGTAGTGTACAGTTCCATATATATGAAGAACCTAGAGTGGTCAGATTCACCAAGACAGAAAGGAGGATGGTGGTCGCCAGAGGCTGAGGGAGCTGGCAGTGGGGAGTTCGTATTCCATGAGGACAGACTTCCAGTTTGAGAAGGTGAAAAATTTGCAGAGATGGATAATGTTGATGGTTGCCCAACACCATGAACGTACTTAATGCCCCCGAACTAGACACAAATGGCTACACAGATATGTTTTGGATTATGTATGTTTTACCATAATAAAAATAAATAATTTTTTTAATGTTTGCAATAATACTTGGCAAACAGTGAGTAATAAATGATAACTTCTAATCTTCTGTCCGACTATTTGCATACGTCTATCATATGCCATGTTTCACACTGTATTTTATCCACTGTGTCTGTCACTAATGTTATACTTCAATGTCCCTGACTGTAAAGGACCACTGAATCTATCTTATTCATCTTTCCTGTCTCCACAGTGTCTGGCACATAGTAAGCACTAATTAAATGGTTTGGGAAAAGAGAGAAAGTTGCTAAATGCCCTTCCCTCTTATCTTTTGCATCTTAAAATCACCAAACACAGTAGTAGGTCAGTTATTTCTCTCGGGTGCTAGGAGATCATTACTTGCACTAAAATAATGAGCTCACACTACTGTACAAATGTATTAGGTTTCTTAATCTTTAATAAATGAGAGGGAAATTTCTCTAAATGGGGTCTTTGTGGATTGAATCCATGTTGTTCTTAAGAAGTTATATCTTGCTCTAAAAATCCAGGCAGAACAAAATGAAGCTTAAGGTTGCTGTTCCTTTAAAGGTAAATGAATACTAAATAGAGTTTAACTTACCTGCATATAATCGGAGCCCCACAGGGTCCAGTCTATGTATAGTGTCATTTCAGGGAAACAATGGCCAGATGTCGTAGCTTTGGAAAATACTGTAGATCATTAGTGTAGTTTCCCGACATTGATGATTGAGGGGTCCCACAGCACCTCACACAGTAAAGCATCCCAAAGCTTTCTCTGCATCTCTTTCCCTCTTATTAAACTTTCCCACTATCAGGAGCTGCTAACATCAATCCCCCTCTCCTGTCTCTCTCTCCCTCCTGCCCTCCCTTACCTCCCATCCCCTCCCCCATACTTTGTTCTCATCCATCTCTGCTCAGCCATGCCCAAAGTCCAGGCCCCTCAGACTTGACCATCCCCTCTATGGTAGTCCCTGGGAAGCTGGTTAGGTCCCCTGCTCTGACAAGAACCCAACAAGAATTGGCATGTGTTCCATCCCCCTCCCTGGAATTCAGTGAATAAATTTAAAATTCTGCACCTCGAAAAGCTGGAGAGTCCCAGTGCCAAGCATTTCTGGGCTGCACTGCTGGAGAACTAATTGGACTATGATCATACCACTCTGGTTTTCTTTTTTTATCCACCCTCCTTTTATAGGATGATAAGTTGATAATAAATTCTATAAACTCATTCTTTTTCTGGTAAGTGCTTTCCAACATTTTCAGCTGTGCACCATGAGATCCTGCTCTTCTTGGGCCACTCTCCAAGGAAACTCAGCTGGCCATAGTCCTTCCTGTGCCCCGAAGCTACCTGGTCAGCCCTGGCCCCACAGTAATCTCTTCATGGCTCATGGGCATGTTAGTGGGTTGCTGGACTCTGGGTGATGAAAGAAGTTGAGGCACATGAATTGTCAGCACATCAGACTTCTCTGCACTCTTATAAATGAAGGACCTTACTACGTTTTATGTTCTAAGGTCTATTCTAGGCCTAAAAGTCTATGTGTCTGTAGTTAACACAGAAAGGCACATGCATTAGAACCTAATCCTCAGCCTTCACTTTCTTCGAACCTCTTTTTTTTTTTTTAAAGATTTTATTTATTTATTTGACAGAGAGAGAGATCACAAGTAGGCAGAGAGGCAGGCAGAGAGAGAGAGAGAGAGAGAGGGAAGCAGGCTCCCTGCCGAGCAGAGAGCCCGATGTGAGACTTGATCCCAGGACCCTGAGATCATGACCTGAGCCGAAGGCAGCGGCTTAACCCACTGAGCCACCCAGGCACCCCTGAACCTCTTTTGAAGCTATAATTTCCCAAAATCTAAGTTTTTTTTTACTCTCATCTGAACCCTCTAGACTATTTTGCTTTAGTTTAAAACCTCATGGACGACCATCAATACAGATCACTGGGCCCTACCCTCAGAGTTTCTGATTCTATAGAGAATTTGCATTTCTAACAAGTTCTTAAGTGATGTACGTGCTTCTGACCTAGGGACCACATTTTCAGAATCACTGCACTAAGAATCTCAAGAAGCCTTTACCGACAGTATTCAGTGAAAAGTATCAATCATGTTTTTGAAGTATCTTTATCTCAAAAGATGCCTACTTAATCAAAAATCATTTTCCTAGAACAGAAAATAAAACAGAGGCCACATAGGAAACTTAATTTTAGGACAAGGAAACTGAAGTGTAATTCCTAGGTACAATGGATTTCCCAGTGGAATTCAAATGGTACCACATCATGGGGCAGAATTCCAGTAGCACAAAACGGCATTTTCCTTAGTCCTGAGCCATTCACTAGACCAGGCCATCTGTTCAGAGCTCATATCCTATGATCCCCATGCATAAAACGCTTCTGACAATTGCTGTATCGGAACTTACCCACTAATGCAATAGAGGAATGCACACTGAACTACAGAGGAGATTTCAGACTGGGGTCTAATGCTTACAACAGGCCCACATTGGTCTCACAATCTGTGGGAAGGAGCAGTTGCAGGTCCCAGGGCATTTACAAGATGCAGTGTGCCATGCAAATCAGTTTCAGAAATGGAACAGTGTCTTCCAAAAATTTGAAACACTCTTATAAAGGAATTTGAGCTTTTAGCCTGCCCCTGCATGTCTTCCTCGAGGCATGGCTACCTTAAAAACGTCTTTCCCCACTTAAAGTATTCACCTTTCCTTCATCGTGTTGCTCTGTGGTATTCTTTCCCCCAAACTCTTCTTTTGTGTAGCTGTGTTAATGAACCTTCAAATGCCAATCTCAAAGGATACAGTTTTATTAAACACATTGTTTCCTTTACCCACCAAAGTGTTAAATGTTGGTTTAGAGGTTTGAATTCATCATGCTGATCTAATTATACTAGACCACTCTTGTTGAATCTCCAGAGCAACCAGATTTGAAGGCCTTTGGTGTAGAGGCACAATTTTGAAGGGGTTAGCAGATTAACAATCTTCTAACTTCTCATCCATCGAGTTGGGACTGCGCAGGTGCCTCCTCTGGTGTCTATGCTCCCTTGAACCTAGGGGGAATAGGATGGTCAGTTAGCCACATTTTAATAGGCAAAAGGAGGGATTTTTCCCCCTGAATGTCATGGGCAATTTCATCTCTATGGAGCCTTACTGAAGAGGGCTCCTCCTCATTTTTATATTCACCTCTGCAGACTTTATCCCAAAGATTTTTGCCTCTTCCGAGTCAATCTTCCTGATGTGAAGGAAGTCATCTGATGCCGTCTTTATGTGGTGGTGGTGAAGCTGGTAGAGGGACGGCAGGCGGAGGTGGCAGAGACGGTGCTATTGGTCTGTTTGGACAGGGTCAGGAGGAACTAAGCAAGCTAGAACTAGTAGATGTCACCCTGCTTTTCAGATGAGGAAACTGAAGCCCAGAGAGGAGACCGCGTTTTCATTTCACACAAGAGAAGCCTTACCTTCTTGCCTCCTTCCTGTTTCAAATGTACGAAACCGGGAGATGTTGGATGGCCCTGGGCAATGAAACTAACGCCCTTGAACTGAGATTCCAGAATGACCAAATCCTCAGAACTAGGTGTTCAGGAACACTAAGGACACCCTGCTTCTTCCAAGCCGAAGAGCTGGCCTGATTTTCACCTCAGCTGGTAATATATGTCTTATATCCACGGCAAGGGCGAACCCAAAGCCTAGACTCTGTGCAGCTGAGACTTGCTTATCAGACTGGTGAACACACTGGGCTTTCCTGGAGAAGACAAAATGGAGGCGATGGTTACATAAAAGGAAGCCAGGGTTGAAAATCTGTAAGTGTGCTTGCAGGCAAAACTGAATGCTTAAAAAATGCTATTTGGTTTTTTTTTTAAAATAAACTTTCTCTTTTAGAATAGTTTTATATTTACAGAAAAACTACTAAGATAATAAACGGAGTCCCCATACACTCTGCACTCACTTTCCCCTATTGTTAACATCTCCCATTTCTATGGGGCATTTATCACAACTAATGAAACATTGGTTCTTTAGTGCATTACTATTAACTAGACTCCACATTTTATTTGAATTTTATTAGTGTTTCCCTGAAAGTAAAACAATATGGGTTTGGTTTTTTGTTGTTTTTTTGTTGTTGTTGTTGTTGTTTTTTTTTACTATCACCACATTGTAAACACCATCACACAAGAAGCTCAAAGATCCTGGGGGTAGCATCTACTTTTATGCATGTCCTTTATATTTCTTTTATCACCTAGTATATAGTAGGGGCACAGTAAGCATGCATTGGCTGATCAAATGACTATAATATCCCATGGATTCCATTTTAATACATAATAATGCATTCAGTCCAGTGATCATTTCAGATACCTGGAGTTTAACTAAGTAGGGAAACTCATGCTGTCATGCAAGCTGTCAAGGTACTTAAACTTTTATTTTCAAAAAGCCCAGTACAGGACACATCTCAGTGCTGAAAACAGTGCCTGTAGCCATGGATTATGGGTTAAGCCATCTCAGAGACAGCACAAGAGAGAAAGGTTAGTGGGTCAAGGATCCTGACCACTCATCCTGATCCTTCTCTTTGGTGACTAGACTCCAGAAATGTACATGACACCCTGTCCCTTCTCCTGTCAAGGGCGCATAACTGCGTCCAGCCCTCCTAGCAAAGGCCTCATTTTTTTGGTAGTTAAGCTTCCTTTGCAAATTGAAGGTTTTCCTGAAAGTTACCAGAGCAAAATTAGGTCACCTAAAAGGGACAAAAAGGGGAAAATCATTAGACCCAAAACTTAAATTAGAAACTAAAAGTAACTCCTTTTGACTCGGTAATAACAGCTCACATTTCCTAAATGTCAAGCACTGTACTGAGAGGTTTACTAACTCACTTTATCCTTAAGAACCCAAGAAGTAGGCTCTTTTAACAGACAGACACTTCTTTATCTCCTTCTTACCCCACATGTTCAAATGAGTCGACGTCCCATCTGAAATATATTAGCATCTTTCATACTGAAAGATGGTGAAGTACCTTGCCAATGTGTACACCTGATTCCATAATCCTGAAAATAATGGCAAAAGAAAGATATCGGCATTCAGAAACGATTTGGCCCAGCCCTACCACCTTCACTATGCAATTCCCTTCCTTCTCATCGTCTCTCTCTCTCACACACACACGTACGTATACAAGCACAGATGCACACACAAGTGCACATACGATAGATGGGCCACCACTATAGCTCTCAAATAATTTGTTCTGTCTGCTTTAAACTTTAATGGGAAGAGAATCCATAGCTTAACTTTAAAAAAAAAAAAGGTGATGCATTTCCTCTTACTAAGGGCTTATGATTGTAAACACATCGCAAAGAGAGTTACTATTGTAACTTAGGGCTCATGTAAGTCTTTTTACCTCAGTAGTCTCCCCCACCAGCTCTCCTGCCTCCACATACACAATGCTTTGTTAAAAGTAATTCTTGTATAATAAGAAAATCAGAAAGGACTTTTTAAGAAGCTTAATTTCTCTTCTGGGTTTGATTCACAGACAGATTACTTCTGCCAAAATCTGGTACTTTGCTATCCAGAATGCTTTAAAATTGACATCTGACCATTTGTAATGTGGGGAACACACAAACATAACGACTCTTTAACTTATGAGACTGTACTAGTAATAAAATAATGTTTATAAAAAGTACATTAATTCAATCAAATGCTACTACATAAGACAATGTTTTAGAGATGGTAGTTCCAAACAGAGTATCAGTTTTGCCCCTTTTGTGTTCTCAGCAAAAACCCACACAATCGCAGTAAAAAACAGTTTATGGAATACAAGTTGATCTTAGATTCATAATACTATTTTCTAATTAAATAATTTTTATTTGTTCTATGTTGTGTCAATGAGAATGGAGTAGAGACAATACAGACTTCAAAATCAGATGTAACTAAATCAAATTCCAGATCTACTATTTAGGAATTTCATTTTTACTAGGCAAGTAGTTCACCTCTGACATTGAGAGACCTCATTCACCAAATAAGCATCATAGGGCCCATCTCATTGTGTCGTTGGTGCTGATTAATTGAGACATTTTGTGTGAAGGTTCTTAATGGTGCATGATAGATAACAGAGCTTCATAAATGCTAATTCTCACTGCCGTTCCTTCTCCCTAAATAAGCTGGTTTACTCAACAGACATTTAACTTAATTCCCGGTTAAGTACACACAGCTTTCCTAATCTTCCTCATATTTATATGAGGAAAATTTTATATATATATATATAAAAAAAATATATATATAATATATCACATATATGATATATGGAGAGAGAGAGAATGAGAGAGGGAGAGAAAGATCCTGCCATAGCCTCTTGCACAGAAATGTGCTATATATAAATGCAAATTTCACTCAATGCAAATCCATATAGGATACTTCCAGAGTAGCAGCTCTTCATGTGCACAAATCCTATGCCAACCAGCTCAGTCTGGAGGGGCTGGTGCAGACTGGATGTGAAAGCAAGCTGGCCAGGGCATCTGCTGTGCTCATCAGTTGCCAGGCTGGATTTGGCAGATCTGCCTAGCTGGTCTGGAAGGATAGTCCCTTCTTTTGTGTCTCATTAGGTCCTTCTGAAAACTGGAATAATCTTCCCAGATAGAGAAGTGCTCTTCTTCCATCAGGCATGTCCAAATGGGCCACAAATCAAACTCCCGAGTGTCACAGAGTAGAGGGAACAGACTGCTCTCTAAAGCAGTGCTGCTCAAGGTTGTCCATCAGTACCACCTGGAAGTTCATTGGAAATGCAAATTCATGGGCTCCCCGCAGACTTACTGAATCAGAGTCTCTGGGGATCAGGCTCTTCAGGGACTCCGGTGCTCATGAAAGTTTAATATGAAGGAGAACTACATTCATTCAAGAATGTTTTCTAAGCATCTACCACTCTCCCCCTCACTCACTTGACCCCGGAACACAGGCCTCCTTGCTGGACCCGGACATAGGAAGAAGAAAAGTGAAGACTTGAACATAATGAATTAGAACTGTTAAAATTCTACCTGTGTCTTATCAACCTTTCTGGTTCCAAATTTCGGACCATTCTCCAGTTTCTGTTAAAAACTCACTTGAAGTGCTTGCCTTTTAGTAATAGACATTTCGCTGGTGTTGAAATCAGGCTTCTCAGAAGAGGGGATTGCGCCATGCTCGCCTGCCTCCAGTCACTTCATCTAGGACAAGCTCCCTGGTGCCAGCAGTAGCAGCATCAGCTGGTGCCACGGGTGACGGCTCGCACGTGGAAGGCACATGTGCATGGAGCAGTTCTCCAGCAGGTGGCCACAGTCATTTCCATGACTGGCTGTAGATTTCCTTGTCACAAGAGCCACTGGTTCCATGAGCGGGAAGAACACACCCGATCCAGAATAGCCATCACTGCTGGAAACAATACAAGATAAATGTGGATCAAAGTCTGAGGTCATGAATTATGTCATCAAAAGTGTCTTTATAAAACAAAGTTAAGGATATAAAAGGAGCTGAAAGTCACTTTTATTCTTCCAATTTGGAATAAGAATTACATTAAATTATATTTGACACCCTATCACTTGTGGCTTTTGAAACATCTTAAATGTCTTTGCCCAATGTACATTCTTCAGACTGTCATAAAGCAGAATTTGGGAAACAAAAACATATGCAACTTTGTTTCATTGAAAATACAAAGATAGGTCTTTTGTTTCTGGGGTTTTTTTTTTCTAATTATAAATCTTATACATGTTCATGTATAAAATTCATGCAAACATAAAAAGCAAAAAAAAAAAAAAAAGCTGCTCAACTTTACCATCCTGAGGTAACCATTTTCAACATTTTGGAGGTCACCTCCCTGTAATCACACACACACACACACACACACACACACACACACACACACATTTACATAAATATGATCATAATTTACTTGAGATTTTGAACCTCATTTTTCCCTTCCTCCTTATGTCCTTGAATTCTTTAGATCTTGGTAAATATAGGTATGATTTATATTTTTAACAATTACATAGAATTTTGTTTTTATGGGTTAACACAATGTAAATGACTCATCCCAATTCACAGACTTTGGATAATTTTCATTTTTCTGTAACTCTAAATAGTATTGGGATAAGCATTCTCATATATGGACATCTTTGTACTTTTCAGATTAGATCATAAATAACATGATACTATTGATAGAAGACTGTACGGGCTTAAAAATTTGATTCTATCAACAAACTTCCCTACACAAAGACTATGTTAATTTCCCTCATACTGACAGTGTATGAATCTTATTTCCCTATACTCCAGCCAAAAGAGTGTCACTCTTTATCATCTTTGCCAATCTGACAGACAAAAATTGACATCTCATTTTTATTTCTTTTTCTTTCATTACAAGTGAAGTTAAAGAAAATTGAGTTTAAGATACATGTGAACTCAAATGAATATTTCAGAACCCCTCCGATTAGCATTTGAGTTCATTGGACCATGCTGTATCCAAGGAATTTTTCATTTATAAGCTTGCAAATGACACTTCTTTGAACCTCTTTGGAAGAAAAACACATAGCTAGTTTCTCTTAGAAGAAACAGATAAGAATGATTTAAATACATCATAGCATACGGCTTCAGGCATCTCATTTTCTAAGATATTTTTAATCTTGAAAAAAGTATTTGGGGAAAAGTCATCCTTTCCAATGTGATTCTATCATTATAAATAATTGTCAAACGTGATTTCAAAAACCAGACTGAGAAAAAAATGATAGTCAGGAAGTCTGGGTTCTGTTCTATGTTTACCACCAACCAGCATGGTGACCTTATAAAATTGACTTCACCTCTATAGGCCTCAGTTTCCTCCTCCAAAAAATGAAAGTGGTCAAATAGATGTCCCTTGAGGTCTTTACAGCCTACGATATGATAATGACCTGCATTCTAAGGAGAGTAGCTTTGCCAACCCCTTCATTAATAGTTCCCAACCCTCGCACTAATATACTTCTACCCCTCTATCCTGAGCATGACGGTAGATATTGAGCTTAAACCTTGGTCAAATGTAAATGATCTGTTTTTATTGTGGTTACATTAATCTAGATAATTCAGAGAAATATACCTTTTGTTTTTTCTTATGTATATGTGCATTTGTGTTGTGTGTGTGTGTTCAGTCATTCATCTCTCAAACATTCCTTGAGCTTATACAGCAAGATAGTACTAGACTACTAGAATAAACAAGACAAAAAAAAATTCCCTTCCTCAAAAATCTGAACATCTAGTGAGGAAGCAGACAAATAAGCAAGCAGGTATTGTCTGAAAGAAATTTTGAAGTTATACTTAAATAATACCATTTCTTTCTCAAAAATCACATTTTTATAAGATGGCATTTCCCTTTTCTTCCATTCACTGCACATATAAAAATGATGAAAAGTTTGAGCAAGCATAGAATGGCTTCTGGGGAAAAAAGGAAAAATCCAGGCCTTTCAGGGGGGTTAAATTTTCCACTTTGAATGACAGATCCTAATATTTCCTTTTATTTTAACCACTCAAATACTAAATAACTTACAAAGTATTTACCCTTGCTTACATCCAAAGCCGGGTGTTTGGTCCTAGTAAGTTAGAGAAAGGCCAGATGTAGTATAGAACCTGCCTACCAAGACAGGACAGGTCTTAGGAGCAGAGCACATCCATAGGAGACTCATACAGGTAGGAAAAGCACCATGTTCACGGGCACCAGGAATTCCAATTGCAATTGACACTAATGGCCAGCTTCCTGAGGTTCTAATAGATAGGCAGAAACTAACATTTCAGAACCCAGAAGGCGTGATAGTAGCATCCCAGGAAGGTGGCATTTGACAACTGAGAAATCATTCCATGTACAGCAAGTGCCTACCTACAAAGCTTGGGATTCAGCTAAACTTTAAGCTGCTAGGAAGGAAACTAGATATTGTCTAGAAAGAAAAAGTTTATAAAAAGCCATGGATAATAGAAAAGATCTACTGAGAAACTCCGTTTCATGACCTAATCCCATGGTCCTCACACTTCAGCATGCTCTGAATCACCTGCAAGGCTTGATAAAACCCTGATTGCTGGACCCCACCCCCAGAACTTCAGAGTCAGTAGGTTTGAGTGGAGCTCAGGATTTGCTTTTTCAACAAGTTCCCAGGTGATGCTGATGCTTGGACTACACTTTGAGAACCACTGATGGAACAGATTAAGAAGAACTCACTCAAGGCTCAGCAACTCAGACATAGAAACTGTTTCCTGGTAGGGGTCTGGGAATAAGGGGAGTACCATGGAGCCTGGGGTTTTAGCTGTAACTATGTCCTGATCTGATGAGCAGTGATCATCACCGTGGGTATTCCCTGGGTAGAGAGACAACAATAGAGTGGGCAGGGGAAGTGTGACCCAAAGCTGAAGAATTACTTGGTCCTGGAACAGACACCATAGATAGGGTGTTGGGAAATACCCATGATCCCAGCTGTGGGGAGTAGGGAGAGGCAGAGGTAGCTTTCCACAAGAACTCATCACTCTCTCTTTGAACCAAGGGCTGTTGCTAGGTGCAGACACGTACCTGTCCTTCGTGTATACTTAAAAAAATCTGTATCTAAATTCTACTTGGAAGTATTAGATTTAACCCGCAGAAATTGCCAGTACTTAATAGCTTTTGCCTCACACACACAATAAAAGGACAATTTTATGAGGTTCAACCTAATATAAACTAGAAAATAAATGCAAAATTCTTTATACTTAACTTGGTTATTTTAAAAAATTTTAATGAAGAATCGACCCTTGGGTGTCCACATTTAGATTAAGCACTAAAGGATTTGAGGATTTTTCCACCACAAATTTTTCATCCTTGAAACTACTTTCAGAGACAGAGCCGATTCTGATCTGCTGCCCCCTGCTGTCAGGTGGGGAAGCAACCTGATTTTAACTGTACTTTGGAGGCAGAGCTATTAAAAAAAAAAATCAGGATTTCTAAAACATGTCACTCAGGATTATCCTTTGTTTCAAATAATCCTTGCCACTGCTTTTCCCCCATTATAAGATTATTAAGACTTGATGGGTTAAGTCATTATCATGTGATACCTACCAGCGTGACATATTTCCCTTTGGGATAAAACCTTGAGTCAGAAAAGAAGGTAGAATTACAGCTGAACTCAATAACTCACCCTAATGACAGGAACAACTGCTTACAGATTTCAGTCATCAGGCTAAAGAGGATATAGCGAAAGGTAATAGAATAAAGGGGCTTCAGGCCTGGATCTTGGGGATTTTGCTGGAGTGAGTTTGCATTTAATTACCTTCAGTAAAAACTGGGGATTGTGCTCTGGTGGTTTTGTTCTCCGTGTGATAAAACTGAGTGAGTGTATAAGCCAGTTCTAGTCCTTTGCCCTCGGTTCTTCTCTGTAGCAGCAAAAGGGACTGCTGGGATTTTATAAGAATGGCTGAGCTTTAGCTTTAACACAGAAAGAACTATGTGCTCCTGGTGGTAACTGATG
This sequence comes from Meles meles, assembly GCF_922984935.1. Lineage (NCBI taxonomy): Eukaryota > Metazoa > Chordata > Mammalia > Carnivora > Mustelidae > Meles > Meles meles. The sequence goes on from NC_060069.1 coordinate 59,063,415, forward strand.
GTTGCTTGTGGGAAATAATGAAAACACTTAAAGTCAAGCCAGCGTCAGTTGGGAAATTGAGATTGTAACTCAGATACACAACTGTTTAAATGCCACCCCTTCCCCACCCACCATTCGTTCTTAATTGGTTTGGGAGGCCACTCTACACACAGTTTCTGAAGCTTAGGCTTGGGAAGCTATGTGTCCCCATGAGGCCCTTTGCCCTGCCTCATGGTACTGTTGGCGTTTTCATAGTTTAGAATATGCACAGGCAAGTCTATTTGGTTTTGTGCTGCTAAATGCTGAAGGCTCTTACTACAGGTACTTAAAGTAGTCCTTAAAACGTTCTTCCTGTTTCCCCCCACAGGTTTAATTATATAATATTAAGGTTTGTGATTTTTGTAAGATAAAATTGCTGACAAAAATCTGAAAAATTTGTGATGTTATGCTTATTTTCTCCTGTCATTGCCTTGGGAGGTGAAATTTTTGAAAGTTTTCAAATAACAATTATAGCTGAGGTTGCTAGTTTTCTATCCCAATATCTTTCTTCCTTAGTAACATGCTCTAAGGGCCATAGATGGAGCAGCAAGTGAGGAAGCCAGGCTCTAAGCAGAGTCTCAGTCCCGTGGGAGAGACAGCAGCAAGCATGTAGAAAAATGCCCATGATTGGTAGTAAGTCCTATGAAGAGAACAAGTGCAAGATAGAAGGATAGGGAGTGATGGAGTGTAGGGGCCACTCTGAGGAGACGACTCTTGAGTTGAGACCTGAACATTAAAAGGAACCAAAAGGGTCTGGTGGAAGGCAAAAGGGACCGCAGCTGCAAAGCCATGGGGCAGGACCAAGTCTAGTTCTGATCCAAGACAGAAAGTGCAACCAGGTGCAGTGAGTGACGAGCAGGAGAGGGTCTACCTCAAGGTCGCAACGGTAAATGGGGTCCAGTCATGGTTAACTGGGGCAGAAGGCAGGGTCGTTATCTGGTTTGCCTATTCAAAATATCACTCTAACTTTTAAGATGACTATTGGGAGGGAGAGGGAAAACAGGGTATCCGTGAAGGGCAGTCCAGGTGAAAGATGAGAGCAGGGTAACATCGCTAATGCTGTTAAGAGGTCCTATTCAAGATTTATTTTGAAAGTAGAGTCGAGACAACTTGCTGATGGATTGGATGTTGGAAATGAGAGAAACGAGGACTCAGGGTCATTTCTAGGTGTTTGACTTGAGCAACTGAGTGAGAACTAGTGCCCCAAACAGGAATGTTAGAACACTCGGGAGGGGCCTTTGGAGGGCAGGGACTGGCTAGAAATCCTGTGTCAAGCTGGGTGTGCATTAAAGACATGCACTATACACCACAGAGAGAAAACAGGTTTCAGTATAATCCATCAGAAACCTCATGATGCTGACATTTTGTTCAGTAATTGTGTCTGTGCTTATATCCCGAGCTGTAATTTAATTATGTAAGAGAAGATTGAACCAGAATTAGAATAATAAAATCAAGTGCCTGAAACATTAATGCTCTTGTAAATATTGGTATAGTTTTTTGTTTGTTTCTGTCTGCCCTACAGTCAAGATAATTTTTCTCAATTTACAGATGGTGACTTTATATTGCTCCTGAAAAATATATAGCACTACATTCAAGGTTATTTATCATAGCAACGATCTTAAGAGCAAAAAAATAGGAAATAATCTAAATAGTTATTAATAAGATACCAGATAAATAAACTAAGGTATATGCTTACAATTGATTATTATATAGGTATAATAAAAATGAAGTAATTCTCTGTGTACTGACACAGAAAAACCTTAAAGATGTATTAGGTGGTAAAAGCAAAGTACAGAATAATTGGCATAGAATGTTACCTCTTGTCATTAGAAGGGTAGGAAAATGCAAATATATGTAATATCTGTGTTTGCTTGTCTAAGCATAAAGAAACTTCTGAAGGATACATAGAAAACTCCTTACAGTGGTTATGTACGGATGGGGCACCATGGATGGATGAATTAGAGAAAGAAGGATGGGGGTGGTGGGAGGAAGATTTTCCACTGAATACCTTTTTAACTTTTTTTCTTTTTTGAAACATGTAACATCTATTCAAAAAATTAAATTCACGAGAAAGAAATATAACATTGGGCCGAGTTCAAAGAATGTCCAGTATTATTAAAAACACACTGCTGCCAGTGAAGACTGTTTAAAGCCAGGCACTTCCTCTGGCCCCTTGTCATCTTCCCCAGGAAAGGGAAAGCTAAATTTCTAATGTGAGCTCTTCCATCTACTGGACTTCCCAATCCCATTGCAGATAGCCTTCCAACCTGAGTTTAAAAAGAGCCAGAATGGCTGTCTTCTAAGATGAAAGTGATAAGTAAGTCATTTTATTGTACTTGCTTGAATGCTTTCTTCTTACTCTGCCAAGTTTGGTGCTTTCCAGCCTTTCTTCTTTCATTCATTTATTCAACAAATATTGAGTGAGCACCTTCTATGTGCAGTGTACTGCACCATATCCTAAAATACAAAGATTAATCTAATTTTTATTGATTCTCCTAATATATTTAAACTATAAGGTGGCAAGGAATTAGCATCCTCTTTGCAGCTGCGGATGTTTCCATGGTCCTGAGAGATTCGGTGGCTGACCTGAAATCACACAGTGCTTAACAAGAGCAGGACATGCATTTGCCAGTTGGGTCTTGGAAGCAAAATACATTTGATTCCATTTCTTTTCTAGGTGATAATAGAGATCAAATTTGACTTTAGGAGAAGGTAAGATAAGGTGTCTCTTTTCTTACAGTGAGTGCTTGTCTACTGTGGTAAAAGTATGAAATACACGATTTATTCCAGCTTTGTCGTTAGGTTTGAAAACATTCATTCACTCATTCATCCATTCCAAAGACACTGATCCCATCCCAGGGGCGAGGCATGATGATAGGTGTTGAGGGAGGTATGAAGATTACTCAGATTTAGGTCCTGTCTCAAGAGGTGATCTAGTTGGTGAGTAATGGCATGCTCAGAAATAGCTAAAATACACAGCAGAAATGATCGGTGCCTTAGGACAGGTTCAGAGAGAGTTCTAAAGAGAGATATCAGCTGAGCTGGCAAGGCAACAAGAAAGACCTCATACCAGATCCCCAGGCAGAGGTCACCCTGATATGGTCTGGGTCAGAACAATCCCAGATAAACTTGAAGTCTGTGAAAACCTCCTAGTCTGAGACACTTCTTTACCCAGTGCTCCCAATGGAGGATGCCTCTTGATTAGATATGTGAACTTGGAGGTTTTTTCTGTGTCTTTGAAATACACCGATAGCTCTGATGCTAGTTTTGACATTCACTGCCTACTTGAACATGATGTCACCGACTAGAAATAAATATACCCCACGTTGTCCTGCAACTAAGTGAAATCAATAACCCATTAGTCCAATACCATAGATGAAAAACAGCTAGAAACGCCATTAAAAATAACTGCCAACACTTTTTTGGGGGGGGGTACTTTATTATTATTATTATTATTTAATTTCTTTTCAGCGTAACAGTATTCATTGTTTTTACACCACACTCAGTGCTCCATGCAATACGTGCCCTCCCTATTACCCACCACCTGGTTCCCCAACCTCCCACCCCCAACCCCTTCAAAACCCTCAGGTTGTTTTTCAGAGTCCATAGTCTCTCATGGTTCACCTTCCCTTCCAATTTCCCTCAACTCCCTTCTCCTCTCCATCTCCCCATGTCCTCCATGTTATTTGTTATGCTCCACAAATAAGTGAAGCCATATGATAATTGACTCTCTCTGCTTGACTTATTTCACTCAGCAGAATCTCTTCCAGTCCTGTCCATGTTGCTACAAACGTTGGGTATTCATCCTTTCTGATGGAGGCATAATACTCCATAGTGTATGTGGACCACATCTTCCTTATCCATTCATCCGTTGAAGGGCATCTTGGTTTTTTCCACAGTTTGGCGACCGTGGCCATTGCTGCTATAAACATTGGGGTACAGATGGCCCTTCTTTTCACTACATCTGTATCTTCGAGGTAAATACCCAGTAGAGCAATTGCAGGGTCATAGGGAAGCTCTATTTTTAATTTCTTGAGGAATCTCCACACTGTTCTCCAAAGTGGCTGCACCAACTTGCATTCCCACCTACAGTGTAAGAGGGTTCCCCTTTCTCCACATCCTCCAACACATGTTGTTTCCTGTCTTGCTAATTTTGGCCATTCTAACTGGTGTAAGGTGGTATCTCAATGTGGTTTTAATTTGAATCTCCCTGATGGCTAGTGATGATGAACATTTTTCATGTGTCTGATAGCCATTAACTGCCAACACCTTTTAAACACTATGCTTACCTTACTTTACAACAATTGCTTCTTTTAATCCTCACATCAAACTTCAAAGTTAGACACTAGTATTACTGTATCTAACATTCCGACCAATATTTCTTCTATGAAGAGATGGAGACTTAAAAGAGATTATGGATAGTCCCACAACTACTAAGGGGTAGAGAGCTGGGAGTCACCTCCGGATCTGTCTGATTCCAAACCCATGATCTTAAACACTGTGTTAGCGGTTTACAAACTTTAGCATGCATCAGAATCACTCAGAGGGCTTGTTAAAACACAGTCTGATACCTTCACCCCCTAGAGTTTCTGATTCAGTGAGTTGAAAAGGGGACCCACGAATCTGCATTTCTAACAAGTTCCCAGATGATGCTGCTGATGCTGATCCAGGTGCTGCATTTTGAGAACTACTGTCGTCTGCTACACTGTACCAAGGATAGTTTTTCCAGTGTTCTTTGGAGGAACTTGAACCCAGTCTCACTGAATAAATACTTATGCCAATTTTCCCTTTGTTGGAATAATCAAGAATTCCCTTGAAGTCTTTGAACAGACTGACTCACAGAGAATTTATTTTTTTAAAAGATTTTATTTATTTACTTGACAGAGAGAGAGAGAGAGATCACAAGTAGGCAGAGACAGGTAGAGAGAGGAGGGTAAGCAGGCTCCCCGCAGAGCAGAGAGCCCAATGAGGGTTGATCCCAGGACCCCGAGATCACGACCCAAGCCGAAGGCAGAGGCTCAACCCACTGAGCCACCCAGGCGCCCTCTCACAGAGAATTAAAGCAAATAACCAATATATTAAATTTCCTAATTAAATAGTTCATTTCCTATGAAATGAATATGAAATTCTTTTTCATTAAGGGAAAGGTTGGTCTTTCTGCATGAATTATGAGGATTTTTAAATTAGTCAAATAGCATTCTATAACCGGCTTGTAATAGTTTCAGTGAATATTTTATCCTCTAAACAGGGCTTTGATATGAGAAGTCAAAGCAGAGACACTCACAAAAAATACCATATGATTTCACTTATACATGGAATTTAGGAGACAAAACAAAAGAACAAAGAAAAAAGAGACAAAGATTCTGAACTGTAGAGTGAACGTAACTATGTGAGCACTGAGTAATGTACAGAGTTGTCGAAGGAGTATATTTTACACTTGAAACTAATATAACACTGTTTGCCAATTATACCAGAATTTTAAAAATAAATTTAAGGGGCAGCTGCATGCCTCAGTCAGTTGAGAATCTGAATTTTAGTTTCGGCTCAGGTCATGATCTCAGCATGGTGAGATCAAGCCCTGTATTGGGCTCTGCATTCAGCACAGAGTCTGTCTGAGATTCTCTCTCTCTCTCTCTCTCTCTCTCTCTCTCTCCCTCTGCCCTTCCCTCCATTCGGTCTCTCTCACTCTTTCTCTCTCAAATAAGTAAACTAATTAATTAATTAAATCCTTTTTAGAATAAAATAATTTTTAAAAAACTGCTGGGAAACTCTCAAATGCTAAAGGTAGTCCTGGGTAATCAAGAGAAGTAGATACTTTCCTGGCACATGTAAATAAAGAGGGATTTGTCTTACATCCTGCTGTTGCCTCTTCCCATAATACCCTGTGGTTCTCCTTGATGGCATTTATCACACTTAAAAATATTTGTGTAATATCACTCAGCACTCCCAAATCATAAGAATCACATCTGTCTTGTTTACCACTCTCTCTCCAGACTATTACAATTCCTGGCAATATTTGTTGACTGGCTGACTTACTGCTTTCTAATCTGTAATCTTACAGGCAACAAAGAATAACCACAGCAGTTACAACCCTGCCTAGCTAGCTCCAGAGAGAACTTTTTACAGAATATACAATAAATACTTGTATATTATAGGGAGTAGAGGAAGAAGAACTGTGCAAACACCCCATAAAACAGAACATGCTTTTGTTGCCCATTCCTGAGCCTTTTCCTGAGGCACTCTCTGAGATAACTTCTTCCTATTAAATGATTTCTGGGCTGGAATATAAAGAAAACACATTGCTTGAGGAAAGCCACAGTTTAATGAGGCAAAAAATAACATCCTATGAGCCCAATCCAGCTGTTTGTATATTTCCTGCCAAAAGGTATGGGAGTTGAAGGAATAAGGGCTGTGCATGAGCGTGAATGAGAATAAAAGTCCCAAATGGATTGCAAGCTATATTAGGAAAAACCAGTGACTGTTCTTATTGTCATGCTCCAGATGACAAAGGAGCAGTCCCTACCCTTGCACACCAAGGGAGAGGTTGCTGACTGAGTCATCTCTCTCGGATTCTTGGATCACATATGTCTTCACTCTCATTGTGGTTGTGATGATACTTGGTGGGTTGCAAAGTAGTAGGAGAATCAGTCATAGAGACTGAGGAGATATTAAAAACTTTGGATGGACTTCAAACAAATAATTAAACAGAATACACTTGTTATTTAGTTCAAATATGAGTTGCTAGCATCGGAGAGATAAGCACCATCTGCGCAAACCGAGACCTTAAATAAAAGGCTCCTTCTGCTAGTCTTTAAAGCATGTTCGACAGGCATGATGATGTTTATTGGAGTATGCGCCAGTGCTATTGGCCAATGTAGAAAAAGCAGTAAGAAACAGCCTAATAGAATGCATTTATTGTCCCATCTCCCGTAAAGATAGTTTTAGGACACTATTCATTATATTGTCCAGTACTCTCTCTTAAGACAGAATCCCCTAGGGAAAGAGGAAATTTCTTTTTAGAAGAGCTATACATATCTAGAGCAATTGATTCAGTTCCTGTCTTAAAGAAACTTGAAATTGTATAACTGATTAGGATTCAGTGTTCCTAACGAGTAATATATATATCTTAGGAAAATGGAACTCATGGTATCCATTTTAGTACTAGACCTACTTTTGGCTTTATATTATGCTACCATTGTTTTTTCCTTGAGTCCGTACACATCTATTATGTGTTTGCTTCCTCTATTTCATTAATTTTGAAAGCTGACATATCCATTTATGTAACAAAGTGCAAATACGTTCATTCAAAAATACTTCTTGAGCATCTATTAAGTATGAAGCACTCTCGAAGGTAATGGGAATTCCACAGTAAACAAAACTGGTATATTTCCTATATATATTGATGGAACTAAAGTTTGTAAAAACATGAAAAGTTTATTAAGGTATGTCTAGGAGTGCCTGGGTGGCTCAGTGAGTTAAGCCTCTGCCTTCGGCTCAGGTCATGATCTCAGGGTCCTGGGATCGAGCCCTGCATTGGGCTCTCTGCTTGGCAGAAGGCTTGCTTCCCCCCTCTCTCTCTGCCTGCCTCTCTGCCTACTTGTGAGCTCTCTCTCTCTTTCAAATAAATAAATAAAATCTTAAAAAAAAAAAGGCATGTCTAAAAATGAGGTGTATATACTCTCAGTGATCTTGGGCAAATTAACCTCTTGGAGCCTATATTGTTTTTAGTAAGCTTGGGCAGAATAGAACCTTCATTCTACAAGATGTTTGTAAGGATTAAATTAGACAAACATGAATTGCATGCCTGTCATAGACAGGTTCTCCATTAATGCCTTTCCCTTTTCCAAATTAAAATGATGAGAAGTTTTTTTAAATGCTTCTGGTTTAACCAACTCTGCTTCAGAAAAATGTGTGTTTCAGATTCTCTATCAAAGCCAACCAAAGAATTCTCAAACACAACTTTCATTTTCTTAAAGACCAAACCTCAGTCAAAAGACAGTTAAGAAGGAAAGGGGGGCTTAAGTGAGTTTTCCTCTAAGGAAGAATAGGATTAAGAAAGAAGACACAGAGGCGCCTGGGTGGCTCAGTGGGTTAAGCCGCTGCCTTCAGCTCAGGTCATGATCTCAGGGTCCTGGGATCGAGTCCCGCATCGGGCTCTCTGCTCAGCAGGGAGCCTGCTTCCCTCTCTCTCTCTACTTGTGATCTCTCTCTGTCAAATAAATAAATAATAAAAATCTTAAAAAAAAAAAAAAAGAAAGAAAGAAGACACAGGGGGCCTGGGTGGTTCAGTCATTGTTAAGGCTCTGCCTTTGGCTCAGGTCATGATACCAGGGTCCTGGGGTTGGAGCCCCACATCGGGCTCTCTGCTCAGTGGGAAGCCTGCTTCTCCCTCTCCCACTCCCCCTTCTGTGTTCCCTCTCTTGCTGTGTCTCTCTCAGTCAAATAAATAAATAAAATCATTAAAAAAAGAAAAAAAGAAAGAAGACTCCATCTGAAGGAAAAAGAGCTGATTCTCATTAGGAGAGACAACAGACAGACATTATAGAGCTTCCACTCAGATCAGAAGCTGAGGGCTCCCTCTTTCCTACCCATTATGTTTTGCCTCCATGGAATAAATGTGGAGCAGGGAACCTAGACAGGCAGTTCCCTCCCCCACCCTGCCCCGCCCCATGGACATTTTGTCGGGTCTCTCTCTAGACAGCTAAGAAAGGTAAACATTTCTAACACTTAGGTATATTAAGGAAGTTACACTTAACTGGTTTAAGGAAGTTATTTGTTGTTTGATTTTTTTCTCTTTTTTCATTTTAAAGATAGTTTGGTGAAAGCACTGCCAAGCTCGCCTTCTTTTTTTTTCACCACAGTAATGTGCATGGACGGCCCAGCCTGAACCCCTACTCAAGGCACAGCCACTACTCACCTCGTGGCAGCCTATTCTGTTTGCAGACAAATTACACAAAGGGAAATAAGCATTCTCCTGAATGCTTACCCTGTAACTTCTACATGTAAAAAGCATGGAGCCTGAGTTCCATCAAGGATGACTTAAGGGTGTCTGTGAAAGATCATTCACCAAAGTAGGAGAGTAATCTCCTACCAAGGAGCAGTTCTAGCTGAGAAAGCTTTTCAGAAGCCAAAAAACTATTTCCATCTAGCTTGTGCTTTTGAAGTACCTAGAGGAGGGCAGCCTGCTCTCGTCGTGGGAAGATCTTCAGCTTCACAGTTAAACAAACCCAGATTAAATCCCACAACTGCCACCTTAACCCTCGGCATTATTAAAGGAAGTATTAGGACCTACTTTGCTGGAGTGTTTTAAGGATTCTGTTTGATCTCTGACATAAAGAATTCGGCAGAGTGTCTTGTTACTTCCCTGACCTTGCCTTTCCTTTTGTGCTGGTGACTGTGGTGTACACAAAAGACAATCCAGGGCTTACAGATGTGGAGCCGTGAGCACACAGAATGAGATGGTACTTGATCTGTGCAATGTGCTTCCAAATCCACACTGGTCTTGAGTTGGCCTGAGATATAAAGTACATTACAGAATTCAGAAAGGCTTGAAGTCTCTGAAAAAATTCTCAAATGTTTTCATTCCATAAGATCTGTTTCCTCCTCTACTGTCTGTAGATAAGTCTCACGAGTACACACAAATACACACCAATTACCGCAGTGCTTCTGTCACTTAAAAATGGCAGGATCTTTTGCCTCGTCCAAGAGCAGAGAGAGGTGAGAGTGAATGGAGCAAGGAAGAAAGAAAAGGAAACTACCATCTTTCAAGTGCCCACAGTGTTCACTCCTCTTACTGAGTTCTTTCATGTAGCTGTGTAAAGTGGGTATAATTATTCCTGTTTTAACAGATGAGAAGAGAGAAGCTCAGAAAAGCAACTTTACCGAAAGTTGCACCCTTTATAAGTAGGAGTGCTGCCATTTAAACCTTGACTTTCTGACTCTCTGTCCAGAGGGAGGGAGAAAGGGAGTTCACTATGATCCACTTCAATGATGTTGAAAAACTGGCGTGCCCTGGTGTCTTCAAGACTTTTCGCATAAAGATGTCCAGTGCAGTACAGAGAAAGAGCATGAGCTTGGGTGGGGAAATATGCCTATACCCAAATCCTGGCTCTCACTTTATTCTCCAGCTGTATGACCTGGATATCCACACATGGCTACCTTCTATCCAGTGAGGATTTTTGTCCGAGGAGGATATAAAGTGCAATGGGTAGCATAGAAAACCACAGGGGAAAGGAGGGAAGACCGAAGGGGGGGAAATTAGAGAGGGAGACAAACCTGGAGAGACTATGGACTCCAGGAAACAAACTGAAGGTTTCAGAGGGTAGGGAATAGGGGGATAAGGTAGCCGGGTGATGGGTATTAAGGAGGGCGTGTGTTGTGATGAGCACTGGGTGTTATATGCAACTATTGAATCATTGAACACTATGTCAAAAACTAATGATGTACTGTATGGTGGCTAGCTTAACATAATAAAAAATAAAATAAGTAAAATTATGTAAGCAAATTTAAAGCTACGAAAAAAAATAAAGTGCAATGGAAATTCTGAAGTATCACTGAGCAGAATGGAGTGGTGATAGAGAGGAATGGCTTGGAGTGTGGGCCCCCATAACAGACAGGCTGGACTTCTAATTGCAGCTCTAGTAGACAATAAAACATAGTAGTCAAAAACAGACTCTGGGCTCTTGTCCCCGCTCCGACACTTACTAGCTCTTCCCGCTCTCTCTCTCTCTGTCTCAGCTTCTTCATCTGAAATGCTTATAATAAAAGTATGCACACCAAGGAGTTGTTGTAACCTACGTACTGTTGAAATATATGTACAGTATTCAGCACAGCCCCTGGTGCATTTGAGATGCTCACTAAGTGATTACTGCTCATTATTATCTCTGATATTACCAGGTACCTGTCTTGGGGCAAGTTATTCTCTGTGAGCTTCAAGCACTTCTTCTATAAAATGAGAGTATCATCATATCCACTTCAAAGAAGTGTTTATGATAATTCAGTTGGAAACTGAAGCTTGCTTAACACCATTTTTGTAGTCATTTTTATTAGCTAGATGCTCTGATGTTCATTTCTTCTTTGGACCATGATGCTTTTCAAATAAGTTTGTAGCTCTGAGTAATTTCCTGAGGTAGAAATGGTGGTATTCATCGTTATATGTCAAGTAAAGAACTGTTTTATTCTTGGCATCTTCAAAATCAAGAGTGCATCTAACGCGCACAGCCGTCTTCTTCAGGGGTGACTCTAGAACACTCTCCCTGTGCCCCCTTCATTCTCATATTGTTCAGGAAATGGTCTAACTCAGAAAGTCAGAAAATGCTCTCTGCCTTCCTCCAGGCAGAACACATAACCACTATATTTTCACATAAAATGTCACTGCAATTTTCAGCTTTTTCCAATAATATTCCGAAATTGAGTGGCTTCTCCACATCTCTCTCAACACTAACTTAATTTGTGTTAGTTTCAAAAATCACTGAATGTGAATGTACCAGTCCTTCCTTGAGATATCTTTGATTAAAGTTAAAATATCTTCTCCCTTGTTTTATTTAACCTCTATGCCAGCTGGGTCTCCCTCAATCTTAGGATCAAGATAAGATTGACTCAGAGCACACCTACGCATGAAATTTAGCACCTCTCCATCCCAGCATCATTTCCCAAGATTTCTTCAAATTTGAAGTACACTAAATTCTCTGGCTCTGAGCTCCTGCTTCTGTTTTATCAGTGTTGGGATTGTGGATTTTTAAAAATTCATTCAGCAAATATTTAAGCCCCCTCTCTGTGTCAGTCACTATTCTGGGCTCTTCATAATTGGCACTGAGCCAAACATACAAAGTCACTCCTCTGTTTTCTTTCCTTCTTCCACACCTTGTCATATGAATTTAGAATTTGGCTCTATTCCTCAATTACAAGCAAAAAGACTGCATCTCACAGAAGGTGTTTGTATCTCCAACAGATATTACTGAGGTTTGGGGGCATAACTGGGAGAGGAGGGAGGTTGAAGAGCAGACTAACTTGCCACCAAACATTTCTTTTAATTATGGAGGGTTTTTTAAAGTTTATTTTTTCTTGTAGCATTCTCTACACCCAACATGGGGCGTGAACTCACAACCCCAAGATCAGGAGTCACATGTTCGTCCAGCTGAGTCAGCCAGGTGCCCATAATTATGCAGTTTTTTAAGCCAATCTTCTGTCTCTCCTTTCTCCCTCTTCCAAACTGCTACTAAATTTCAATCCAAAGTAAACGTGATTTCCACTACCCCCACAAATGACTTTGCAGAAAATATGAAAAGTTCATATGTGAGCCATAAACTCATAATAGGCTTTTTCTTGGGAACTAAAATAAGAGCAAATGGTTTTAAATTATCACTGCTAAGAGCTCCATGGAATCCGTAGCCAGGAGCCACTCCTAGTGTGCCTGGGATGTTGATAGAATGGTTTGGGAAGGAGGAGTTTGGAAGAAACCTCAAGAAGTCTTAGGTAGGCAGGACTGTGTATCATCTATTCATCCATTCATGCCTTCATTCATTCACTCAACAAGCTTTTCACTTAACACCCCCGAATACACAAGACACTGTGCTTGTGGCAACACAAAACAGTATGTGAGATTCAGTGTCCAATTTCAAGGACATCGCAATCTAGACTTCCACAAAGAAGAATGGTGATTGAGCTGGATCTGGAAGAATATATGGAATTCAACAGGCAGTGATGAGGAGATGGGAATTCCAAATGAAGGAAACAGCTTCTGCAGAGACCAGAAACTTCCATCCATACAGCCTTATGGTGAGTGGCGCAGGAGAGCTAGTGAGTGAGGAACTACAGGAGGGAGAAGTGGTGGAAGAGGATCCTGCAGATCTAAACAGAGATACAGGCACAGAACATTCCATGATGCCAGGTAGCTCTTACTGTTTGGACAGTCTTCTGTAGAGACTGATGCCCTGAGGAAACTGGACATTCTGAAAACCATGTTTGCACTTAATGAGACATTAACTCTCAGCTTATTAAATAAAACTCACGTTATTAAAAGGAAAGTTCCAGTCCATATATTTTTTGTAAACCCTTGCTCTTGCCTGTGCAGTATCATACGGTGATAAGCCTTACTTATAAAAGATCCCAGAGTCCTGAAGTACATAATTTCATTGTTCATTTGGAGAAGAGGAAAGACATAAAAATATTAATATGGTACCATATGATTTTGAAATAAAACTATAAACCTTCACAGAATTTAAAACTGAAAACAGATGAGTAAAATTCTACAGTACTAATTAAGAGAGACCTAAATGGACAATAAGTTCCATAATGGATGACTTCAAGTTAACAAAAACTGTCAGTCACTGTCTTTTACTGTGACATAGTGTGTGTCATTTTTATAACTGAAATCGCTATGATATTAAAATATCCAAAAACAAGAAATACATTTCTATTTCCAATTGAGTCTTCTCTAAGACAATGAGCACTTTTTTTAATGAGGGGGGGAATGCAAACTTCATTTTCGCTTTCCAAAGAAAAGGTCAGAGTCGCTCTAAGCCTACTGAAATAATTGTTTTTTAAGTTGTTGGAAGGGTCATGCAGAAAAAAATTTATCTGGAATTTCTAAATCTTGATGACTTTAACATGGAAAGTTCTACAACAGAATATATTGTATTTTCACTAAAATTTAAAATCTCTTAAAGCACATTTGCAATGAGGTCTTTACAAATACATATTGTAGATGGAAATAACATTGGAAATGAATCTCACTTTTTTATACTATTGAATTAAATCAACCATGATATGGATATGGATATAGATATAAATATGGATAGATATACAATACATACATTTAAGGATAGTAGAATATATATATAAGTTACACCTAAAAGCAACTGAGATCTGTGATGATAAACAGGAGAAAAACAGGAAGTAGGCCTTTAAAATAAGTGATCTTCTTTATGGTAACATTTGAGGAAAGGCAGTGTTTAAATACCAGACATTAAAAAGAAGTCTCTGTGTTTTTAGTCTAGTAAAATACCACAACATTTCTATTAACCAGAACACTCAGGGCCATTTGTGTGTCCTTCAATTAATTGAAATTTTTCATCATATCAAGAGTGACTAAGGCGGGGTGGGGGGGGACTTTTTTTAAGTGGCAATATTTCCAAACTGCCTTACTGTTTCTTTCTAGATCACTAAGTACAGAATACTATACCCAATTTTTCTTTGAAGAATGGGGATATTAGAGGCCTCAGGGCTATTACTCGGTGCATCTTTCCTGACTGAATAGTCCGCAGGTGTCAGAGACGGGCTGAATAGAGAGTGACTGTGGGACACAACTTGAAATCTTCAGAATCCTTCAAATGAACTTATTTGATTGTAATTTTTATTCTGAACATGAAAGTTTCTGGAAAAATTAATTGAGAAAGCTGGTTAATTAGGTTTTTGTTTTACTGTACATGAACAGACTAATTGGCTAGAAAGAAATAATGTGGCATTGTTAGTGAGGGGAGAATTACAAATTTTAGACAAATCGATTTCGATACATGTTTAAACAATTTGGAACTTTCTTCAATTCAGTGCTTATAGGAATAGCTTAAGTAGAGAATCTGAGACCTCTTATATTTTCTAGGAATCTTTTAAAAGCATAATAAAATTTGGCATATGTTGAAATGAGAACAACTAAGATCTTCAAGTTAAAGAAATTAACTTTTTTCGGTACATATAGCATCAACCTACAGTTAATATTAATTTCAGCCTGTCTAATGAAATATCTGTATCATGTAGTTGCTTTTATCTTTGAACCTAAAAGACCATAATGCATTATTTAGCAGGATGAAATGAGGTTAGGCCAAATCTCTTTTAAATGTTAATTTAATCTATTTTGATATATATCTGAGATTTCAGAGGAAGAAAATGTAGAGGATAGCAGAGAATCTATTTTTAGGAGATTCGGAAAAACTTCATAGGCAACTTAAAATTAGCATTATCAAATTACTCTTCTGCCTATTTATAGTTACTTGGAACACAGATTATGAACATATTTCCCATAGAGACCTACAATATGCCTGAAGCAGACTATAAAAATGACCCAACACCTCCATGAACTAAAGGGTCCACCAAGCTGTTCTAGTTCTTCAGAAGTAGAAATAAGATATGAACATGATACCTATCTATAATTCATCAAAAAAAAACAATGAAATAATTAGTAGAAATACATACTTTTGTTTTCGGGGGGGTTTATGTTTTTGTTTTTGGGTTTTTTGCACTGCCTTGATTTTATTCCCCGTTGCCTTTGAATTTTTTTATTATTATATTAGTGATTATTAGTTTTTGATGTAGTGTTCCATGATTCATGTTTGCGTATATCACCCAGTGATCCATGGCATATATGTCCTCCTTAATATCCATCACCAGGCCTTTGAAACTGCTGGAAATATTTCAGTAATCTCAAAGTCCTCCGTGTTGCATCCTCTTTTAGACCTTGAAAGTTGACAGTCATCTTTGTTATTGTGATTACATAACTTTGTTTAAATACATTTCCTGGTACGACTCTGTATTTGTCAATCCTAGAACACGTAAAACACTCTGTGACTTCATCAGCAATCTAATGGCACCTTGGGGTTTTGCAGTTGCTGCTTGAATGACCCAGACCTAGACTCGCCTTGGATTTCTATTGTTAAGGGAAGTTCATTAACTTTTTCATTTCATTATGGTGTGACATTATTAAATTACTTAGTTCTTTCAGGTACTATAGACACCCAGATACATATGGAAAATAATTTACTTAGCTAATGGAATTTGACTGATTTGTAGAATTGTTAGAGCCTATTGAATGCTTCCTTCCTTACCTATTTGATCATCACAAAATCCCTGCAAAGTCAGTGAAGCAGTTATTAGTACCATTCTCACTCTTAACCCCAAGAAAACAATATTCTGTGCCGTAAATCACACAAGAACGTTAATTGTTGTTTCTAGGTCTCAGACCCAGCGTTTCCAACTTCATATCCCATGCTCTGTCAACACAAACCCCATAGTTAGCACGAGCCTGTATAACCACATGTATATAAAGCCACTTTGCCACACACCAGAGGGTTAGGGTATCCCTTGGCAACTCGGAGTTGATAGATAGGCAAATGGAATAATACCAGAGAAAATGTAGAGACTTGAACTTTTTTTTCCCTTTCTGGTTTGTCAGTCGAAGGAGAATCTCCAAAAAAGGAACTATGTACTACAGGGTGTGGGACATGGGTCTAGACTCAATACAGACACTGGCATCAAACCCACTGGAATACTGACTAGCTGAATGGCCCACCTGGCTGTCCTCTTAGTCCAGCCTCTTGAATTCATGGGTGTCAGTACATGGTGGGTGACAGAATTGAGAGGCCGTTTTTCCTTTTTCAATAGGCCCTTAAATAGTAGCTTCAAGAGCAAATTTCATGCGTCTATTGGTATTTATAACCATGTCCCATATTTGGAATTAATCAGAACTATGATTTTAGCCAGAAAGTTTGACAGAAGAGTAAAATGAACTGGTACATCGTCTGCATAATAATATAAATGTGAGTTACAGATTTATGGTGATTAGAAAGAGGAAAACTGGCTTTATTTAAAACATTCAAGCACTCCAGGAATCCTGATTCCTTTAAAGTCCCCTACGGATATCGTCCCAAGCTGACGTCTTCATACAGAACAGTTCAGGCTATCTCTGACAGCCAGAGACAAGCTGTAAGCTCAGCCCCAAAATAAACTACAGAGATGCAAGGGCTTTTGGGAAAAACAAAAAACTACCAGTGATACATGTCCAATTGTTCTATTTTTTCAATTGTTCTATATTTATATACATATCATTTATTTTAATTGATGTGCATACGAACTAATTGAAGTCTCTAAGTCTCTAAGAGGCCTCTAAGATATAATTTAATAAGCTTCTAATTGGGAATAAATAACCTCCTTGGAGCATTCAGATTTTGAAATTCTTTGAAAAATGTTTTTTCACGAGAAAATTCTTTTCAAGAAGCTCCAAACTATAATTTGAGGTCATGTGACTAAAACCTCAATTCAGTTTGAGAAGGCACAGCTCCTGCTGGCATGAGGTGACCACTCCAGGCACAATCTTCTTTTGAATTTCTTTTAGGCAATTTTCCTTGACAAGTAGGTCATAATCCCTGACAGGACACTACCATAGTGGCCAATTGTGACCACCTGGGTTTAGAATTTCTAGTTTTCAGTATCTACAAGTCATTTTGATCAGATTAGAAGTAACAAAAGGAATTGGCTGAGACAGCTTTGTAATAACCCTGTTACTTACTGAATTGTCTTTGGATCTTTCTATACAGTTTACTGAGGTACTGAGGTAAGACCACTTTGTGTGATCTTTCAAAAGTACTTGTTTAGTTACTCTGTTAGTTTATTGGGGCGTCCATAATAAGTACCACAGGCTATGTGGCTTAAACAAAAGAAATTTATTTTCTCATAGTTCTGAGGGCTAGAAGTCTGAGATCACGGTGTTGGCAGGGTTGGCTTTGTCTGAAGCCCCTCTCCTTGGCTTCTAGATGGTTCTCTTCTCCCTATGTCTTCATGCGATCTTTCTTCTGCATCCTAATTTTCTCTTCTTAAAAGAATACTATTTGTATTGGATTAGAGTCCACCTAATACCTCATTTTAACTTAATTACCTCTTTCACCATATCTCTAAAAATAGTGACATTCTGAGGTGTTGGGAGATAAGCCTTCAATGTATGAATGTGAGGGGGAAACACAACTCAGCCCATAACAGTTATTAATGAAAACTCGTTAGAATCTGGTTCCTCATTATCCACTGTTGGTAGACTCAGTATCCCCATCTTGCTTTCTGATCCTTGATTTCTGTGCTTTGTTATTATTAGTCCCTTTAGGTTTAGGTCATCCCAACCCTGGTCTTGGTTTATTGGCTGCAGAGATTCAGACTTACTTGGCTCATGGATAAGAACTTTATTCATTCGGTGACTGTTCCCTGCCCCTGTTGCTATTATTGAAGTCTGTTTACTCTTTACAGGGCTATTTTTCAGCTCTTTGCACCTCTTCTGTTCTCTGTGGCTTCTGAACTCAAATTCATTACAATGTTTTCTATATTAGTCCAAAACCAGAAACAACCCAAATGTCCATCAGTAGTAGAATTGGTAGATTGTGGTATATTCAGATGATGGAATACTGCACAGTGGTGAGCACGTCATAACTATTTAGTCCATGCATGAATCTCACAAACATAATATTGCGTCTTTGCCACCTACCTCAT
Organism: Meles meles; assembly: GCF_922984935.1. Lineage (NCBI taxonomy): Eukaryota > Metazoa > Chordata > Mammalia > Carnivora > Mustelidae > Meles > Meles meles. The sequence continues at coordinate 59,081,676 of NC_060069.1, forward strand.
AAGGACAATTAGGCCATGGAGTCCATGAGCTCAGCAAGAACAGTTCATAGTTAATTAATATTTATTGAATATATACGTTGTAATGGGCACCATGCAAGTGCTTTTATAGATACTCTTATTTAATTCTCACATTTTTATGAAGGAGATAGATAGTTTTTCTATCCTATTTTCAGAAAGTAACATGAAGGCTTTGAGAGAATAATTTATAAAAGAGAGAGCTGGGCTTAAAACTCCTGTCTTCTGACTCCAGTCCGGGTATTGGTGCCCACATGTTTCCTGGCCATCTGTCTTTCTCTTCCTGTGATCTTGGAGGCTGCACTGGGTCCATTAGCTGGTAATTGCCTCTACCACACCTGGCCACACCTCACTGGAGTTCACAGTTCTAAGATTCCTCCATACTTTCCCTACGTCTTGACCACAAGGTGAGGGAGACTGTTCATTCCCTTTCAAGGAAGGGGGAGGTATTAGGGAGGAGCCAACCCACACACTGCCAGTGACTCTCAGAGGACTGTCTAGATAAGCAGAGATGACAGAGTCTGATCCAGAATTACAGAATAGGAATTCCCAAAGCCTCAGCTTCTCAGCTTCTCTCTTAGAGCTGTTTGAGGGAAGTCAGGCAGATGGAGAACCTTAGCTGAGACTTTCTTGGCTAGAATTGGCCTAGTTTCTATAATTTACTTTTCTTACATTTTATCAACAAAACTGGGGCATTTGGTGACTGGAGAACAAGCTGGTAAAAACCCTGCACCTGCCAGAAAATGAGGAATGCCGCAAAGAAGGCTACTGAACTCTCGGGCTGCAAGACCTCAACGCTTGTTCATAAATTACTAACAGAATTTGCCTGAGACATTAATAAAGTGGGCGAATTCCAGTTCACTAGTTAACAGTCCTTCCCCAGCATGAACACAGATGCAGTGTAATTCTACCTTGGGACATCTGGATGAATTTGCTGTCTCAAATTCAATAACTTGGTAACAATATACATATTATGTCATCTTTTCATTCATTTTGGCAAGATGGTGGGGAAGGCATCAAATCCCTGATACGTAAGTTTCACAGAAACTGTTTCATGGTCTTAACCACATATTTACCTACAGGGATTCTGATTTATTGTATTTATTTTGGAAAATTTTCCAGTCTTAGAAAATCTGAGAAAGATAGGAATGATAAAGACACCAAATTTTTGTGCATGGTTCCTCCGAAGTTTCCTTACCACCTTCCTTCAACATTCAAAGATCTTATATACTACACCAACTTGGCTACTTGCATACACTTAGAAACCAGACCTCAAGACCTCTTCTAATTCCTCCCAGAAAGAGGCCCGGTCTCAACTTCCCTGCCCCTAAAGTACCATTGATTCAGACTAGTCTAAGCAACTACCAATAGTGGTGATGAATGATTATCATAACACTTCACTTTGTTTTGAGTGTTGGGACATCCACCCATTTGTGCAAATAAGATTCAAGTAGTCCGGAGTACTTGTATTCGGAGAAACATTTTTTGAAAAGAAAATACTAACAAAGTAATCTTTAGGGCTTTGTGTTTCTAGTTGTTTTCCTTTCTCTTAAAAATAACCCCAGAGGGCACTTAGGTGGCTCAATGGGTTAAGCCTCTGCCTTCAGCTCAGGTCATGATCTCAGGGTCCTGGAATCGAGTACCGAGTCGGGCTCTCTGCTCTGCAGGGAGCCTGTTTCCCTCTCTCTCTCTGCCTGCCTCTCTGCCTACTTGTGATTTCTCTCTCTGTGTCAAATAAAAAAAACAAAACAAAAACAGGAAAGTACCTTGTTTAACAAATCATATGAGATATTTAATAAGGAACTGAAAATAATAAGAGTAAACTTTAAGATTATATTTCATTTACATATTTCACACAATCATTAAAATCCTCTCAAATATTAATATATTTATAAAAATAAATTTAAATGACAAATTTAGGGTTTATCGTACAAAAAAAACCCAACAACACCTCATTCTACATTTATTTCATAATTATGAAATTTGTATTATTTATGTCTTCCTCAGTATAAGGCTAAGCAAGGTCGAAAGAAAACAATTTATTTAAAGCCAGACCACCATAAGAATGAAAAAGTTGCTTGTAGGTGCATAATAAAGAAGCTCAATATTGAGATAATATAGGTTCTAAGTAATTTAGAGCCATATCAATCAGAATAAACCTGTAGTAAACTTTACTAATTCATAACTAGTTATAGATGAAAGAGAACTGAGTGCTATTTATTACCTTGACCATTTGACAAGAAAGCTTACTAAGCTCACAGAGTAAATAAGCCTCACGGACACAGTGAGAGTGAGATGGGAGAATGTTTAACCTTCTCAACAGAGCAAACAAATGACAAATTGTAAACAAATGGATCTCTTTAATTAAAAATAAGTCTTATCTGTCCTTCAAAGCAAATTTTAAGCATCTTTACTTGGCAGCACTTTATTAATATTAATGAATTTTTATTAGATGCTTGAAACTTTTGTTTATTTAAATCTCTAAGATTTTCTATCTAATTCAGAATTCACTTCTGTCAAAGTTGGCCATATTATGTGATTGCAGTATCTTAAATAATTTGAAAAAAGCATCCAATACTTGTATTTATTAAGTAAACTTGAGTGTTTATTGCTATATCTAATCGTGCAAAACAGCTCAAAAGAAATAAGCATGACCTCTGCCCACTCAAGGCAGTTTCATTGATGAGACACAATCAAGAAACATCTTGTAAAATAAGGATTATAACCAGGTTCCTGGGTGAAGCTTAAACTTCACGCACAACTCAGGCATTTGGAGTACCAGGCAATTCTGTTCCTCACTTGAGGAACAGAAATTGGAAAAATTGGCGAGGAATAGTGTGGAACCAGCTGATGACTCTGGTCATTGAGGGTTGGTTTTGGTTTTGTTTTTGGTTTTTTGGTGGGTTTTTTTGTTTGTTTGTTTTTGTTTTTGTTTTTAATAAAAGTAGAGACACAAGTTGACTCAACTTCTTCAGACGTATTCCTGGATGGTCAGGAACATGCCCTGAGGCAGGAGAGAATGAAGTACTTCGCCTTGTCCTCTGGTGGAAAGGTTACATTTTCATAATCACATCAATTTTGCATGCCAACGTCTTCTGCCTCAGGCCTAAATGTTCCAGGTTTTCTGAGTGTGTTTTAAGACTATTGAGGTAAAAGCTACTGATCAGGCACCCAGTAAGGTTTGTAACCAGTGTGAGGGGAGACTCCCTGAATGTTAACAAAAATAGTGAGAACAGCAGCAGTACCAAAGGTACTGTAAGGGTGGGCGCAGCCACAATGGATGAGCTGTGTGGGTGGTGGAAGGAGCCAGGGCCAAAAATAGAGCAGTCCGGGATGACAAAGAGCAGCTGCAGGGACAGGATCGCAGCCCTGGGGATGCCACACTGAATGCTGAGAAGACACAACCCAGGATCAATTTAGGCATTAGGACTATGGACAAAGTCCATGGAGCACAAGCTACTTTTAAGGGCCCATAAAAATGTTTTAATATCAATCTCTCTTAAAAACAGAACCCCCAAAATGTCTGTTAGAATAACAAATGTATAACAATAAATCCAGTCTGGACTATATTTGTCTTTATACCAACACAGTCATAAGACATGATTTTTAACTTTTTTTATGGAGAAAGGGGACCCTGAAGGCAAAAGTGTTAGGGCCTGTGAAAGCCATCATATCCCCTGCACCAACCACTTGGGCCAAAGAAAATAAATGTGGATATGCGTGGGCTTGGAATGCTGGTGACTTTTGTGGATAGAGGTTTAGAGTTAAAGACCCTGGAGATTGTTTAAAAAAAAAAAAAAAAAAAAAAGACCATAGAGATTGTTATCCATGACTTTCTCCCAGTCTCCCCCCTCCCCACCACATGCAAAGTCTAGAAGGGTACAAGAGAAATGCCAGTTAAGCACATGACAGATGCCACGGGCACAACAGTGATATGGTAGAATGAAAGACTTCCTAGAGTTCCTAGGATAGGTGACTACAGTAGAGTGCACTGTCATGTGGCAAAACAATGCTGTGGAAGAAAAACAGGATGGTAGGGAAGAACCAAATGGAGGTTCAAATGGAAACATTCTTTTTAAATGCCCTGTCATTATTTTAAACAGAGAGGCAACTTGTTCACTGCAACTTGGAATCAAAAATCACATTATTTCTAGCTACAAACATATCCCTGAGTCAATAGTGAATTCATTACGATTTATGAATTCCACATATGAATCTCTAGTTAAGAGAATTCTGCCCATGCTTCCTAATTGTTTACATCTAAATCTGTGCTTCCTTCTGTATAATCACAGAAACAAGAATGGGACCAGTATGCCGAGATCTGGTTCTACTTGTAACACTTTTAACATTTAGAGAATATTGTCGCAGGAGGAGGATGGGCATGAGTTGACTGTAACTCTGAGAGAATCAGCATGGTCTGAGCCCTCCTCTATGTTGGAAGAAAGCTACAGGAACAACAAAATGGGAAAGGACACAATATGGTGGGCAGGGATCACCGGCGTTCAGAGGACACTAGGAAGCATTGCTCTGACATTTTCCCAGGTTGGGAGCTTGAAGACAGCGTGACACTTACTATGACATTTACCTTTCCAAGTGAAAGAAGGTTATCCTGGCTCTGCACATGAGAGATGAGACAGCCATCAGAAATTCGCCTTTTTTGTGGCCAGTTTCCTGCAGGAACATTTAAGTCCAGGGTCCAGAATTTATGAGATATACAATTTTTCAGCTATATGCAAAACTGAATATCATTTCATTTCAAACAGTGTTGTTAAAATAATATCAATGGCAGGTATTTTCTTGCATACATGTATATATGAAGAAATGTATGTAATACATTCATAATTATAAAGTTGATGGTAGTTTGCCTATTCTTAAAACATACATCCTAAAACACTGTTTACTTTCCAATACTGTAAAGACGAAACATTGAGAAAATGCACAAAAATGTCAAGGTTGTTATTTTTATTTTTTATGCCTGCTTTTTCTCAATTTTTGGCAATAGCATGTGTTAATTTTTATAATGAGAACAAAAGGAAGTCTGTTTTTTAAATTCATATATTAAATAATTTAGGTTAAGCTAAGATGTTTAGTATTGTAATCTTTTACTTTTCCCCCTAATTTAGTATTTTTCCATTTCTTCCTTTGAATATCTCTAATGAAGACACTCTGGATTATTATTGATGGATTAGAAATAATAAACATAATTTTTAAATTATGATCTCCATAGTAGGAGTAATAGAATTTGTAACTAGAAAATTGCTTTTGAATGGGCCATGTAACTGTGGCATTGCATACTGTATTTCATGCACCCAAAATTTGTCTGAGGAAAATCCTAATAAAGATGTCATTTAATAGCATTGAGTTAACATTTTTTTTAAAGATTTTATTTATTTATTTGACAGGGAGAGATCACAAGTAGCAGAAAGGCAGGCAGAGAGAGAGAGAGGGAAGCAGGCTCCCTGGTGAGCAGAGAGCCCAATGTGGGACTCGATCCCAGGACCCTGAGATCATGACCTGAGCCGAAGGCAGCAGCTTAACACACTGAGCCACCCAGGTGCCCCTTGAGTTAACATTTAATAAGAATTAAAGTGATGCTACAACTTATAAACCTAATAAGATCTACAGAATAAAAAGAAGTATATATACATAAATCTGTAGGTTAGTTTTCCACAAAGATAAAAGAAACAAAAATATTTTGTTCCCAGTATGCTCATGAGTGAAGTTATGGATGACTGATTCTTACTACTATTACACACTAAAGAAAAGATTTTTCAAAAAGTTTACTTAGAGGGGCACCTGGGTGGCTCAGTGAGTTAAAGCCTCTGCCTTCAGCTCAGGTCATGATCCCAGGGTCCTGGGATTGAGGCCCTCATCGAGCTCTCTGCTCACCAGGGAGCCTGCTTCCTCTTGCTCTCTCTCTCTGCCTGCCTCTCTGCCTACTTGTTCTCTGTCTGTCAAATAAATAAAAATAAAATCTTAAAAAAAAAAAAAGGTTACTTAGATCCAGACTCTGTGATTACACTGAGAAGTGGCTGCTTCTCAAAACCTAAGTGATATGAACAGCCTGTACTTGTGGCCTTCAGTGAGGAGGACATGGGAGAGAAGGAAGCACGTGGGCCGGGAGGCAGCTCAGCCACATACTAGCTTTGAGGCCTTGGCTAAATCACACCATCTCTGAGCCTCACTGTCTACCTAGCAAAGATAGCTTGTACCTCACAGAGCTTTCATGCGATCGTATAAGTAAAAATAGGTAAAACACCTAGCCAGAGTGCCGGGCGCATAGCAGCTTCTTCAAATAATTTAGTTCCCCTTCCTATGAGACCAGCCTGCAGCCAATACCTCCTTATCCAAAGACATCTGGTAGCTTCACAGCCTGAGAAGATCCTGTGATTTCAGTATTTTGTACTCGTTTGTTTATATACTATATTAACAGAGTGAGCCAAAATTGGGTTTTCTTAATAAACATTAATATCATTCACCGTACTACCTGTGTTTCATTCATTTATGCCTGGTCTTATAATAGAAGTTGATAAAAAGATTATTCTCAAGAATTATTATTTGTTAGTACAGCGACCATTTATATATTTCACTGGGAAGGAAATAAAATGATAAAAGAAACCAAGAAGTATTGAAGAATTCTTAAAACAAATTACCAAGAAAAAAAACAGTAATTTCTCCACATGGTGATGTTTTCCAGTCAAAACCATCTCAAGAAATTCAGTAAGGAAAGTGGGGATTTTGAAGTATTATTTGAAAAGAAATCGGCTGAAATAAATTACTGGCGGTGTCCCAATGTGATGATCAACTTGTAACCTTTCTCTGTTCTTTTCTGTTAATTGCTAAGACTTACATAGAAGCATACAGGCTTAATGTAATCTAAATCCACTTATACGCTTGAGTGTGTATTTCATTATTGCCGTCTCTGTGTTGTTTCAGGTAATAGATTAATACTGAGTCTTCGGTGTGGTTATATTTAGAAAACTGTGCTTGAAGTCTGGATAATTATGCATATGGAGTTGTTACAATGTATTAAGCCACTGACTTCAAAAAAGGAAAAAAACTTGTATGGGTGTATTACTGTAGGTCCTGTAGAGCTACTGATAAGCAAAAATGAATAGTTCCGTGAATTGCCGAATCAATTCTCAGCCAGGTTCTGAATTCTAGACGTGTTACCCCACAAGATAAATGGACAAATCAGAAATAACACAGCTTGATTTTAAGATAGCAGGTGGAGATGGCAATATGGTCTAAGAGAAATGTTGCTCTGATAGATGAGTGTATTCATTTGATTTGGCGGTGGGTTTAGACACTATATCTGGAACCATGGAGATGTCATTGTGGCAGACCTTCCTGTTCTGTTCTCACACTGTACCACCCTTGTCCAACAGTGAGGCTCATGGGGTAATAACTCAAAAGTCAAAAGGCTATAAAGAAAAAAAGTTGCTAGCAGGCACTAACATGGGTGTCATGACTCTTTTCAGGTAGTAGGTGTAACCTTGAAGAAAAAGTGGCACTGTCTTCAAAAAAGTGACCTGACCCTGGCTTTGGTGGGTTTTTCTGCAAGAAATAAAAAGCACCGCATGTGTTTATTATACATCCTTTCTAGCTGACCACTGCTTTGTTCTAGAGTTCAGCATGAAAGGACTAATTTTTATTTCGTTTTGTTTTTTGTTTTAGTGAAATGGCATGTCCGTTGCTAATTCTAGCCATAATAGTTGCACATGTGAAAAATATCTATATATAGCTCATGATTGGTAGCATTTCAAATAAATGGTATATTGAAATATTGACCTGAAATTTTTTGAGATGCTTATCAATTGACATTTTTTTTCTTAGCGCAAGAACAGATTCTGAATTATTATTATTATTTTCAAATGATACCTTGTAACATTAGATTTGTTCCTTTAAATATATTAGGAATTTAAATATAAGCATGCCACTTTGTTTATTGCTATATTATTAGAACTTCTTGGAGCATGGAAAGAATTCTTCACAAATGATTTTGCTCTTTTCAAAAAATAAAGTGCAAAGATTTTTGTTAAAAACTGTATTTAGTCTGTAAATGAGTGTAGCTTTTAAAGCCTTATCACTTTATAGTATGTAATGTTTCATCCAAATAATTTTTATATTTTGAAAAAATGTTAAATAGTTTAATAGTGCCATAATAAATATTTTCCCAGAATTCAGAATTGTATGCATCTCTGTTTTAGGAAGTTCACATTGCTTCATAAAGAAAAAACCTGGGATTGCTATGCACCCCAATTTGTTATGCAGTAGATCATTGTCTTTCATTATCTTTCCAGAAGTCAGTTATTTTAAGAATTGTGGCCTTATAAACTTTTCAGAGTACATATGGAAATTACTGTTATATGTGCTAAATAAAATCTCAGTAGTTGATATCCCATCGTGGAGATAACACATTATCATTCAGTAATGCTAGGTCTGTTAAGTCAAAACAAACTAAAGACACTTCCAGCCTTGTAAAGCGATTCACACATTTTAAAATCTAATAACTGCAGAGAAAGTGTTTCTTTGTTTTCATTAATAAAACCTGCCACTCACTACATTTTAGAAAGTCAATGCCTGAGAAAATAGACAGTTTTGCTTCCTAGAGTAAACCTACCTTTTAAATACTTAAACCCCTGTGTGAGTCCAAGATCGTAATATAATTTCATCCTTTTTTGTTACATGGAAACTATCAAGATTTATCAATCTCTGGAGTTAATATTGACACTAGCTCTTAATTCCCTTTCAGATAACAAACCCCCATACGTCCATTTTTTAAATCTTTGCCTATGATATCCCTGTATGTTACATTTGTATTTTAAGTAGATTTAGAATACAGATACTCATATGTGCTCTTAGTATAAAATTGTTTCTTTAGGGAGGCTTTGCCCAGAGACCTGAGAAAATGGAAGTTTTCGTTTTTAAAGTGTTTAAAGAGTATTTAATTTTTACATAGTATAAGATGTTTCTAATTGGGTTGAGAAGGTGATATTTTGTTTTGTTTTTTTCCATTATTCACATCTACTCACAAAAACTTAATAATCCAGTAAACTAAAAAGACAGAAAGCCAGCATACCCCTTTATAGTCCAAAATTATGCTTGTATGAGACAAAAAAAAAAAAAAATGTGGGGATATATGTATCAGTGCTTCAATTATTTATCATCCTTTATTTATACCTAGATTCTTTGGGATCCTCTAATTAAAAGGCATTTCTAAAACCCTATTAAAATTCTTTGGTTTCAAAATCATTGAGAGTTGAAAATTTTTTCACCAAGAGCATACCATCTCTACAAAATACACAAGCTGGGTGAATTTCTGGGATGTTAGGCTGTTGAAGAATTTTTAGAAGTTTTATGAAACTTTTACTCTTTTTATGCCCGATCCACTAAAAAATGACAGAGTCCAGGGACCACCCAGCAAAATCCCTCTGGGGGAGTCAGATACTGATTCTCATCCCTATCTCGGACTCCTCACTGTCATGCAAAACATTTAAGGATGTTATAAGAACAGTTAGTAAATGAACTAGGCAATCCATAGTGTTTTTAAATCACTACTATAAAAATTATGTTCATGTCATGTAAATTGCCTTAAAATATATTATACATATAAAATACTATGTTAAAATTAAATATAATATGTCAGCTGTAAAGGTGAAAAAGTAGCTAACTAAAAGTTCACAAATAATCTCTTTTCAGATTTTGTGTGTTTTCTCCTCAGCCAAAAGCCTCAAGATTCACTTGCAGCAGCCTACCTCTTCATTTATGTTGGATTGCTCTTTAAACATTAGAATATCTTGTAATAATAAGTTAAAGATTTCTCCTGACACAAGTCATTGTTGATTTCACTGTTATAGGGAAAAGGCTCTAGGGCGGCAGATAAGGCTGTTGCCATGGTGATGAAGGAGATACCGAGGGAGGAGTCTGCTGAAGAAAAGCCCCTCCTAACTATGACATCACAGGTGGGCAGACCCATAGGGTTCCTGTAGGAAGCTGACATATGTTAATATATCAGACATTGTGATTTTTAACTAGCAAAAAAAAAACAAAAAACAAAAAACAAAACAAAACATTAACTTGAACCAATTTTTAAAAAACACAGTTTCAATGAGACAATTATACAATATAAAATGAAAATCAAAATTGCTAAAAGAAAAAAAAGGAAAATTCCATCATTTAGTTATTTGTGGACGTTAATTTTCATTACTCAACTTTAGTTTTAAAAAAATGTATGTGCAAGTAAACCATGTTGCTACTTTATAAAGGAATCTTGTTAACAACTTTGGGAAAGAAATAACAATTAAGCTAATGGTACATTTGAACAACAACCAAAAAAAAAAAAAAATCAAATTCCTGTGAATAAATACAAGTTCTATTGTATACATATGTCAGTTTACCAGTAGAATATCTAAATTTTCTTAAATGTTAAATATATTTATGTTGTGACTATGCATACTACATATATGTCTATACATATTTATGTGGATAACTAATTTACAGGAATGAGCCAGAAGTCCCTGAGTCCCCATGCAGAAAATGGCATTTGTGACCTCTCTTATACTTGGTGACCTTGACAACAAAAATATCATCTCTATTATAAGCGCATGAGAGCCATTTTCAGCATTTATTATAACAAGTATAGAAAAAAGTTTGCATTTGTATGCAAAGACACGCTGAGACTGTGAATCCTGTATGTCCTCAGGGACTTTTGAAACACCCTGTAAAATCCACATAAATATGTATAATATACTCATCACCACTCTGTGGAACTATCAGTTTTAAATTCTTAAATGAAAAATATTTTTACTTGCATTTATCTTATAATTTAGATTAGATTGTTATCTTAAACATTTCTTTTTCTCTGTAATGCAATAGTAAATGCAGTGATTCAGTTCCAATTATATGAACATGTCTAGAATTAGAAACATGTCCATTTACAGTCCTCATGAAAGGCATTTATATCAAAAGCTAAATTATGGCAACTTATTTTTAGAATATCATCAGATCACATCCCCAGCTGCTGCCAACATGTGTGGTTTTAGTTTATTCTAAACACTGTGTTGTAAGTAATGAAAATCATAACAACGTACAACAATCAAAATTGAATAATAAAAAAAGTTATCAAAGATTCCTAGGACTTTGGGATAAATTTTGTATTGTGAGTTTTTTATCCATAAAGAAGAGATGCTTCTTCCCAATCACTAGTAGTCAGAAAGAAATTTCTTTATACTTACCAAGATCTCCATTCCCTACATAATTTATATAGTAAAACATATACAGTTTTACCTTGATCTCCTGGCCTTTGTAGAATCCGTGTCCAAAATGTTCAGCTCACAATTCCTCAGGTAAATGCTATGGGAGATGAGAACTAGTTGGGAGTTCTTGGTTAATGATAGCTGTGTTCATCAGTAGATAAGAGCTAGCCAGAATCTCATTGCCAATCTATCCATTGGCATAGTTGTGCTATAATATATCATTCAGAATATCACGAGTTAGGACAGGCTCCAGCACCCAAAATTATTTTCCCTAAACCATGCATTGCTATACGCTTTCCAGTAATCCCTTTCAAAGGTCCAAAACTGCCGTTATAACCTAAGCTTGAATTTAATTAAAATTTAATGCAAAATAATATTTTTTATTTTTTAATTTAGAAAAGAAATTGTGATTATTACCGTTTTTTCATATTCAGAACATTTGTGTGTAGCAAGTTCCTTCTTTAATCCCTGTCTAACGTTGCATTGACTGTTTTTGAGGTACTAGTTACAATTTTACTGCATGAAGATTATGTAATGCTTTCTTTGATGCATCATCTTCTTGTTGCATACTGGGTAGTTTATGAATCAGCAAACAGAGTTCTGATTCATAAAATGTAATGCACCTGTTGTGTTGATGATTTTATGGAATTAATTCAGTGACAGCTGTGATACAATTATTTCTCAGTCAAATGCAGCTTTATTAGTTGACATACTTTTTCCACTGTACACAAGTGGCTTCTTCCCTGCTATGCACCAGTGGCGTGCACAAGCCAAAAAGCAGCAGAATGATCTGAAAAAGTGAGTACTTCTCATAGCAACCATAGCATCCAGTCTGTGCACCATACCACATTCTTACTTGTTATCTTGTGTGAATGTATTAGTGTCTTGAAATATGTTTGTCCCAGCATCTCTTATAAAACTCCTTATGACATGGCACTACATACTACTGAATACATTGACTCATCTTCATCACTAGTATGTCAAAGCCAGCTGCTCATTCATAGATTCCAGATATGTCTGAAGCTAATTACTGCTCTCTCAATAATGTCCTTAGGACAATCATAACTAGTTAAATACAAAATAAGTTCTTGAAACCCTGGGTTCGTAACTTGTTTAATAACTGTTCGGTCAACAGGTTTTAAGTGTAGAATAGTTTATATTGAAGCATTTTTTTGTATTATGTGATTATTACAATCACTTTTAGAGGGATTTAGCCAAACATACACCAGTGAAGTCATGTATAGTATGCTGAACAAATTGAACTAAAACAGAAGAGTTGGCCGGGTGACCTGAATTCAGAAATTTCCGGGCCCCTGAAAGTTGCTTTTTGTTTAATTCAGTTATTAATTCTGTATTAACAAACATATGTCAAGCACTTCATAGAAGCTCAGGGTAATGCTATCCTAGACGAACACCTTAAGTCAAGCAGTATGTAAACACGTGTGCATTGATGAAAGATCTGAAGGAAAAATAATATGCCCTCAAGTCTTTGAAGGAAAACGGTTTCTCTAGGCCTGGGCTGTCCAGCACAGGAGCTACTAGCCATATGTGGCTATTGAGTCCTTTGGGGCTCCCAACAATTGAGATATGCTTAATTAAAGTATAAAATACACACCTGATTTTGAAGATTTAGACCTAAGAAAGGTAATATAAACTATGGCATTAATAATGTCTTATTGATTACATGTTGAAGTGATCATTTTTTGACACATTGGGCTAAATAAAATACATTCTTAAAATTATTTTTCAACAGTTTCTTTTCAATTTTTTTGAAGTGGCTCCTAGAAAAATTTAAATTATCAGGTTCTCATGGTAGTTCTATTGTACAGCACTCCTCTAGACTGTAATAAGTTAATCCAGTTTGAGGATAGAAGGATCAACTATGTGCCAAAGGATTGATTGTGTCATTAAAAATTATTCTTCTTTATGAGAATGAAATTATGTTAGCAAATTTTTTTTCTCATAAGGAACCATCAAAAGTTTCCATTTTAACCACATCTCCTGGTACTTCTTTTTAGCAAAATACATCCCATTCATTTTTTGTTACATAGCATAGTATCTTAAAACTATGTATTTCAGATGTCTTCTTGCTAAGGGAATTTTTTTTTTTTTTTTGCAAGCTCTGCCTTTGTGTTTCTATCTGTCCCCACTCCTTATGCCTTGGTACTGAAAATATTTTTGTGTCTGATAAACATAAAAAGAATAATGTCCTTGATTGGAAAAACATTCTCAAGGCTACTAAATATAACCTTGTTTGGATTTCTGTTACCAGCCTGATACAATTGCTTTATGTTCTCCCGCTTGCCTCAGTGATGGTACTGCCCAAGCTGTAAACAGTAATATCTGTTCATTTCCCCATGAAGAGATTCACATTTTTAAGTCTAACTTTTCTGTCAACAAAGTAGTTATAGTCGGTGGACATTTAGATCAAGTCAAATAGTTAAAAGTGATTACGTGGCTATCCTTTACTGGAAGTGCCCCTGGGACCCATATGTAGGAACATTGGTAGAGGGAGGGGAGCAGAGCAGAACCATTAGTACTATTACCAGCTCACAAGAAATTAATTCTGTCAGGTGTCAGAGTTACTATATATGACAAAACTCTCAAAGTGTGAATACTTAAAAGAAGCATGCTAATGATCTAGTGAGTCATCTTGTCTTTTCAATGGATTGAGTCAGTTAACAAAAGTTATCATTAGTGTTGATAGGGTCACTATTTTGATGGGCATTGCACAAATTTCTAAACTTGCATAGGACTAATAAAGCCATAAACAAGTAGTACAATTACAAAATTATGAATGAAAACCTACTTAAAAAATGACACATATTTTAATCAACAGTGTCACAAATAATAAAGGAATTTCCAAAATACATAAAGATATATCTATTAAAATTATATATACATATTCTACATAGGAAAAATCTTCATTTTTTCCTATTATTTAGATGAGGTCAGAGACATGGTATATCATTACCAATTTTCTAGGTCAACAGTTCAGCTATAAGATACTTGTCAACTGTTTTTCAGCTTACTAGCTTCAGGGTTTTAACTTTTAAAATTATTCTTTAAGTTCTAAAATGTTTAAAAATAAATACAGAATATTTCACTTTAAACCAAAGCAACAGTTTGAGATCATCAACCTGGAGTGTAGACATATGTGGGGTAATGAGTTATTACCATTTACAGACCTTGTTTTATCATGTAAAATGTATTTTGGTTTGGATTTAATTCTTAGTGATAGAAGTTATCACAAACACTTAGCTCTACATTTTTTAATGAAACACCTAAGCAGTACATTGTTTAAAGGTAAATAAACATAGATTAAAGTCATAAACTATATAAACATACACTGGAGTTAAGTAAGAGGCAGTATTTAAAGGCAAAATACTCTACTTTCATCTTAGTTAAATACTCCCCTAAAGCTTAGATTACATAATTAATTTAAATTTTTAACACCAGAATTAGAGAAATTCAAGTTGAACTAAGGCAAATGCATTTTTAGATAAAGTTTTAAAATAGACAATAATTTATTAAAGCTGGATGTGATTATCTGCATTCTCCTCAATACTAAACACAGTATTGATATAAAATAAGAACGAATTTGGTGACTAATATTAGCCATATCAACTGACTGGTCTAAGTCATAAGCAAATTGAAGACATTTGACTGAATATTTCATTCACAACCTATGATTACAAGGCAGGTGTAAAAGTCCAATAGTTGGTTGAATTCTGGGTGGCCAGGAAACACCTCCATGCAAGTACTCAACTATCTTCTTACTCCTGAAGTTTCCCTTCATTTCCAGTGCCCACTGGTTCGAGGGTTTTCCCTCGAAATCTTCAAATTTGCATCTCTGATTTAAAATCCCTGAGTGAGGCAGTCGTGCTGTCTTGAAGTGTCACTGGCCTCCCATTTGTACTGGTCTATTTCCTTCTTCCAAGGATAGTGTGGGGCACATACCCTTATTTTTCTCATTAGGCTTTCAATCTTAGCATCCTTGACTGTTTGGTAGAACACTTGGCATTTGGAAATGAATCTTTAGGTAACTCTAGGTTTCCAAATTTTTAAATAATGTGAAGCTGGGGGAAAATGGACTTAGATTTATGGTTTAAAACCTGCCAGGAAACTGGTTGACATTTCTGAGGACTACTGGCCTCTCTGTGAATTGACCCAGTATAAAATGAAGAGGCTCATGTAATCATTCTTTTGTACAGTTCGCCATGCGGTCTATGAATCAGTCAGTATTTATTAAACTACAGCTATGAGATACAAAAGTTAGCTGGATAAGATCTCTACCCTCAAAGAGGTCATCATCTTAGAGGAGGAAAACAGGTAGAACTGAATTCTAAGACTGGGTAAAACCTAGGAACACGGAGATGCTATAAGAAGGCCCTCACTGCCTCTGCTGAAGAAGGTTCCCAGACCTTGTGCCAGTGGAATGGGGTCCTGAAAGAGAAGTGAGAATCTGTCACCATTAGAAAGGCTTGAACTGATTTAAATATTGAGAAGAGGAACATAAGAAATGAACATTTTAAATGTAAACAAAGCGAGGAGACAAAGGCCCTAAAAACTAAATAGGTGGGTCATTTTAACTCAGATATGATAATCTGATTGATCCAAATTGAAATCACTGTAACTTAATTATTTTAAAAAGTGGAAACGTTTTGACTCATGTTTTATTATTTTTATAACATCGATAGACCCTGTACTCAAAGGATGAAAGGAGGTAAGTTCATAAAGCATTTTCAAACCGAAGGAAGTAATTCTAAGCAAAAGTCAATAAGTCATATCCTACCACTAAATAAGGAGAGAATAAATGGCATAAAGTTTGGAAGCAAAGCTGAGGGGAAATCTTTGGGGGATTCAGCTCAGTTTGCAATTGCCCTTTATGACCTAAAAGATTTACTTATTCTCAGGTCACCACAGAAAAACCATAGATTTGTTTGAAAATGAGGAGGGGGTCATGTGAAAAGCTATTCCTATCTATACAAATAAAAATAAAATAGGACTTGGTCTGGCTAAAATAAAGAATCCCAAATTCATCCAGCTGAAGACAGAATTCAAAATTGGACTGCTTGAAACAGGTATTTTATATCCTCAGTCTCTGCAAAGTCACTGCCCCATTTGGTAGGCATTATTGATCCCCTCTTACATGAAAACATTCTATTTGAAGTTGTGAAAGATATAAGTATGAGTAAGATTTAGCCTCTGACCTCAGAGCTTGTAAGAAACGGTTTCATGATATTTCTTGTTTTATCTTCCATATCTCCATCAAAACCCAAAACTTGCAATTCCCAAATTAGCTTTCCATGCTATCTGAAATCTGGCCCTTCATCTTTTTCACCCCAGAGACCTGCCACCAACCCCAGCATTTCCCAACAGGCAGACAGTGCTCCACTTTGAAAAACATGGACTCAGAAGGTAGTTTGTTATTTTGCTTAAGGAACAGCTCAGTTATGGGAATTGGGCAGACCTAACAACTCCCTCAGTCTGGGTGTGACATGTGCTGGGAAACTAGACAGTAGGTGTGGGAGAGTCATAGGCCTTATGAGGCAGAGGAGAAGCCATGCCTCAGTTCTGGGCTCCTGAGGGACTCCCTAAGCATCCCCCCTTTGGTATTTCTTTCTTCCTGTGCTGAGAAAATCTGAGAATGCTATAAGTGCTTCCTCCGGAAAATAAGTCTGAACTTTCATGAAGAGAGAGGCTCTAAAGAAAATCCTATTACCTTTGACAAACAGACCTGCCTAAAAGGACAAGTCCTCTCAATTAACTGGGCCTTTTTCTTTGCTTTTCCATTTAGATATCTATGTCAAAAAGGGCCTTTCTAGAAATCTCTTATCAAATTCAGACTATAATTTTTTAGTGTTTACAACTAAAAGTATCTGTGGAGATCTAACGCCCTGGTCTTCTAAAACTATACTTAATTTAGGCCCATTCCACACATCTACTCAGAGCTGTGATACAGGAATAAATTATTAGTCCCTGTGTTTACAAAAGAATTTAAGTATATCCAAAATGAGGAAACAAAATAAGAAAATAAGACTTCATTTTCGTTTTTTACGTCTCTAAAAATACAGCCTAACAAGTCAGTATTTGAAAATCTGGAGATTTGGGGGCACATTTTTTTCTTAGATCAAGTAGAAAACTAGACAGCTATCCCCATTTTAAGAAATGCCAATCTAAAAACTCCTGAAAAACTCAGACAGTTAATTTAGGAATTAACCACTTGCATATCATGAGTATATTTATTTCTCTTAACCATGGAAACAGAACCTAAGGAAGTCTGGATTCTAAGAGGTGCAAAAGAACTGAAAGTAAATAATTAAAGACCAACTAAAAATCACACCTAAGGATTTCTGGAATTAGGGAACAAGCCAATGGGAAAAGACAACTGAATTGATAGAAATCCATTTTACATATAGATTTTCAGAAACATATCTAGTGGATACCTGCATAGTTAGTATAAGTATTTCCTACTCTCCCCAAATAATGCTTGTCATGAACCACAGAAGCATCCCAAGGAAATGTAAGGAAGGGTATGTGCCCATAGATGACTTGAGCTTTTTAGGAGAGAGAAGAGAGGAGAACATTCATGCACACACATAGAGCTCTGTGTGCACACTTAATCACAGAACGCTGACTGCCCACCCTAACCAGAATGCGTCACCTCAGCGTCTGAGGCCATTCTTCCGGGTCTCAGTAACGTTTTATCCACTTGAAGAGTAGGAACTATGATTCAAGAGGAGTCATTTTCTACATTTGAAATTCAGAGAATAATTCTAAAACAGTTCTAGGAGGAAAAAAAAAGGCTTGAGCTTTAAAACTGAAGTTGGCTGCATCGAAAATATGTTGACAATGCTAAAAGGCTCATTCCCCATCCCTCGATATTTTTTTTCTTTCTTGTCCCTCCCTATTTATTTGTTTATTTATTGATAGGCTTGCTATTCTCATTTCGTTGCAAGGCTGCATTGTAATCCATCCTATTCTGCAGTTTAACAAAGCCCTTTGATACCTGTGTTCATTTGTTCTCAGCTGGTGAATGAGCAGCAAGAAAGCAGACCCCTCTTGAGTCCCTCCATCGATGACTTTCTCTGTGAAACCAAATCGGAGGCAATAGCAAGGCCAGTAACGTCCAACACAGCCGGTAATTCTTTCACTTTTAACTGATCCTCAAGTAGAGCTAATTTTCACTACAGTGAAATGCGTATTTTCTCTCTGTGATGCGTTTTAAGTGGAGAGTAATCTTTGCAACCAAATGAAAGTTGAGGACATACAATATTCCACATAAACTAATACATAGGTTTGTATTCTAGAAGAATCCGCAATGTAGTTTACCCAACCAACTTTGCAAACAGTAGCGCACCACTATCAGTAGAAATCATTTCTCTATGCATATCTACATCTTTGCGTCTCGAGTCACATTACAAGGAGTCTTTCAAACAATAGCATCTATTTCAGAGTAAGGTTTTTCAAAGTTCAGGCTGGAAATACTGTGTATGACCAAAGTCCAGTAAAATTAAAATTTAGGCAGCCCTTCAAGTGATTGAGATGACAAAATTAAAAGTTTCAGATATTGGAAACATTATAGAGCTAATTTCATTTTTCTGTCACGTAAATGTGTTACTTGTTTCCTCTTATGACAATTTATTTGAACGTTCTTCTGGAATTAAACCTACCCAGACAGTGAACTCTCATTCAGTATCATCCAGTGAGTGGACGCAGGATGCCACTGGGATGAATCACACCTCCCCTAGTCCCCTCTGCATCCCAGTAAGTATCATCTAGTGAGTGGACGCAGGATGCCACTGGGATGAATCACACCTCCCCTAGTCCCCTCTGCATTTTTCAGTTCTCACAGAAGCTAGTCAGGGCTCACCCTTAGGGAGCTACGTAAGATCCGACGTAACACTACTTTTCACCTTCTATATCAGAGGCAGCCTTTCTGCATTGATTTTATTCAGTCAGCATTCACATTCAAAGGCAGGTTATTCAAATAAGGATGAAAAAATAGTGTTCAGAGTCAAAGAACAAAGGCTATGTTGGATTTCAGGAGAGAGTTTAATGGAGAAAGGAGAGAACAATTATGTACTGTCTTGTTGTGTTTCCCCATCGTGTCCTCAGCTTGATATTGCCTGCTATATTTTCATTATACTTTTAAGTAAGTGAAGAAAATCGTGGGTGAAGGAAATTGTGATTTCCCTTAAATGCCAAAAATTACAACCACAAAAAAATTACAACCCAGCTGTAAAAATTACAACCCAAGATAGAGGCCCTTAATGCAAGAGGGTAGTCTGGGACCTCTGGGTCAAACTTGGCAACGTCAAACCCCAGCTGTGCCACCTAGCAGCTCTTCACCTTGGGCAAGTTACTTGACTAAGTCTCTTTCCTCCTCTGCAACAGCAACTTCTGTATCTCGTAGGTTACTTGAGAAGATGAAATGAAGCAATCTATATAAGCCCTTAACACCATGTATGCTCTAACAGATGTTACCATTACTGTTAGATATCAGGTTAGAAAACAGTATACCCAACACTCCCCTTTTCAGATGCATTAACCTTCTACCACACAAAAGCAATCATTTTCTAAATTCAACTATCACTTTGAGAGATTAAGCAAATAAAATTGTATTTGGTACATTTAAGCAGGAAATAAGTAAGTTCAGATCCTACCGGATCAGATTTATCTTCCCTATCTATGAAACTGAAGCTCACCCCTCCAACACTAGAGAGCTACCCTTAGAAAAATGCAGATGTCTCTACTTTCAGGAAAATCCATAAGAACTGGATGCACAGAGAAGTTCCCACTGTTCAAAAAAAAAAAAAAAAAAAAGCTGCAAAGCATAGAATTCTCAGATCTTGATTCCAGTACCTTCTGCATTTTCCAACTCCCACTGATGCTAAATCTAAGTCATTTAGGAAGGGCCCACCAGAGAGAGCAACATAATATTTAATTCAAAAGTCACTTTTCACCTTGATTTTTCTAATATACAAAAAAGGCTTCCAAAATATTGAAGGAAAAAAAACTCAAAAGAATATGTAATTTCTTCTGATTGCAATATGATAGTATTGCCGTGTATATTCATTTTCTAGGCTTTCATGACAACATACCAAAAACTGAGTGCTTATATAACAGATATTTATTGTCTTGCAATTCTGGAAGCTAGAAAGCCCAAACTAAGGTGTCAGCAGGGCCATTCTCTCTCTGAAGTTGCGGTGCTCAGGAAGAAACTGTCCTAGGCCTCTTACCTAGTTTCTGGTAGTCCCTTGGCTCATGGCAGCATTACTTCAATCTTCATATGACGTTCTCCCTGTCTGTATGTTTTCCTGTGATGTCTCTCTCTATATCCAGATTTCCCTTTTTCATAAGGACACCTGCCATATTGGATTAGGCACTTACTCCAGTATGACTCTTCTTAACTAATTCTATTTCCAACAGCTCTATTTCCAAATAAAGTCACATCCCAAGGCACTAGAGGTTTAAGACTTTTGGGTGGGAACACATATCAGTCCACAATACCCTCCAAAGCAGAGGTTCAAGAAAAATGGTATTTTGAGACTGTGTGGTTTCCTTTTCTTGTCTGCATCACTCAGTACAGCTGGGTCAAACAGATTTTATCCTGAAGGAATACTCTTATTTGATGTGTTTTTTGTTGTTGTTGTTGTTGGTTTGGGTTTTTTTGGTTGTTTTTTTGTTTGTTTGTTTTTGGGTTTTGGTGGGCAGTTAAGTGTCTGACTTTTTTTTTCCTTAAAGATTTTATTTATATATTTGGGAGAGAGAGAATGAGAGGGGAGGGGTCAGAGGGAGAAGCAGACTCCCCGCCAAGCAGGGAGCCCGATGTGGGACTCGATCCTCCGGGGACTACAGGATCATGACCTGAGCCGAAGGCAGTTGCTTAACCAACTGAGCCACCCAGATGCCCCTGATGTGTTTTTTAATCTTAAAAGTATATCTCAAGGCAGAAACACTGTATATTTTTAATACCTAAGAAATATACTTTAAAAAAAATTACAGAATGCACTATTTAGTATCTCAATATGCAACATTATTATATATCTTTAAAAAGGAAAAATTTTATCATACATATACCTTGGAAAGAATTCTAATCTGGTCCAATAATTTTATAGCTAAAGTTTCTGGACAAAAGATACAGTTACCATTTTCTGTCCAAATTTTCAATAAAAAATAGTAATTTTAGATAGAGCATTGTCATTTTATAGAATAGTATGAAATTACATTGAGAAATCGGGACAGTTATTGAACTTTAAGTGTCTGTTACATCCCTGGTATTATTTATATCCTTACACTTAAAGAATGGATATTAAATAATCCTGGAGTAAAATATGGAAGAAAACCTGCTTCAAGCTTATACCAAGTCAATCAAGAAGAAATATGAAGAACCTTGTGTTCTGAGAGGCATTTGTACTTGGCATTTTCTTCTAATGAAAAAATAAAGCTAGTGTGCCACCATCATAACACTTACTTAAATATTTAAGGAATATAGTTCTTATATAAATTAGCACAGAATACAATATGGATAACATTTATCTCTTCCAAATGTCTCTCAGATGATAAGGTTTTTTCCTCTACTGACTTTAAGAGAACATATCAATCTCCTGTCTCATAGAAGTTCTAAATTGTATGCTTTTTCCTAAGTGTTTAATTATCTTTTTTTACTTTTATCTTTTTTTACTTTCCACTTATTTCTACTTTAGGATTAACTTTTTGTCATCCCACGGTGATAATATCAAGCAGATCAAATCAGAATGTTTTTAATTTCTTTGCCATTAACACCCTAAATTATCTT
Organism: Meles meles; assembly: GCF_922984935.1. Classification (NCBI taxonomy): domain Eukaryota; kingdom Metazoa; phylum Chordata; class Mammalia; order Carnivora; family Mustelidae; genus Meles; species Meles meles. The sequence continues at coordinate 59,103,753 of NC_060069.1, forward strand.
TTAGTTCATCTGTGATCTAGATGATAGCTAATTCCATGGCCCTCTCAAACTGTATCCCTAAAGGGTACGTAAGCTAAAATCACTGCTAATATCCTGGATTTTAAAATGACAAATAAATACATTATCACAGATGCATATATCAAATGCTTGGAACGCAACTAGACAATGGATGTTTTAAGATCATGATTACATTACAGAACAAATGTGTACTGTAAAATTTGCAATAATAACTTGTTGGTCTGTAATCTCCCCAAAAATCTAACATATGTCAAAGTACAGGAAAGATTCTTTCCTAAAAACCAAGTAAAACAGGAGGTCCTTGGTTTGCATTTATCAATCTGCGTGATCTAAAAGAATTTTATCCCTCAACTTGAGCCATTATGTGGATAGTTACCATAGAAGAAACATTTTTCATGGTTTAAAAAATAATAATTTCCCTCCTTGATATGGGGTCTGTATACCTCTGTAAGAGACCCATATATGGATAGGGAGAGCTAACTTAACAGATAGCGGTCATAGCCGCTTAATTAAATATTTTAATTGCAAAATTAGTGTAGTATTTACAAAATACATTTTTATGAAGCCCAATTAGCAGTGAAGGCAATGGCATGCTTCCTGAGAGACCTTAGAAATTGGAAAGTAGCTTGAGATACCTGGTGGTTCAGTCAGTTAAGAGTCTGCCTTCAGCTCAGGTCATGATCCCAGGATCCTGGGATCAAGCCCTACATCAGGTTCCCTGCTCAGTGAGGAGCCCGCTTCTCCCTCTCCCTCTGTTGCTCCCCATGCTGTACTCTCTCTCTTTCTGTCAAATGAATTTTTTAAAAAATCTTTAAAATCTTAAAAAAAGAATCTGGGAGGTAGCTTTAATAACATAATCCAATAAAATAAGCAAAAATTTGTTGGATTAATAAAGTTCAAGGTATCTATTCGACTTCACTGGCAAAATCCTTCCTAAGGGACTTGTCTTTGTAGCCACTATATTAAAGAATACCATGCTTCTAGAATGCCAGCGTAGCTTACAAAACAGAACAGAGATTCCATCAGCTCCTTGTGGCACATTCTGTGACTGAACCAATCAGGACTGTCCCTTGATCTGTCCTCTCTGACCACTCCATGTAGATTTATTCCTTAAAAGAAATTCACTAAAATCAGAGACTCATTATACTATAGTGGTGCAAATGACATTGCACTTACCATCAAAGCATCAAATCGGAGCTTCATAATCAGTGCTATTTTAATCTAACTGTTTAAACAGCCTCACCTCCCATAGCCCAGGTAATCTAGCATTTGTAAATATCTTCACCCACCCCTCCAGGAGCCTTCCAGTTCAATAGGTTATGATCTTCAATCAGATGTCCTTGAGATAAATGGAAACAAATGCTTACATAACGTCTTACAGCTTCCATCTTCAAAAGTTCCTCCCAATGAAATTAGGTGATCCAAAAAAAAAAAAAAAAAAAAGTGTCGGAGATTACCAACTATTTACATTATGCCAGACTAGCCAAACTGCCAGATGATTGGGAGCTAAACAAAAAAATAATCAAAGTCATATCAATAGCGTCAGCATATTGCCTCCAGTTTCAGATAAATTCTAGTGAGGGGTGGTGACAAACACATGCTTCGGAGTAACAAGAGGGCCTGTGCTTGCATCCTGGCATGGGAACTGACATACGAGCTGTGTTCGTTTCTTGTTGCTGCCGTAACAAATTACTGCAGTTTAAACGACACAAATTTATTATCCTACAATTCTGAAAGTCATCAGTCCTAAAATCAAGGTGTCAGCAGAGCCACATTCCTTCTGGAGATTCTAGGGAGAGTTTGTCTTCCTGCCTTTTTCAACTTCTGGGAGTACCTGGAATTCCTTGGTTTATGGCCCCTTCTTCCATCTCCAAAGCCAGCAACGTATCATCTTCAAGCCTGTCTCTCTCTCTCCCTCTCTCCCTCTCTCTCTCTCTCTCACACACACACACATACGTTTTCACATCCACGGTAAGAGGTGGTTATCTCAATTCAGACACACAGATTACAGAACCCAAACTTTCATGTGCCTAAAAGAATTTTTAAAACGGGGTTAAGAAGATCAGCCAAACAAATATCCCCTTCCATGCCAAGATATGCTCCTTTCAAAGTCCATATGGAACAGTGAGACCCTTTATTTCTAAGTCTTAACTAAAACGCATATAAGTGCAACACACACACACACACACAACTTGCTGAAATGCAATTTGTCTTCTTCCAGAAAGTAAAAGGCTGCACCCATCCTTCTATGCTTTTGAAATTGTAGTCCCTAGGGACTCTCTCAGCTTCAGAGCTTACTATGCAACCTCCAAGCCACCCCCCACTTCATCAACTGGGTAACAAATAGGGCTTTCTGTGTGTGCAAAGCATTTGTTTCACATTTGCTGGGCAAAGAACAAAGGAACAGAGAGCTCAGAACCAACACAGGAAGTGCCCAGGCCAATTTGGAGAGGGAAAGAATGTTGCTGAGCCAAGCCTGAATTTGCATTTCACTCTTTTAGTAATCCATTTGTTCTGAATGGTGAGAAGCAGATATAGAATTAAATTAAAACTCACCAGTTATTATTCTGTAACAAATGTACTTCCTATATACGAGTAGACAAGTCCTATGTAATTTGCTTCTAAAAGAAGTGTAGGAGCAAATGCCTAATTCCTAATTGTTTGTACAATTAGTAAAAAGACATATATGCCATTCCAGAGACTATTATCCATTTCCTTCCTTCTATTATAAGGAAATCTTGGTGGGCCTAGAATCTCTGCCAACATAATAGTGGACTGGAAATTTCTGTTTAAATATTCAAAGAATATGAAAAGTGTTATATCCTAGCCTATTTTGGCTTCTTGCCATGCTTAAATTTTAAACACCAAACCAGGCAGCTTAGCTCTAAAAACCACTTCTTTCCTCCCACTTTGAGGTGCTTGCTGGCCACAAAACACTGCTCATATCTCAGAGCATCTTAGCACTGGAAAGTGGCTCCCCTCTCCTCAGGAAGACTCAGATGAGATAAACTGATGCTTTCAGGCCATTTACTTCAGAGCATCCTCTGTAGACCAATATCTTTGTTTCACTCTCTGTTTTATTCCCAGTGGTGTTTCTTCTTTCTGTAAGTGTATGGATACGCTTCTTGCCCAAAATAGAAAAAAAAGCAGGGAGAATAGGAGGAGATCAACAAAAAAGAAAGAAAAGCATCACGAATTGGCCACTAAAGAATGGAAATAACGTTTATTGAGTACCTATTGTATGCTTGGCACTTTACACAGTCAATAAACAAATTATGTAAGTTAATCTTCATATCATACCAAAAAGACTTAATCTGCATTTTTTCTGAGGAAGAAGCTGAAACTCAGCAAAATGAAGAAAATTTCTCAGAGTCACACAGCTAAACAGTGACAGAGCTGGGTCTTTCCACTTCACCATTAACATCCGACCACTGTGATTCGTAATTGAAATCAAAACAAGATTATTGAGAATACAGCTTGACAAACTATCCTAAGGATCCTGTGGGGTGGTTAGCTCATGAGGACAGTGTGGTACTAAAGAAATGCAGGTTGTGAGCACCACTGAGCCCTGATCCAACCTTGAATGCAAGGGGGAAGCACATGGAAAGAGTGCTGAGATATCAACAAAACTCCATTCCTTACCCAGAGGACAAGCTGAGAGGTCAGAGGGGAGGAATGCTGCAGTCATAGTTGTAGACGGTGCCAAAAAGGGTTAACACCAAGATTTTTCTGACACATCGTTGACTTTCCTAAACTATCAGGGTGAAGAGATCCCAGGCCAGGAAGCCACCAGTCCAGTCCAGAAGTCAGTCTCAGGGTTCTTGAACTGGTAGAGAGGCAGGGCTGGAGGGACCTTCCCTAACTGAAGTATTCCATTTCTCACGATGAGCAAGCCACACCCCGTGACTTGCACCTTAAGAGAAAGGATAAAAAGTTACAAGGCTTGCCTATTTTATTCTCATTTACCTACTTTGCATCAAAACAAATTATTTCTGCCTTTATTAGAGTATTTAATGCAATGTAACCAACCTGCTAGGAAGTTAAAGTGTAGCCATTTTATGGTTTGGTACATTGAAGTTTAAATTTGCATATTAAGTAGCAAAGGCATTAACATGTGTACGTATTCATCAGCCATGGATTGTAAAATACTTCTCTAATGTGAGCCCAAACAGCAAGCCATTTTCTGATTGAACTGCTTAATTAAATAAAAGATGATTAAGAGCACTCCTTTATATCCTGTATACCTTAGTAGTTCAAAATTTAAAACACAAAGACATCGGAAACTTTTACAAATCTTCCTCATAACTCTTTTGCAAACATACCTCTGAATATGATAGACTATTCTCTGGAAAAAATGTGCTGTAAAATATACCTCTCTATAAACAAGGCAGAGCAATAAAGTAACTACTACCTGAATTCATATTCTATTTTATTATTTTAATTTGATTTAAACTTTCATCACTGGTGAGGCTGGTCTAAGTCTTATTTTGTGGGTTTGCACACTGTTTAGTCTAAATGCAAACCATCTTTAGAACTCAGTGGTGAGCTAACTTAAGTTGATACTTTTTTTCACATTTACCTCAATTACATCAATTTCTTTCTTTTGTTTTTATTATGTTATGTTAGTTAACATACAGTACATCATTAGTTTCATTATTTGTGTATAACACCCAGTGCTCATCACAATATATGCCCTCCTTAATACCCATCACCAGGCTATCCCATTCCCCCACCCCCTTCCCCTCTGACACCCTCAGTTTTTTTTCTGAGTCCATAGTCTCTCATGGTTCATCTCCCCCCCTGATTTCCTCCCCTTCATTTTTCCCTTCCTTCTCCTAATGTCCTCCATACTGTTCCTTGTTGCACATATGGGTGAAGCCATATGATAATTGTCTTTATCTGCTTGACTTATTTCACTTAGCATAATCTCCTCCAGTTCCTCCATGTCGATGCAAATGGTGGATATTCATCCTTTCTGATGGCTGAGTAATATTCTATTATATATATGTACCACATCTTCTTTACCCATTCAAAATGGGCAGAAGACATGAACAGACACTTCGCCAAAGAAGACATATGAATGGCTAACAGACATATGAAAAACTGTTCAATATCATGAGCCATCAGGGAAATTCAAATCAAAACCACATTGAGATAGCACCTTACACCAGTTAGAATAGCAAAGATTAACAAGACAGGAAACAACAAATGTTGGAGAGGATGTGGAGAAAGGGGAACCCTCTTACACTGTTGGTGGGAATGCAAAGTGGTGCAACCGCTTTGGAAAACAGTATGCAGGTTCTTCAAAAAGTTAAAAATAGAGCTACCTTATGAACCAGCAATTATACTACTGGGTATTCACCCCAAAGAAAAGAAGGTGCACATGCACCCCAATGTTCATAGCTGCGATTTCCATAATAGCCAAACCATGGAAGGAGCCTTTCAACAGGCAAGTGGGTAATTTGATACTTCTAACCTACACTATACCCACAAAATCTTCCTGCACCTAACTGAAATCTATTTTTAAAAAATAACTCCAGAGCAGTGAGTGAACTTATCTTAACCTTTTCCATCTCTGATAGTATTGACCACAGGCTTGGATCTCCTTGACCTGAGTGAACCTGTCTCTCAAACCCAAACCAAAGGCAAGAAGTTGGAGGCCTCATCAAAAACCTCATCCCTCAAGAAAAAGGCTGATGGATCTGATCTCATCAGTGCAGAAGCTGAGCAGAGAGGCCAGCCTCTCCGAGGCCCAGAGACATCATCCTTAGATTTAGGTGAGGTAATAGCATGTGTCTGCTTCTGCTGTCCCTTGCCTTAATACAACGAAGTTCCACAAATGACATGAAAACTACCGGCAAAGAAGTAAAAAGCTTAATTCCATGAAGGAATATGGGCAGCACACACTTCTTTTGTGCTTGAACTAAATAGTATTTGGGGAGCTCAGTCTTGCATAACTGATGTGGATTCATTCATTTATGTAACCATCCTACGTATGTTGAATACTTAATAGATGGCAGGTGCCATATGAGGCACTGGAGTTACAAGTAAGAATGAGACATGAATCTTGCTCTCTAGGATCATTTAGTCAGGTGGGAAATAGCCAGTCAAGAGATAGAAAAAGAGAGAGAGAGAGAGAGAACAGCTTTAACACAAAGTCCAGGAACAGCCAGCCAGAACATATAACATGCATGGGGATATATCTGATACAATAATAACAACTACCATTTATTTTTTTTAAGATTTTATTTAGTTATTGGACAGAGAGATCACAAGTAGGCAGAGAGGCAGGCAGAGAGAGAGGAAGAAGCAGGCTCCCCGCCGAGCAGAGATCCCTATGAGGGACCTGATCCCAGAATCCTGGGATCATGACCTGAGCCGAAAGCAGAGACTTTAACCCACTGAGCCACCCAGGTGCCCCACAACTACTGTTTATTGATGGCTTATCACATCCAGGACTATGCTGCATGATTACATGCATTAGCCCATTAGTTCATCGAAAACTTAGAATTTAAATAATTTGCCCAAGATCTCAGTTAGTATAAGGAAGACCTGGAATTTGAGCATATTTCTGGTTAATTTCAAAGCCATACTTTTATCTACTACTATATATATTCCTGAGAAAGGAGAGCTTAACTTTAATCTCATGGAACCAGTTAAATTATGGTCTCATTTCTCAGGAGAAATGAGAGTGGCAGACAGTTCAGAAAGCCAAGGGCATCCATCATGTCCTCTCTCCTGCCATGTCCCTCTCTGAGGCCTGTCTCTTTAGAGGAAAGTTTTCTGACTATCTCCAAAACTTCCTCACTATCAATGTGTTCTAGGTTTTCTCAGTTATACAGATGAATAATGAAATGTACACACTTATGTAAGGATATATTATTAAATGCATTACAATATAGCACAATAAACTTAAAAATGAAACTTTCATTTCTCTGCTTTTGAGAAAATGTCCTGTGAAGAAGTCATAAAAATACTTAAAGAACTTTGGAGGACACCAACTGCAAATCTTTTTAGAGATGGCCCCCAAAGTTGTTTAAGTGATTTATTTACAGTCACACACCTGTTAATAACAGCAAACCCAGCCAAATTTCTTATCTGTAAGAATTAAACCACTGGGAGGAAATGGTTCTAGCATTCTCTTGGCTTTCTCCATCACCTCCTTTCTTTCTATTCCCATTATTCATTCCCTCATTTGATGAATAATTAAACAGTTTTACAAAAGCTGTGAATAGTGTTCCAGTTCCTTCTTACCTCCTTTTAACAGTGAGGTTCATCCCTTTAAACAGAATTTCTTTCTAGAAATATGTCAGAAGTGCCTCAAAGTCACCTCCTTAGGTGCAGGCAGCTAGGATAGCACTCCGTATGTTCATTCCCATGGGATTCCATTAATTTATACAAAGAATTCAGAATGCACATAGCTCTTGGAATAAATTTGGGAAAACAACTTGATTGTTTAACTAAAAGAAAACCAATTTCTCTTACTAGGTCTCATTTTTGTTTAGCTGAACATGTTTTAATTCATTTTCATGCTGTCTTAAAAAGTTAGTCTTGGGTTTAGGAGCCTCAGTTGAATGAAGTTGACTTGTATAAGACTTCTTAATCTTAATTTCCCTTCTTATCTCTGCACTTTATAATTCAGTCCCTGTTACCCCTTTCCTATCTCTTTCATAGACATTCAAACACAACTGGAAAAATGGGATGATGTTAAGTTTCATGGAGATCGAAATAGCAAGGGACATCAAATGGCAGAGAGAAAATCATGCTCATCTAGAACTGGATCAAAAGAACTCTTATGGTAAAATATTTTAATAGCTAATGGTCTGTCAGCTCTATGGATATTTCTCCCGTGTATTGAAATAGCAAATGAGTTAAGTCAATCCAAATATTTGGTGCCATGTATAATGCTCCATTTATCAATGCTAATTGTTGTGGCTTCCAAAACTAAGTATTTCATCTGAATTGTCAAAAATTCAGCCAAAAATGATTTTGGTAGATTTAGAATTCAGAATTCAGTATTTGTTCCATATTTGTTGATAATTTTTTTAATGTGTAACAGAGGTAATCAATAAAAATAGGTTTATATATGTATGTATATATGTATGTATATTCAATATATTACATGAATGGTAGTTAAAGTAAATGTTTCTGGTTACACAAGTAGCCTTTTCTGACTGTCTTAATTATCATTGTCAGATAATGCACTAATTAAAAATAACCTGTGGATGCCCATGAGAAAAACTGGCTAACCGAATTTTCCCATGCTTTTCAAGCTTCTTAAAGGACAGCCTCTCTCATTCTCCTATTGCCCCTTGCACATCTCCATTTATTATGACTTTTCAGGTTCTATATAAGGGTCAAATCACACCAAGGACCCTTTGTGAGATGCTCCCCTCCCCAAAACACAATACTGTTAAGAAAACAGAACAGTTAGTAACAAAACTGGGATTGCATTTATTTACTGTTTGTACATAATTGAACCAAATTCTAAATCAGAGATAATTATACCTAGCACATTGCAGCCGCTTAAATTTCAAAAGTGGTCATTGTAATAAAATTATATAAAAGTTATCTTTTTCAAGTTATCTCATCAAAATTCTGATGAGAGCTTTATTATCATGGCTCTCAACGATCCAAATTAACTCAGTTTCTTGACTGGTTTTCTAGTTGAGTTTGTTTCTCGGTATATATTAATCTCCTCTATTCATCCCCTATAGGTCCTCAGAGCACAGATCTCAACCAGAGCTAAGCGGAGGGAAAAGTGCCCTGAACTCTGAGTCAGCTTCTGAGTTGGAATTAGTGCCTCCAGCACAGGTAAAAAAAAAAAAGAGAGAGAGAGAGAGAGAAAGAGATTCTTTAATGAACCCACCTTTTTTTTTCTTTTTTCCTATTGTTTTTTTTTTTTTTTTAATTGAGAGAGAGTTGGGGTGGAGGAGCAGAGGGGAGGGGGAGAGAGAGAATCCCAAGTAGATTCCACATGTGACCTCGCAACCCAGAGATCATGACCAGAGCTCAAATCAAGAGTGTGATGCCCAACCGACTGAACCACCCAGGCACCCCAAACCCATCTTTTCTAATAGATAATTTATATCATAAATATTTTATTTACATGTATAAATATATATCTATTTGGCTAGAACATGTCTTAATGAATTCACTATGTATTTAGCACTTTTCCTTTTTTCTATCATTTACTTTTCCATCATTTTGCAATATAAAATCTCTTCTACTCTAGTATTAGCAATATTTATACAATAGAACACCAAGAAGAGAAACTTACATATTAAGTATTCATTTGCATGTATGCCCTATGGACCCAAGTACTTACATATCAGGATCCTGACTGTCACATTAAAATAAATTTTATGTTAAGGAATAAATAGTTAATAGTATTAGCAGTAATGATAATACTAAGAGCAACCATTTGTGAGTAGCCACTAAGTATTAGGGACTTTACTATGTGCTTCTTGTATGTTATGTCTAATACTCAAATCCTGTGAATTATTATTATCCTCATTTTTTTAAAAGATTTTCTTTATTTGAGAGAGACAGAACAAGCAGGGAAAGGGGCAGAGGGAGACAGAGAAGCAGACTCCCCACTGAGCAGGGAGCCCAATGCAGTGCTCAATCCCAGGACTCTGGGATCATGACCTTAGCCGAAGGCAGATGCTTAACAAACTGACCCATCCACACACCCCTTACTGGCCTCATTTTAAGGATCCTTTAAAAAGTTTTGGTGAAGTCAAAATCTTTTTTGGGGGTACTAATCACTGGTGGAAGTACGGTATGAACCAGACCTGCTTGTCCAATGTTTGACCCTCAACTCCAGTATAACTGGTTTGTCTATAACTAGTTATCTCCTTTGGGTAAGACTGCCAAGAAGGCCAAAAAATCAGTCTCAATCTTTTTATTCGCTCCAACACTTTGTAAGGGTACAGTCTTGATCTAAAAATCACTAAGATCTCTTAAGAAATGTGTCCACATGGGGCGCTTGGGTGGCTCAGTGGGTTAAGCCTCTGCCTTTGGCTTGGGTCATGATCCCAGGATCCTGGGATCGAGCCCCGCATCGGGCTCTCTTCTCTGCTGAGAGCCTGCTTCCTCCTCTCACTCTGCCTGCCTCTCTGCCTACTTGTGATCTCTGCATGTCAAATAAATAAATAAAATCTTAAAAAAAAAAAATGAAAGAAATGGTGCACATTTATGCAGTTTACAGTCTTGTTGAACATAAGGGAGATGAAGGGAGCAAGAGAAATTTTCTTGAGTTTACTAGATCAGATATTGAAATTAAGAGAGGAGATATGTTATCTGAGGTGAAGTAAAGGGTTAATTATGATAATAGTAAAGATTACAGAGAGCTATGATAAAGTCTTCTAATACATGTTAGCTCATTTGATGCAGATAAATGGCTGTATGAGGTAAGTTTATTTATTACCCCTATTTTATAGACAGGGAAACTAAGGCACAGTGACATTAAGAAAATTGTCTATGGGGACGCCTGCGTGGCTCAGTTGGTTTAGTGGCTGCCTTTGGCTCGGGTCATGATCCCAGTGTCCTGGGATGGAGTCAGTCCCACATCGGGCTCCGTGCTCGGCGGGGAGCCTGCTTCGCCCTCTGCCTCTGCCTGCCACTCTGTCTGCTCTCTCTCTGATAAATAAATACAATCTTTAAAAAAAAAAAAAAAAGAAAGAAAAGAAAATTGTCTATGCACCCAGAACTAGTAAGTGGCATAGAGAAGGAGGACACACACAGATAGGACATTTTGAGGACATGGAAGTCCTCTGGAAACCTTTCTAAGCCACTAAGAGAACCACCTCTTCTCTCCATTTCTATATTCACTGGAGAGAGGTGAACATTACTGCTCCTAGGACTCTGCTGGAAAACAAGTCAGCTCAATTCCAGAACAAATAACCCTGGGAAGCTTAATGAATTGTAAATGTAGCATGAAAATGTATTTTCATCCTCTGTGTTCATTCTAAATGCATCTTTTTAAAAACTGATAACATTTATTAGAGAAACATTTCTTGTTAAGTGCATTAGAGATTTAGATTCAGCTAAAGTAATTGGTACTGTTTCATAACCTGGATCCTTGGAACAATTTAATGTAGCAATAGAACATTTGTTTCTGCAGCAGGGAGGAGGTTTGGCACAGGTGGGCTGTTCTACACAACGCTGGAGGGGCAAAGGATCAGCTGGGGTCTTCAGTTGCCATGGAGACCCACAATGCATTTATCTTATTATTCCAATGACTGTTACTCTCCTGCTGGTTGTCTGATTTCATCCCACCACATTGTCCCTCCACATGCCCACTGGTGTGCCTTTAAGCAAACACAATGTGCTTTGGACGATTTGTGTGAGATTCCCAATATTGTCCTCCAAAACACAGTTTAAAGTGCACTGTGACAGTTCTCTGTCTAGATAAATTGTAGTGAATCCTTTAGAGGGTTACCAATTACTTGTAAAGAATTTGTCCCTTAATTTGCTTTTTTTTTTTTTTAAGATTTTATTTATTTATTTGACAGACAGAGATCACAAGTGGGCAGAGAGGCAGGCAGAGAGGAGGAAGCAGGCTCCCCGAGGAGCAGAGAGCCGGATGTGGGGCTCCATCCCAGGATCTTTCCTGGGATCATGACCTGAGCTGAAGGCAGAGGCCCTAACCCACTGAGCCACCCAGGTGCCCCCTTAATTTGCTTTTTTAAAAACACTGCATGTTGGGGCACTTGGGTGACTCAATTGGTTCAGCCTCTGACTCTGTTTTGACTCACATCGTGATCTCAGGGTTGTGGGATGGAGCCTCTCATCTGGCTCTGCACTCAGGTTGGAGTCTGCCTGAGATTCCTTATCGGAACCCCTCTGTGACTCCCCTTGCCCACGCTAAAATAAATAAATAAGTAAAAAATTTTTAAAAACACTGCATGTTTATCAAGATTTGCCTAAACTAAGAAATTTCATAATCTCCTAGTTTTAAGTCCAGCCTATGGTTTAATGAGAACAATTTAACAAATTCATAATTTAATCATCTAAAATACTAACCACTCAAATAAAACATCAAGAGAATAGACTGATTAATTGTAATAAAAGACAGAAAGGTGTTTTTCGTGTTAGAAACATGCTGCCCTTAAATATATGATCTCTCTAGGTAGATAAGATGATGAAGGTGGTATAAAAATTCAAATTAAAACAGGCTTGCAGGGGCGTGAGGGTGGCTAAGTCCGTTAAGTGTCTGCCTTTGGCTCAGGTCATGATCCCAGAGTCCTAGGATGGAGGCCTGCAGCAAGCTCCCTGCTCAGTAGGGAGTCTACTTCTCCCACTGCCCCTCTCCCCTGCTTGTGCTTCCTCTCTCTCTCAAATAAATAAATAAAATCCTTTGAAAAATAAAATAAAATAAAACTTGCTTGCGCACTATTTAAGTAAACAATTTCAGCTTACCAAAACTTGTTACTGCTCTACTATCACACAGATGGCTCATGAGAAAATCAAGAAAATGTTTTCTTCTCTCTCACGTCAACATAAACTGTCTTAGGTTCAACAGGTGAGGAGCTATTTACAAGACTTATTTTAAAAATCACATTTAAAAAAAAATCATGTTTCAGAATCATAAAGAAAATGGAGTGAATTCCAATTAGCTCATTTTCTTTTCAAGAGGGAGAAAAGGAAAATGTAGTCTAGTCTCTTTCAAATAGTGTTTTAAATACACTAATCAGAGTGGCAGGAGATTATAATGAATCGTATAATCTCTAAGTATTTAAGAATAAATTTTATTGACACTCTTACAACTATATAATTAGTCTGCCCTGGAGTTAATTGTTTAAAGAAATTGTACGATCAAAAACATTATAAAACATTTGAAGAGTTGAAGAAAAACACAAGTGATGACATGAAATTAACTTTTTCTAATAAATGGGTTGAGATAGTGGTAAGGCTAAAGAGAGGAGTGCAGCCTCTGCTGGCAAGTGGTGGCAAGTTCAAGCATTTCTTTTTCTTTTTTTTTTTTTAAGTTCAAGCATTTCTTTATCCAGTCTGGACACTGGAAGGATAGCTCCAAGGCAGATTCTTGCCAACCTAAGTTGGACCTAATGAGAAAGTGCAGGAACCAGGCTCTCCAGTACTTAGTCATAGTCATGCAACTCTCTGATTTTGCAGACTTTGGCACAGCAAATGCTTCCTTCCATATTGCCCTAAGTCCATCAAGTTGGCAGTATCCCAAACCAGAACAATTGAGACTTTAAGATATAAATGTAGATATGTTTTCAAAATTTTTAAAGGAGCAATAAAAGAAAGGCATGCTAATAGCTGTGCAATTACATACTTCATGCATATAATAGGAGATATTTCTAATATTTTTTGAAATTCTTACAGTAATCTTGGGAATTAATACCCCCATTTCTTACATGAGAAATTCATCTTAGAATTAGCTAAGGGGCAGAAGAGCCAGCACTCAAATCACATCCATCAGTTTCTAAAGCCCCTGTTCTTAACCACATACCACCTCGTATCAGCCGCATCAAGCTTATTCACCTGAGAGAAGTCACAGACCATCTCTTTCCTTTCTCACGGCAAGCCCTGATTGTACTTATATTTCTAGGATTAATACGAGCTATGTGATTTTAAAGAATATCACTTTCTTCCAGAAACTTTGTAAGATAAATTAGGACTCTTGTCAGGTCTGAGGCCATACACAATTTTGTGTCTCCCCTCCTAAATTCCTTCATACAGAGATACACTCTAATCTTCGAAATACTGACAGCTTGCATTTCATTCCATTTCAGTTCAGCAAACTATCCACAAGCCATAAGTGAGACAGTGAAAAGGTTAGTAAGAAGAATTCAATTATAAGAAGTATCAAGACCTTTATGTCTATTAGAAACAGTTAGACAGTACACTTTATAAATATAGTTTTGCTTGTTGGAAGATAGTACAGGAGCCACATCGACATCCCTTTTCCCCTCCTGACCATACACAGTGTGCTACCAATGAGGAAAGAAGCAAGCAAAGATGGAAGGAAGGAGCAAAGAAAAGGCAGCAGGGCAAGAACCATGGGAAGGCAAGGAAGAAGGAAAGAAATCTGAAAGATCACTTTCAGCATAGTAGGAAATCTGCACACAGTAGGTACTCAACAAATACTTGCTGAATTGGAAAAGTAAGGGAATACTAACAAAAAAGAGAAACAACATTTGTCAAATTTAACAATTTGAAAGTTGTAGAAAATTAATAGTTAACTAAAGGGCAGATAAAAAAATTTTTTTAAATTAAATGACAATATTTTATTCTTTTATCATTTTTGAAGCTAGTTTCAAAAATAATTTTTAGTTATGCATGATAGTGAACTGTCCATCTCTTTTCAAAATCAGCACTGATTTGCTTTGAAGTTCTATAACAGAATTTCATAGTAGGATGGAGATGGAAACCATATGCTGCCCTCCTTGTGATGAAGTTCTAGAACCTAGGTGAGGTTCGGTGGGCTGAGGTCCGGAGCCGATGACCAAGAATTCTTGAGACATCTTTGGTGCAAAATGGTGGTTTATTAAAACACAGGGACAGGACCCGTGGGCAGAAAGAGCTGCTGTGCCAGGTTGTGAGGGATGGCAGGTTATGTACTCTGCGGTGGGGGGAAAGTGAGGGGAAGTGAGGTTTCCATGGAGTTTTCATATGCTAAAGAGGGCCTGCAAGGTGCAGGGAGTATCCTGGAGGTCTTCTGGCTCGATCAATGTTGTCTTTTGGCAAACCATTAACATCAAGATAGTTGGGAGATTCCTGGTGGAATGTCACTTATCTGCTATCAAGCGTCTTTGTTAGAGAGATTTAGGTTCAGAAGAGATTTAACTATATTTACATTTCCCTCTACCTCAGCCTCCTTCAGTTTTGTGTATGGAGGGGAGGGCGACCTTAGGGCTTGAGGAACTGAGTTATTTGCCTCTGGAAATTATCAATAGCACAAGGTAACTTCTTTGTTTGTAGATCTCTAGGACATTTGTAAACCAAGGGGAACTATTTGTTTCTCGCTTATGGCGGTCAGGGGTGCCTGAGGAATGTTACACACACTACCGAAGGGAGCAGGTGGAGAGGGGGGCAAGGTGCCAGCTTTTGCTTTGTCCTCAGCCAGCCTCCTGCTCCCTCATCACTTGCACAAAGCTCTAGGAATTTGTTCTTTGACACATAAGGTACAACTTTTTTGTGTACCTTCAACAATAAATGCCTGTGGACTGATTAAGAAAAAGAAAATCATGACCCGCTCAAAAAGGCATGAGTTTATCTGTTCTATATAAGAATCCAACCAGTCTGCATTAACCACTAAACGAAAGTGCTCTAAATACAGATAATTTTTAAAATGAATTTCTAAAGTCACACCTGATAAGTGCTAACCAGAAAGAGGATGACAAAAGCCAAGTTTTATATCACTTACTATGTACTGAGAATTCTGTGTGTATTTACATGAGTTATTGTACTTGATTCTTATAGAGACTCAGTTAAGTGAATATACATTTTGCAGATATGAATACTGGGGATTATAGAGATTAAGTAATTTGCCCAAGGTCACCAGTTACTATTAAATCCAATCAGGATTTGGCCCTAGGCAGTCTGACTCCAAAGTCTATGCCTTTAATTACTGTATGACACTGTTACCCGAAGTCTGCTAGTTGTTATATTTTTCTTTTCTGTAGCAGCACCCTTTCCCCCATCAATCTTTTTTGAAAAGATACTGAGCTTTTTAAACATGTGCTTTGGTGAGAGACTTCCAGCAGCAATGTAAAGGTAATTGTATGAGAGGTTATGAAGGACTGACATTGAGGTTAGCTGACAGAGTTATTATGCTAGGACAACCACAGCCACAAATACAGTAAGCTTCAAACCATAACTTTAATCCCAATCATAATTTTGAATAAAGAGAATAGAACAGTATTCTAAAAGAGTTTTTTTTCCTTATCTTTCGCCTAGTGCTTATCAATCAGAACAATCAACAGCTGAGAGAACAAAATGCTTGAATCTTCTATAGAGAATGTAATACCCTAAAATCCAATTAACCTAAACCCGTTAAAACGGCTATTTTTAAAGCCAAAGCCCTTCCAGGAGGTTGCTGTAATCGTAGATTTTTCAAAATCATGCAATGAAGCAAAAAAAAAAAATGCCTACATCGGAATACATTTGTGAACTCCAGGGTTCCACTTGCAAGCTCATGATGTCAGCATCTCATCAGAAGCCATCAGAGTGAGGTCCCTCCCTCCACAGTTTCAGCATCACCAGGGAACTTGTTAGAAATGCAGATTCTGGGCCCCCACTCCCACACCTATACCCACTGAAGCAGAAATCCCAGGTGTGGCACCCAGCAATCTGTGTTTGGACGAGATTTCCAAATGCTTCTCGGGCCCACTTAAGCTTGAGAACTACTAATACAGCCACTGTGATACCTAATCAGCCTCGACCCAAATTTATGGCTGTAATTATCTTGCTTACCACTCCTCTAGTTAAGTACTGAGCAATAGATACAGTTCACCAGCGTTGTTTATATATGCTTTCCCAGATTCCAGTCTTTGCTATAATGAAATTAGAAGTTGACAAAAATACAGTCTTGGTTGAAAGGAAGCCTGCTCTTTACTATCTGTTACAATCTGTACTTCATCCTCAGTCCTAAACCACTATGTCTGGGTGGGTTACTAAGTTGATGAAAAGTTTCAGAATCTTTTCAGTTGCCTGCTACTCTTGGCTTGGAAACTGCCTTTATTTACATTCAGTGTGTTCCTATATTTTATAACATTTCTCTTAGCTTCCTTGGACAAAATAAATGGCTTTCAAATGTGAGGTAGACAACCCTTGTCTAACTTAAGGCCTTTCTAAAAATGTGGGAAATAGGACTTACCTAAAAAGTAATTGTACTACTGAAATAAAAGTTCATTTGCAGAGTAAGGTTCTATTTACACTTGCTGTTTCAAGTGGCAAAGAGAATATGAACTGTACGTCTCAAATCCTGAGAGAGATCTTTGCCTCTTCTTCCTGATATATGGTGCCCTTTGCATCCTGTGATTCATAATCCACTTGGGTCGTGAAACATTGATGAAGGGAAGCCAGTGACAGTAATGGAGTTCTGTTAGGTCAGGCTTCACAGGAGGGACAGATCGTATTTCACTGGGGAAAAGTGCCTCTAATAAAAGGAGGTGCCTTGGGACAGAGATATTAGTGCTTTCTCTTTCTTCTCATGCCATTCATGGGTCATTCATGACATTATTATATAAATGCACAGTTTATTTCTTACCATCTGTCCACATTTCTTTAAAATTTATTTGTTTATTTCATTAATGAGGGAGCCAGCAGGAAGACAAAAGAGCTAGTTCCAAAGTAAAAGAACAGAGATTTATGGAACTGGCTGGGAAAGAAGTGCCAAAATAAGTTTGCCAAGTATGATACAGGACTGGTTAATTTCTACAAGACAGTAAGATCATAATGCCTTTGGGGTTAACATCTCTACCAGGCTGTTACATCCTAACAGCTTATCGATTTTGAAAGGTTGTAAACCATCTGCACCTTTTCTTTCTTAAAGATTTTATGTATTTACTTGAGAGAGAAAGAGAGCACGAGCAGGGAGGAAGGGTAGAGGCAGAGGGAGAAGCAGGCTCCCTGCTGAGCAGGGAACCCAACGCGGGACTCAATCCCAGGACCCTGAGATCGTGACCTGAGCTACCCAGTTGGCCAAATCTTCATCTTTATATTTGTTAATCAAATATATTGTATCCCAAGAGTGTCAGACAAGGGTTGTAGTGGGATGAACAGTGGCTCCCCAATAAAGTTCCGTTTATACCTTAATCTCAGGAACCTGTGATAATCAATCTCACTCACATTTGAGAAGCTCCCTCTCCCCAGCCCCACCTCAATTATCTGGGTTGGGAGAAAGTAGTAGCTTGCATGCAGCCCAGAGAATCAGGGAGTTCTTGCTCACGGTGGCGATTGAGCCTGGCCCACCTGAGCGTGAGGCGCTGATGGCTATGCAGACGCAGCCTTAGCATCCTCTTCCTCTTCGGACCACAGACACAGCTCCAGAGGCCTTCCCCCTGTGCTGCTAACAGGCCTAGCTCCTTACTAGACACCCCACGAAGACACCCTGCAGGCGTTCCCTGTCCACAGAACCAGGGATAGGAGGGCTTTGCTAACATAGACCTCTGCTGCTCCAGGCACAGGACAAAAAAAAAAAACAAAAAACAAGTCCCCTCTCAATTTCCTATAAACGCTCTTTAGCCTCATGGACTGTCCAAGAAAACTTGACTGAGAACATATAGCTACCTTCTCGGAGTTGGCAAGAGAAATACCTTTAATTCAGCAATTCATATATTCCCCTACAGTATATTTTCAATAAATATTTACTGTTTATGGATCAGCTACTATTTATAGGACATACCAGGGGATACAGCAGTGAATACATCAAGGAGGAGGAAACATAAATTAATGTTTCAATAAATTAACCTTCCTTGTTCATTAATGCAAAACGCAGTCTAAGACTATTATTTATTTTCAGAAGTGTTCATAACAATGACTTCATTATTGTTTTCAGCCCATAATATTCTTGGGGGCTTCTTGATTGGCGCCCTCAGCCATGCATGAACCTCTGAGAGACAGCTTTTCTAGATTTTGCGTCTTCCCAGAATGGCCAGGGAGCACAGCCCCTATGAGAGGCAGTATAGTGCAGTGGTTATGAACATGGCCCAGAAACATCAGCCCTACCATTGACTGGCTGTGTGCTGTGCGCCATGTTAACTAGTTCTCTGTGTCTCAATGGCATGGACTTAATGATAACACCTTCTTCACCAGTTGTTGAAAAAACAAAGTGAGTAATAGTTTCTAAAGGACTTGAAGCAGCATCTGGCATGTAGTGAGCCTTCATATTACTATTGTGTGATAATAAGGGCCTAGGGGTCCTCTTGGGGACCAGTGGTCGTGGAGAAAAAATGAAAAGTAGTTGAGCTGTATAGATGGTGCTGAGTGAAGGCCAAAGTTTTGCTATTGAACAGTGGTTTCCAAACAGGGCTGCTTTTCAAAAATCACCAAAAGAGCTTTTCTTCTTTTTGTTTTTTTTGTTTAAGATTTTATTTATTCATTTAAGAGAGAGAGACAGACAGAGAGAGCACTAGGGCAGGCAGAGGGAGAAGCAGACTCCCCGCTGAGCTGGGAGTCCAACTTGGGACTCCATCCCGGGACCTGGTGGTCATGACCTGAGCTGAAGGCAGATGCTTAACCATCTGAACCACCCATGTGTCCCCAAAAGAGCTTTTCAAACTTTTAATGCCCAGGCCCTACCCTCAGAAATTCTTTAACTGGTCTAGAGCAGGACCCAGGCCTGCTCAAGTAATTCCCATAGAAGCCAAGGTTGAGCATCCCTAAAGGAGAGCAATCAAACACATGGGTAAAAGGTGATAAAAGGGCAGAGGGGGGCTTCACTCCACAAGACTCCTTCCTCCTCCTCCCCAGGGTCTGGCTGCCTTATCAGTGCAATCCCTCAGCCATAGTCTAGAGATATCCTTAGGATTCACATCCCCTGTCCGGCCGTGGGCTAGGTACAGGGGAGAATAAAATTTACCAGACAAATTCCGAGCCTCATGGATCACACGGTGTAGTAGAAAGATAGCCAAGAAATGAAGCAGTTACGTGGAGAAAACTCACAAACACCACAACTGCTCATGGAGAGAGGTCTGAACCAACTAGTATATATTTACTAGGAAATTTTGGGGAAAGGACGAGGTGGCTCTAGAACTACTAAATGTGGGCCCTCTCCAAGATGGATTGCTGAATGGAGAAAAGTAAGCTACAGAATGGCATACCATTTATATTCTGAAACTTTCTGAAACACATTACTACCGAGGGTACATAAATATATATGAAACTGAAAAGAAGTTCTAGAGGTTTACCTCTTATTTTCCATGATTACTTTTTTCAAAAAGAATGCACTTAGTGTTTGTAAAATTAACAATAAATAACATTTTTGAAATTCCAGCACTCTTGGTGGGGACTGGCCTTCTGGAATATTTGCATTTAGCTAAATTAAGATGTATATCACGTTGCCTGTTAATTGTGAAAAACCGGTGGGCATTATCAAACATGAGTTTCTCTAAGCGATGACTATTTAGCAGCACAATGTCCTGAGGAAACGGGACATGAGACAGATGTGTGCTAATAGAAGGAAGGCAGAGGAAAGAGAATTCAACATGAGGATCTGCTGTGCATGTAAGGAAAGGGCCCAGCAGCCACCTCCCATCTCTGCAGCTTGCAGTCTTACCTGAGGTTAGTCCTCCTAACAAGCTGGAAGCTGGAATATCAGTTCCTAGGTTGAGGCTTTGAATGAAGATTCTCCATCTTAACTGCACACTAGAATCCTCGGGGGGGTGGGGGGTACTTAACAAAATATCAATGCCTGAAACCATGAGCAATTAAAATAAGATCTTATGTTAATAAGATCTGGGTCTGGGTTTTGCTTTTAACATGACCGGGGCTGAGACGCACTCTTAGAAGAATCATGCATGGGGCGCCTGCCTGGCTCAGTTGGTTAAGCTACACCTTTGGCTCAGGTCATGATCCCAGGGTTCTGGGATTGAGCCCCACATCAGGCTCCCTGCTCAGCAAGGAGCCTGCTTCTCCCTCTCCTTCCTTCTCTTGTTCTCTCTAGCTATCTCAGTCTCTCTCTCAAATTAATAAATAAAATCTTTGGGGGAAAAAAAGATGCATGCATGCTCACACACATTTTGGCGCCATCCCAGTTTGGGCAACATCATGCTTGCAAAGTACTCCAAAAATAACATCCTTTGCAGATGCTTCTTAAACTCTAGGGAAATATGAGAAAAGAGAAAATATTTGGATTTTTGTGTTCTGTGATTCCAGTAGTATAACGCCACGTGTTGGGTTTATTTCAGGCTCGACTGACCAAAGAACAGCGCTGGGGAAGTGCATTACTTTCCAGAAACCACTCCTTAGAAGAAGAATTTGAAAGGGCAAAAGCAGCAGTGGAGGTACCTGTTTTAAAATTATTTTTTTCTGTTTCATGTTTCTGGAAGTGGAATTCAAAAACTGAAACTTGACATGAAACAACCATGATAATGATTGTTAGAATGAGATTTGTTACCAGAGAACTTTTAGAATGAGATTTGTTACCAGAGAACTTTTGACTTGCCACCAGAGGTGATTAATAGATGTTAAATCCCATGCCAATTCTGTGGTGGATAAGCAATCTGTCTGGAGTCCTGGGTCAGAAAGATCTGAGCTGGTCTGGGTTCCATGATGAACCATGCTATGTCTTTGCTCTGCCTCTGTGAGGCCAACGTTCATCCCTGACATTTTTCTCTCTCTAGCATTTAGCATAATGCCTAAGACACAGAAGGTTATGCTGCTCCTGAAATATATATTTTCCCAAATGGGATAAAAAGCATGACTGAGATAGTCAAGCCAACTAATAGCCCATCCAAACCATAATTACCAAATAATAAACCTGAGCCATAAATTTTTACTGTTAACAGTGTCCAAAACAATGACAATGTTGATAAAGCAAATGAAATACTTAATTTAAACTTTAATTTCCTTATCTGGCCTTCAAATAAGATTCCTTCCTAGTTGGAATCAAAAAGAGTGCATCACAGATACCATCTATGACACTCCTCAAAGCTTCACTAGATTGTTATTAAGAATGGAGCCTTTCTGGGGCGCCTGGGTGGGTCAGTGGGTTAAAGCCTCTGCCTTCGGCTCAGGTCATGATCCCAGAGTCCTGGGATCAAGCTCCGCATCAGGCTCTCTGCTCAGCGGGGAGCCTGCTTCCTCCTCTCTCTCTGCCTGCTTCTCTGCCTACTTGTGATCTCTGTCTGTCAAATAAATAAATAAAATCTTCAAAAAAAAAAAAAAAAAAATGAATGAAGCCTTTCACCCAAGTAGGAATTTGCTAGGACCTCCATTTCTATCACGAATATGAAATCTTGAAGATTGAAAGTATACCTGTGATACAGTTCATTTATGTATCTGTCTTACCACTAGGATTTAGATAAAATTATTATACTGTGAGCAGTCTTTCAGTAGCTCCATATTGAAGTGTAATTATATCATATTTTTAGTTTCATATAAAATTGTTCTTTATATTTTAGGAAGTAATTCTAGCTATAATTTCATATCATACTCAGCAATCCAGTAAGAAAACCATCTTATCTCATCACAATACAATCCACCCAAATTTCTTCTTTTAATTTTATCCTTTTCTAGCTTAAAAAAATTAATGTATTAGTGTTCTTGTGTAATCAACTGATATATTTGATTGAGATGAGATGAGTTCAATCAACTTGTTCACCTACACGGAGCCTGTACTGAACTTATCTTAAATGTAGATTTTTCCAGACTTTGGAGCTAATTAAATTCATCTTTTGATCTCCTACTACGTACCACACTGAATTATCACTAAATTGAAGATGATATAGAATCATAGAATCTTGAATCAATAAAGACATTAGAATTTATCTGGTCCCAGAAAAACAATGGGCTTAATCTTAGAAGTCTTAAGTACAAAATTATTCATTTATCTGTGTGTGTGCGTGTGTGTGTGTACATATATTCATAAAATCATTTAATTTTAGTTTTGGTGGAGGCCTTAGAAGTCATCTAGCCCAACCAGGCATATAAAATAAAATTTGTTTTCTTTTCAAATGTACTTGATAAATTATTTATCCAAACCTTCCCTGTTTCTACTTGAATACTTCAAATTAGTGGCAAATTCTTTTCAAGAAGACCTGCTTCCATTTTAACAGTCCTAACTATTTAAAAACCTCTTCCCTATATTATGTTGAAATTGGCCTACCAGCAACTTCCAGTTTTCCTTAGCGTTGGCTTTGCTCTCTCTGGAACAAGGCAGAATTAGTTTAGTCCCTTCTCTAAATGATGCCCACCTGAGCCCACGAAGGCTTGTCTTCTCTTGGTGTCTTCTTGTCTGGGAATTGAGAGACTGATTTGTTATTCCAACTTGCCACTAATAGCTACATGATGACGTACATTACATTAACAAATATAGGCTTCAGTTTCCACATGTCTATGGTCCTTTCCAGCTTAGAATACTTGGAGGTTATAAGTTACTTCAAGTAATCATTCATTCAACAAGAAATACTGGCTAGGGGCCCCTGGCCTCTGCCTTCGGCCCAGGTCATGATCCCAGGGTCCTGGGGTCGAGCCCCGCATCCGGCTCTCTGCTCAGCAGGAAGCTGCTTCCCCTCCTCTCTCTCTGCCTGCCTCTCTGCCTACTTGTGATCTCCCTCTCTCTCTCTCTCTCCCTGTCAAATAAATAGATAAAAACTTTTTGAAAAAAAAAGTAAGAAAGAAAGAAATACTGTCTGTCTGCACATGCTGACTGCTGCATCAGGTACTAGAGACAATGAACTGAGACAATCCCGCCTAGCTGTCTAAGAGCATGGACCAGAGGACCAGCTTGGACAGACCATTTGCTCTGCCTACTTCAGTTTCCTCATCTGTAAGATGAGGGGCTTGCATTTCTAATATACTAAAACCCTATGAGTTTATGGCTTCAAGTGAAATGAATAGGAAGTACAGAATTCTCAGCAGATCAGAAAATTATAAGCAAATTGGCTCATCTGCAAGCCTGGAACTGAGAAGCTTCCTTAGAGAATGAAGGAGGATGCTGCTGACCAGAAGGTAGGAACAGATGTGGAGAGAAAAGGCAAGGGGTAGAAGGGACTGTTTCACTAAGTTGATGGGAAATCAGACCTACAAAATTGCACATGTTTGTGGACTATTTACTTCCCAACATTATTCTTATCCAAGGGTATAATTTAATTCCCAGCAGAAGATAGGATGAAATGCCTCCAAATACACATACCCTTTGACCCGGCCACACCTTACAATTTATCCTAGAGAAATAACCAGGAAAGTTTACAATATTTTTTTAAATTGTGGAAATTTGGAAACAGCCCCAGTGTCCCATAATTGGGAATTAGCTAAATTATATCTCTCTAGGAAAATGCTGTGTAACCATTAAAAACTACATTATGGAAAAATATTTAAGATCAGGTAAAAATGTCTACTAATGATTGGAATAAGAATGTATTTACTGACAGTCTTACAATATGGTCCCAACTTTGCAAAATGATAATGGCATAGTACCTAACATGTTCGAAGTACATACGGTGTGCCAGTCAGGAGCATTATATGGATGATCTTATTTAATCCTCATAGTAGTCCTACAAAGAAGATAACATTACTATTCCCATTTTGCAGATGAGAAGACCAAGGCTTAAGGAGATTTCGGTTATGTGGCATTTTTTTTTTAAAGACTTTATTTAGTTATTTGACAGAGAGAGATCACAAGTCAGCAGAGAGGCAAGCAAAGAGGCAGGCAAGCAGTTTCCCTGCTGAGCAGAAAGCCTGATGCAGCGCTCAAGCCCAGGACCCTGGGATCATGACCTGAGCTGAAGGCAGAGCCTTGAACCCACTGAGCCACCCAGGCGCTCCATAGTTATGTGGCATTTTATAAGCAGTTAAGATTGATTGAAAAGTGAGTAGCACTCATTTAGCAAGTTTCGAAGCCATGATTGTCACCTGGACTCCAGAGCCCTTGTCACTGCCGTGTATAAGCATAAAGAAAATCTGTGCCCAAATGTTGACAGTAGTTTTATCAGGTGGCTGACTTTGGAGTGGTTTTATTTCTTCCACTAGCTTATCTGTATTTCCCAAATGTTCCATCAAAAACATGTGTTATGTTGGTAATCAAGGACAAAGTGGTAAGTTACAGACACTGTAGTGGGATATAAAATTCTTAAAAGAACTTGAAGTGCCTCATTCTTCATTTCAAAACAAGTAAAGGATGGTGCTGCAGATTGGCCTCATTAGAGACGGTTTTAAACACTAGTGAAACCCAGATGAAAATCATGCCTGGAGCATGGCAAGTTTTTCCAAAACCTCTCACTTATATTTTTCTATCATCTGATTCCAGTATTCCTTCTATCTAACATTTTATTCTATTTTTAAGTCCTTTTTTTGGTTTGGTTTGGTTTTGTGTTTTTTTGGTCATCCTCCTGCCTCTTGACCTGACACCTGCTCCTCTTTCCAGCTCCTTCTGCTCCTCAGTCACCTCATGAGCCCCAGGGGCACACTCTTGTCCTCTCACGGGACAATCTCCTTGCTCACTGTCCCTGCTCTGTCTTCTGCAGGGACATGCTTCCCCAGATCTTCATGTGGCAGGTTCCTTCTTGTCATCCAAATTTTAGCTCGAGGGCCACTGCTTTTGAAAAGCTGACCCTGACCACCCAGTTGCTCTTACAGCCCCTGGAGTTCCTTCATCCTTCTATTTATCACTGGGTCTTTTCTTGCTTGTTTTTGTCAGTGTGTTGTCTATGTTTTTACTTTAAAATGGAACCACCCTAAGAAAGGGGGGCTTGTCTCTTATGTACCCCGAATCTAGAACAATATCTGGTACCTGGTGAGGATTCAGTAAATATTTGCTGAATTAATGGATGGCTGGCTGATTATTAATCACCTAATGGGGGCAGCACTTCTTTTCATCTGTTGTTGCGTATAAAGTACCTTTTCACCTCCTAATATTATTTAGTATTTACATTTTCCACTTGATAGAACCAGTTCAGTCTGTGGCCTATGGATTTCTGCCAGGGGCTATGCGGAGATGTCCTCTGTGGTTGTCTTGGTCTCAGCGTCGGTCAGTGAGTCATATTTAGAACAATGCAGGTAGCACCCATCAATCCTTGCCACAGGGCATTAGTGCCCATGTTTTATATTTTACATGGCATGAACTAGTTTTTACATATGCTACATAATCCCTGACAATATACAGTTCTACTAAGGTTTGAGCCAAAATGCCTGAAAATGCAGTCTCTTCTACAAGAGAAAAGACATCTAATGCCACATGCACTTTTACTGCATAGCTTCCCTGAGCTGGGAACCAGTTTATGTGCAAAGGCTGACATTGCTTAGGCTCAAATGGAACTGTTAGATCTGGTGAGGCTTTGTCTCTACAGCTTACATTTTATTGAAAAATCACCAAAAATTCATCTCCACTCAAAGTATTGTCATTTTAGAACAAAGAACCAAATATTCCCATTCTAGGCTTTTTAAAAAGTCCCCTGAACAAGAAGGAAAGGAGCTTAGTCTGTGCTTCCTCTTGGATTTTCTTTCTAGCCAGCATCCTAAACACTCTGTCAGCTACAACAGGTCCCTAGGAAGGATGCACAAGGAGTCTCAGAAGTGAGAAGCAGAGAAGGAGCCCTGGGAGCTCAGTGAGACCAGCAGCTGCCTCCCAAGAATGGAGGTCCCTAGAGAGAACTGTGTTGCACTTGTGGAGGAGAGAGAAGGTCACGTGGGCAGTCCGTCCACCTGCAACCAGACACGAAAAATACATCCTTTACCACTGTTAACAAGGAAGGAAAGAGCCAGCGTCTGGTACTATTGTATTTAGCTAGTTAGTCTCTCTAGGTGCCTCGGCCTTCAAATTAACTGGATTTAGCAAGAAATTATCAGACATGCTTAAGCTCCTTCTATGGGTTGGGTGCTAGGAATAGAAAATGGAATAAGCCAGCCTCTGCCCTTAAAATCTAGAAGAATCACAGGTATTTGCACACAGCTCCGGAGATCAAGCAAGCAGAGCTTATCACGTGATAGAGCTCCTCTAGGTTTACACAGCCGTCTCTACAGGAAACGTTGACCTCTTCACAGGCAGGACCGTGCGGCGTCCTTCCTTGTGCTCTCAGCAGCTTTCAGAGTCTGGTGCAGAGCAAGACCCGATGAATATTTGCCAGATAAATAAAGGGACAAAGTAGGAATTGATTCCTCCAATGCCTCTATTCCACAAACATCTCTTCTTTAATGGGTGCTTGAAAAACATCGCAAACTTACTAATAGAAAGGAGATGAAATTGCGTCCCTGAAACCAAAGTCACGTTTTGCTTGGCTCCAATACTATTATAATGCTTGGGGTGTGCATTTTAATCAATGTTTTCACAGCTCTACTTATACCCTAAAGGAGGACTTCTTGTGAGCAAATTTTGAAAAAGAATAATGAAATATCTGAATGAAAAAAAGAAAAAAGAAAAAAAAAAGTATGTGAATGAGAAAAAATGAAGATGCATGGACAGAGGGAAATACAGTTGTCAGAAGCAAGAAAAAGAAGCAAAAAAAAAGGCAAGAAAAAGAAGTGCAATTTTAAATCCTTTTGGTTAACTGAGTCTATTAAATTCTAGTAAAACCTCTAAATTCTAGAGCTCTGATTTCTCCCCAGACCTTGATTCTCTTCCCATTGAGCCTCGCTTGTGATATCACTTGTGGTAGTTTAAAATGTCCACAAATTCCTTGACATACCCTTCAAAATATGGAGCTTAGTTCTCCTCTCCTTGAGTTTGGTCTGGGATTAGTGATTCACTTTGAATAAATAAAACAAAGTGAAGGCACCCGGGTGGATACAGTCAGTTGAGTGTCTTACTCTTGGTTTTGGCTCAGGTCATGATCTCAGAGTCATTAGATGGAGCCCCACTCTGGCTCTGCCCTCAGCACGGAGTCTGCTTGAGTTTCTCTTTCCCTCTCCCTCCGCACCTTTCCCCCTGTACACTCATGCACGCTCCATCTCTCTTCTTCTTTCTCTAATAAATAAATCTTTTAAAAAAATAAACAGAATAAGTGGAAGTCATCGTGGTAACTTTAAAGATTAGGTCATAAAAGATACTGTGGCCTCCTCCTTGTTCTCACTCTGGCCACACTTCTTCTTCTATGCTTCACCTTTTCCCTTCTTCTGGAGGAAATCCAGCTGCTGTGTCATGAGAACCCTTCACAGGTGAAGAACCACACATTCCACCAACAGCCAGTGAGGACCTGAGGCCTCCTGTCAACAGCCACGTGTGTGAGCCATCTTATAAGTGGATCCCTTGCAAACCCCATTAAGCCTTGAGATGACTGCGGTCCCACCCAGCAGCTTAATTCCACCGTAGGAGATACCCTAAGTAAAAATCACCCAGTTAAACTATTCCCAAATTACTGACCCTCAGAAACTATAAATGTTTGTTTTTTTTAAAGTTGCTATGTATTGGGGTAATTTGCTAAGAGGATAGATAATTATTGCATTGTTCTTCTCCTCCAAGCCCCATTCTATTCCATACTTTTTGCCTCAACATCTCCATCCCCAATGCATTGGGTTCTTCAAAAATGGAAGGATTACCCTTGTAGCATAGAAAGAAGGCATTCATTCATCCTAGAATGTAGTCTTTCAGAGTCTGGTGCAGACCAACCCCTCCCATTTATAGAGTCTTCCCACTTTTTACCAGTCCTCAACTTACCTTCTCCAATCACCAAAGGAGTATGAAGAAAGATCTTTTTGTGACAGTCCATGTTCCTTCGGGACATATTCATCCCTTCACCAAGGATCTGGTCAGGGTCTTGCCTTTTCTTCTTCACAGTGCCTAGACCACCCTTTATGACAAGCCACATTTTTCCATTTCTATGTCCTATCACAAGGGACACAGCCCTCAAGATAATTTCTCTTCAGGCTTTGGGCTAACTTTCTTCCAGCAGTGTTGAATGATAAATCATAGGCAAACTGGTAATTACTGTTTAAGAACATGAACAGTAAAAGAGTTTAATGCTGACTTGTATTCCTTGTTCTAGAAACGTGGGTGACCTTCTTTATCTCTCTGCTAAGTTTAACTAGGAGATGTCACATTCAGAACAACTCAACAGCTAAATTCAGTTCTGGTGATGTAAACTGAAAAGCTCTTTCCATATAGAAGTTTTGTCTTTACCTGAAGTGATTCTGTGCGTGTGTACCATAGATCTGCTAGGCACCTCAGAAATACGAAATGACTGAAGGACATTGGAGGCCATTCTTGAACGGATTTTATTAATAAAAGATTATGTCAAACACTGCTGACTTGGGTGCCCTCCCACCATGAAGATGACTTGCCTCTACCACCACCTCATGCTTCCTCTTGCTTTGTATGACGGTGTCACCTCCTTGAAGTCTGTAGAAGAGATTAATGGATCAACACTACTTGAATCATTCTGGCTTAGATTTGGTATCCAGAAAATAGAAAATCTTTTGAAAATGTCTGAAAGCATTGTTTGGGCAACATTGAAGGAATCTTGGGATTAACTGCCAGGATACAGATTTCCTAACTCTTATGATGTCATGTTAGCTGACAGGCTTCTCCTGTCAAATTGTAGATAGATTACATAGAGATTAGATGTATTCTGCAAACGTGCGATACTGTGCATTGGGAAAGTGACCAAAGTTCCTTTTCTTTCATACTGATTCAATTTCTTTCATTTTAAACAAACAGAAGTTGTTTCCAAAACAATATGAAGCATAGATAACAATTATTGCAGTGGCCTGTGATAAACCCTCATAGGTGATACTGATGAAACTATAAAGAGGTGTAAGATAGTCTCAAATAAATTTATGGATAAATGGTCTATTTAAAGGTTGAGGGTTATTTAGAGTCTGGCACTAATTTTTTAAAGTTAGTGCTATGGATAGTAACCATATTTTTTCACTTCTCCCTGATATCCACTGTGTAAATACTAAACAAATACAATCTCTGACTTGAAGCTTTCTAACAATGCGGGTACAGATTGGTTCAGTTACCCACAGACCGCTGTATTTATAGACAAGCTCCAGACAAAAAGTAGCTTGGATAAATTCCCCTAACTTCAAATCAGAGAAATATAGGATCTGCATTCTGGACATGATCTCATGAGCAAATTAGTGCTAAAGAATGTGAACATGAAAAGATAGAAACTCCATCTGAGCCAGCCGTGAGCCGTTACTGACTGCTCTATGCTGTGTGCATTGACTAGACCTGGACAATAATTTTATCCTTTCCTCTTCAAAGGGATTCTCTAAAGATCTGTGAGACTATAGTTAAAAGTAATTTAAACAGTTTGTTGGAAGGCTCTCTACTCAGGAATCACATGTTAAACTTACGTGAAAAAGGCAAGGAAGTATAATAATGTATGTGGGAAAAGTCTCAGATTAGACGTGGGTCCTGGTTCTAATTATGCCAATATGTTACCATTTGCGCATCAGCTTTCTTATCAGTACAATGAGAGTTTGGGATTATACTGAGGTTTCATGTACTTGGTGTATAAGACCAGGTGGGGAATGGGTAAGCATTTTAATAATTGTGCATTTATTTTAATATATATTAGAAAAGTATGACTAGAACTTCAAGGTGATGATTTCATGGACATAATTTAGGCAAGGCTCGAGTAGACTTCACCTATTTAAGTAAAAGAACTGTATCAATTACAAGATATATTAAGTAAGTTATGATACAATACAGAAATGACAGATTGTAGTTGCAATCAAATGACTCAAGTTTAAGAAATACTGGGACTGATGATTGTGAGGTCCAGTATTAGTTAGGGTAATACCAACAGCTGTAAAATACTCCCCAAAATGCAGCTGTACAAACCAAATAGTTTATTTCTTCTGTTAAAAATGAAAGTACCAGACTAGCAGGCAGCTCTGCTCCACGCGGTCATTCAGAGACTCAGGTTCCTTGCAGCTTGTTTCTCCTTAGTTCCTGAGGGTGTTATCTTCACCCACATGGTCAAAGCCAAGTTGCAAATGTCATCTTCCTCCACCCTACACCAGGGGAAAGAGCCTTTGGAGGAGGCAGGCCCACCTTCCTAAAAGTTCCAGCCCAGATCTTATCTGCTCACATTCCATTAGCTGAAGCTGAGTCAGACACATTACATCACCACCACCTCCCATTCCTCAAACTGCAAGAGAGACTAGGAAATGGCCACAGTTCTAGCACCACAGAAAAGAGAGTATGTTTTGACTGACAGCTAGCAGTCTCTGCCACAGGTACCTTCCAGTTCTGATATTTGCAGGAAAATTAGAACACCTTTTCCTCTTCTCTCTCGGTCTCTCTGCCTTTGTCTCTCCGTCCATTTCTCTCCCTTTCTTCCTCCCTCCTTTCTCCCTCTCTTCTGGATTTCTTTTACTTTTGGAGCAGTCATTAAATAACTTTCTAAGAACTTTATTTCTATAAGAAGAATTATGTAATACTATTTCTCTGGAATATTCAAAACCCCATCTCTTGAATAACAGTGTTGCCCCATATAAACCAATAAACAGTGCTGCCCCATATTAACAACAACATCCTGTAATGTTGAATATTACATTCCCAGTTGACTGAAAAGGAGTAAAAATAAGATCTGAAGGTTAAATTTTATTTCTGTCAAATAATGGAAGTCGGGGATTAAAATAGGTCTGTCCTTAGTTCTATATTTAAGTCAGGAGAGCTATCTGCCCATTTTGGTTTTGACTTTTTATAAAATAAAATCTAAGGCCTGAATGATGAGAGACATCTCTTTTCTGATGACACTTAAACAGTGCCTTGGTTTAATAAGTTGAACATCAAACACACAATCATACAGAGTTCAGGGGAGAATCAGTAAACTCTCTGTGGGCAAAGTAACAACTTGGTTCAGTTGGTTATGCATCTCCCTTTGGCTCAGGTCATGATCCCAGGGTCCTGGGATCAAGCCCCACTTCAGGGTCTCTGCTCAGTGGAGAGCCTGTTTCTTCCTTTTCCTCTGACCTTCCCCCAGCCCCACTCGTTCTCTCTCTCTCACTCTATCAGAAATAAATAAAATCTTTGTAAATACATACATACATACATACCTCCTACTGATTAAGAAAGCAGTCCTTTTCCATGAAGGTAGCTAGTTCTCATCTCTTCTATCCAAATGACCAATCTTCAGTCTCTTAGATCTTGCATTAGTCATGATTCTCCAAAGAAACAGAATCAGTAGGATATATAAAGACAAAGGAAGAGAGAGAATGAATTGTTATAAGGAATTGGCTCACATGCTTATGGAGGCTACAAGTCCCCAGTGTGGCGCTGCAAGCTGGAGACCCAGGAACTCTGGTGGTGAAGTTCCAGTCCAAATCCAAAGACCTAGGGACCAGAAGAGCTGATGGTGTAATTCCTGTCTGAGGACAGGAGAAGACCAATGTCCCAGCTCAATCAGACAAGCAGAGGGAAGAATTCTCCCTTCTTTGGCCTTTTTGTTCTCTTCAGACCCTTAGCAGATTAAATGATGCTCACCCACATAAAAGACAGGTGTCTGACTTAGTCTTCCAATTCAAATGTTAATCTCATCTAGAAACACTCTCGCAGACATACCCAGAAATAATGTTTAACCAAGTATTTGGCACCTCATGACCAAGTCAAGTTGACACATCAAATTAGGCATCACAGATCCTAATGACGGTCCCAAAGTTCTCCAGTCTTCTCTGGAACCTCCGTTACTGTCCTGTGAGAGATGACACAGGCTGTGTTAGAGTTTGTACCTGTACCAGGTACTCATAGGGCCCACCCCATCGCTATAGAGGAGTTGAAATTCAGGCACACTAAAGAATTTGCCCAAGCACGCACAGCTGATGACTGTCAGGAAGAACGAGAACCCACATTTACACATTCCCTTGGAGCTATTTTTCCCCCCACCCTTGGAGCTATTGATAGAAGGAGGGAATTCTTTTTTGTTTATTTTATTTGTTTATTTTTATTTTATTGTTTATTTGTTTGTTTTTAATTTAATTTTATTTTTTCAGTGTTCCAAGATTCATTGTTTATGCACCACACCCAGTGCTCCATGCAGAAGGAGGAAATTCTTAATTCAGATAGTAAACAATATTAAAAATTAATTGAACTTGAAATTTGGTTTGGAGATGTATTTTTTTCCTTACATCAGATTTCTTTTATTGATGTGTTGCTTTTAATTTATATTAAAACTACTTGTTATTCTTTGAGATACACACCAGCCCCTGACAAAGGCAGTCACCTTTAATAGACCAAGAGGGCTGGAGGCCTGGACAGAGAGTAAGTAAAAGGCAGAGAGGTGTTAAACTATAGCTCAAGTTGAAGATGTTAGTTAACACATACATGAACCACATTCAAATAATTGGAGATGAATTTGATTTCCTGTGAAATGCTGAATAGCATGATGAAATATGAGAATAAGTGGATAAATAAATAACCTTAAGTTAAGCCCCCAAATCAAAATTTTATGGCTCTTAACATTAGTTGCTTCCTACATCAAAAAGCTTGGATAGTCACAGAAAAGGGATGAGTGGTCAAATATTCTGCTCCTGTGTCCTCCACCGTTCTAGAGAGCAAATGCTAACATATACAATATAGACTGACTACCAGAGCCGATGGCAGAAGGGAAATAGATAGGGCATTTGATCCTTAAATCTAAATGTGAAAAAAGATTTCATTTTCACCGAGTAAGTGAAACCAATCCGAATGTGTTTCCCCCAGCTAAACCCAGGTGTGCTTCTGTGATAGAAATGGGTTGTTTATTGAAGCCATTTATGCAGCCCCCAAAGTAAAGAACACTCTTGAGAAAACTACATTTGAAGTTAACCGCTTCCTTTTCTAAATCATTTCCTAAGACTCATTTGGTCTTCAGAGGATAGTCTTTCATCATTCTTTTTTTTTTTTTTAATATTAAAGCATTTAGTTTCTACTTATAGTAGACATTGGATTGTGAACATCAGATTTAAAATTCACCTCATACATTCGGTTTTATCTTTAACTGGCCAGGTGGCAATAATACAGTATGGTCTTCAAAACTGGAATTACATTTTTTATTGGAGAAGTTTGATTTTATGGATCCACCAAATCACAGTGATTATTTTGATCAATAATAAGAATTATACTCCATTCAATCTAAGGTTTTCGCATCCTTCAGGCTGCCTGGGATGGTTGAGAACACACACACACATTTATTTACATATACAGACACAAACACATATACGAAAATGCACACAAATATACACACACCACTATTAATGTAGGTAGAGGTTCTGCCTTCTTCAGGCAAGGACCCCCAAGCATAATGGAACTGAAGTGGCCACATAAGCAGAAACAGATGCAGCTTCTCAGTCTGGCTTCCTCTGACCCTAGAGCCCCTAACATGGGTGTGCCCCTATTGGTGACACTAACTCCACAAGGCAGTCTTCTTATACTTGGGCTTTGCATCATTATTCAAGAAGAGCTTACTTACATGGTCTATCCTGATCCCATTTGGTTCTCAGGTTGGATGCCAATGTCAGGAAAAATGGGGCCTCATGCTGTGTGTCCACTGAGGAAGGGGAAGAAAAGATATCTGCTCAATATCCCCAAACACAATCTGTACCTCTAGCTCTGGGCTTTCCAGAAAGCCTACTTTATTCTCATAAACATAATCCTAACTTTTACCAAAAATCAAATGGACTTTGAGAAAATAGCAGAAGGAAAGGCAAAGGTATCGACAAAGATTAATAATGTATCTCTAGATGGTGAGACTGAGAGATTATTAATTTTCATTGGCAATTTCAACATTTTTTCAAGTTATCTATAATGAAAATGTATTGATTTCATAAACATAAAATAAGGTTGCTTGGTTTTGTATCAGGTAATAGTCAAGAAATTTGGGTTGTAATTCTCTTCTGCCATGGCTGCCCTGGCAGGCTTGGAAAAGTTCCTTTCCCTCTCTGGGTCTCAAATCCTACTTTTGTAACATGGGGCCATTCATTACATTAGACCCATGGTACCCTAATCCGGCTGCCCCTTGGAACTACCTGGAAGTTTCCAGAAAAGCCTGATGCCTGTGTCCCACCCCCAAAGACTGTGATTTCCTTGGCCTTGGCTGTGACCTTGGTCTTTTTGAAAGGCTCCACAAGTGACTGTGCAGAAAAGTTTGGGAGTCTCTGGATTCCAAGATTTCTGAGGCTTTCCCCAGCAGAGATGGTCTTCGAGTCTCTGATTCTTTGCCTTTGCCAAGAGCTGCCTATCCCTGAATATCGGTTTCATTTTTAGCAATTGATAAGAAAGAATATTCTAAAACTTCCCTAAGCGACCCATTTTGATTCCTTGCAATAGTGTTAATCAGAATATATTTTCTTTGTACCTAAATTCCTGCTGCGGTAGTTTAAACCAAGATGGGAAAAGAGAACATCTAGTTATGACTGGATTTGTTGTTGAATTCCTCGCATGAGCTTACATCACTAGCTTTGGTGACTTCCAGCATATAACTAAATTCTCTCATTACCAAATCTTTATCTAACAAGCTCCTTGTCAAGGTTCTAATAGTGAGAGGGAAAAGCAAGTTTACTTACTGCTATTATTCCCAGACTATATTTTCCAGTTTCTGCCAAAATCATTTCTAGGTCCACTTTGCCGTAAATCTCTTAGGGGTAGTATATTTTCAATCTTTTAATGTTTTTTTTAACCTGGGAATAATGATTTCAAAGAGAATATTACTAGGATTAAAGTGCTTTTTTAAAAGATGGGCAATCAGGGGCACCTGGGTGGCTCAGTGGGTTAAAGCCTCTGCCTTCGGCTCAGGTCATGGTCTCGGCGTCATGGGATCGAGCCCCGCGTCGGGCTCTCTGCTCAAGCGGGGAGTCTGCTTCCTCCTCTCTCTCTGCCTGCCTCTCTGCTTACCTCTCTGCCTACTTGTGATCTCTGTCTGTCAAATAAATGGATAAAATCTTAAAAAAAAAAAAAAGATGGGCAATCATCTTCCTCCTTACCTACTATATATCTGTCTTTTCGGGTTTTTTTCTCATCTCTATCTGTCCTTTATCATCTTAGCTGGCCACTGGATTATATATTTTACTATATTCTTCCATTTGCTTTAATATATTTTATTATTGGTTGAATATTCCTGTAATATTCTTTTTTGCTTTCCTAATCCTTCTTCCCAGATTTTCTCTATCACTCTTCAGTGTTTTTCTCCCCCTTATTCGTATACTTATTGAAGTTAACACATTTCAACAAAACAAATTACAAGGGATGCATCACAAGACACATTCTGGGCAGACGCTCAAGGTTCAACGCAAATGGCTAAAAATACTGTACCATCGACAAAATAATTCTACCCCACACAGAAAAAAATATGGCTGGACACTCTTTACAGCCGTAACCAGAATTCAAGAGGGATAAATGACATGAGCAATAGCCCTCTTTTTGAATTTTTAAAAAATAGTTTCCAGCTTTAGCTCTTCCCACTAGCTCCAAAGTCAACTTTGTTCTTTATATATTTATGACCATTCAAATGTGAAAGTTTCTTGCGTCTTGCTCTGCCCATTCATTTGCAAATGAAATGAGAAATAGTCCGCTGCCCTGGTTCCAGAACTCTGGTTCCAGCATCCTGATGAAGTCGGAGCTGCACGGAAGGGCCTGGTTGCGCATCACAGCTGTGGCACGTCAGTCTTTGCAGCAGGCCAGATGCCGCAGCTCCGCAACGTTGACAGTGCGTGTGTAGTATGGCCTCATAGTTAAATATGAGACTGAGCAGCCGTGCCATCCAGTCGAAATTTTCCAACCCGTTGGACTTGATGATTTTTACAGGATCTTTGAAATATCTTCCAAAGAACAGGAGCATTTTACATAAGTCCACTTAACGATGCTGACTGCTAAGGAACCGTTGTGATAGGACTTTAACCACGCTCTATGCCTTTTATCTCCTCTACATCAGTGATATCTAAATTGTTTCTGTGGTGAAATGGTGATGTTTCTAAAGCTTTGTCAAAGGAGGTTTCTCTTGTAGAAAATATGGATGTGAAATATGCAGAACAGAAAGCATCTTCTGCTTCGGGAGCTTAAGCACAGGGAGAGCGCTCTGGGCACAGGGCCTACTTGCTCTGTGGGTTTGATGAGCTAACCATAAACCTGCCCGTGGAGTCTGAGGGGAATACATAAACGAGGGAGAACCACTTAAAGTCATCCAGGAAGTTGAAGTGATCCTCACAAATTGAATCATTCAATTATTTGTTTAAAAAGCATGACTTTATTTGTTTGTTTAAAAAAATGACTCATTGTCAGACCGTATGTGAGGCATAGAGATAACAAAATGGGAGATGCTACCCCACTACCCCTGCCCTCAACTTGCTCAAATATCTGGGGTAATAGAAAAATAACTAACAATCTTGGGGCACCTGGGTGTCTCAGTTGGCTGGGCATCTGCCTTCGGCTCAGGTCATGATCCCAGGGGTCTGGGATTGAGCCTCACCTTGGGCTCCCTGCTCAACTGGGAGCCTGCTTCTCTCTCTCTGCCCCTTGCTCTGCTCGTGCTCCCTTTTTTTCTCTCTCTCTCTCTTCAAATCAATAAATGAAATATTAAAAATAATGAATAAAATAGTAAGAATCCTAACTGGCATATTAAGTCCTAGAATACAAGTAAGCCCCTGGTCCCCTGAGGGCATATGGAAGGAACACTACCTTGCACGGCAGGGACAGAAGAGGTTTCCCAAGAGCAGGCATACCACTCACAGAAGAGGGAGTGGGAGCAGAAGGAAGAGGCATTAAAAGCAGAGGGAAGAAAACATGTAAATGCACAGGCATGGGTAAGCATCTGGCATACTGAAGTCCTGCAGGTGTCACCAGGTTTGCTAAGAATGTAGACTGAGATGGAGGAGTGATGGGAGATGAGCTGAAGAGGCAGGCGGAGAAGACAGAAACCAGATAGATCACTCATGCTTTTCTTCCGCAAATTTGTATGGAATGTGTATTGTGCTCCAAGTGATGGATTATACTAGCTAGATCCTGGTTTTCGCCTGCCGCCCAGGCCCTACCTTCCCAGTCTTCTTTGCTGGCTTATCCATTTGTATCTTTCTTCTGAGTAGTACAGAGCCCCAGGACACAGCCCTTGATCCTTCTCTCTTCTCCATCTACATTTTCTCCTTTATCATCTCTTTCAGTCCATGGATTTAAATATCACCTATAACCTGATGGCTCCCATCTGATTTTTCAGCCTTGACCTCTCCCCAGAGACTCAAACCAGTTGTCCCTATCCCATGGCAGTAATAGCACCACAATCTGTTCAGACAGAAATCCTGGAAAACGCTCTTCCTTTCCCTATCACCCCACAGTCAATTCAGCAGCAGGTCCTATTGAAGCAACCTCCAGACTAAAAAAATCCTGTCTATTATCTCTCCTTCTCAAACCTGCCTTCACACCAACAGCATCCATGGCCCAAACCACAGCCACCGCCTCCATCCTTGTCTCCCAGCTTCCAAGCTTGCTCTCCTAGAGAACTCCATATTTCTTCTCAAGGGGTACATCCACTCCTATTACTTCCTACCAATATTGGCAGTTAAAATCTGCCAAAAATAAAATGAGATGCAAAGGCCCAGGGACGTGATTGGCTCCTGCTATCATTCCCTCTCCTCCCTCCTCCCCACACCATGGTCATTCTTGCCACACTGACTTCTCTGTCCCTTATCTTCCCAAACTCCTTTCCATGTCCATATTCTCTGCCCAGAATGCTCTTATCCCGACTGTCTAGGTCTCAGCTCATATGTCACTCCCTTTGAGAGGTCTGCCTTCATCACAGTTTCTAAGAGAAGTCTTCCACAATTGTCCTGGGTAAGCATTTCTCTACGTGCTAATAACTATTCGAAATTATATTATTCATTTATTTATTTATGTTTTTTTCTGTTATTATATCCCTCCACCAGACAGGAAACTGCATGAGACTAAAGACTTTGTCTTGTTTACTGTTGTATCTCCACTCCTAGAATGGCACACAGATATATAATCACAAACTGTGATTGCAAATGTAGGAAAAGTTCAGAAGTTATATGAGTTTATATGACATTGGAAAATAGAATTCAGCCTTCTATTCAGTGTACCCAGAAAGTCCTGTTTATCCTCTTCAGTGTAAGACATTAGCACAATAGCATAATTTGATAGTCTAGCAATCATTTGTACATCTCTGCCTCTTTTCTTTAGGAAAACTTGACCAAGTGACAATGTTTATGACTTTGCAAAAGCTTGACTGGGGGTATCCCATTTATGTTTTGAATGTAATTTTTAGATGGCAAACACAGTCAATATTGTCACCATTTGAAAAACATGATGCTGAATTACGCTATATTCAAAGAAAAAAAAAATTCCAAAAGCCTAGGCAATTAAGTCTTTATGATTAAGTTATGTCAGTTGCTTTTTAATTTATACCTGATTTTGTAAACAAATTTGAATAATCTTTTTGAAACTGGAATTCTTTCCAAATATAGGATTTTAGGTCAAATACTTATGTTTCCTTACCTAAAGGCAAAAGGATAAGGAAAATCAGTATCATTACATCATAATATATCATCAGCCAGAATGAATCTCCACCTCTTCTACCAGAAAGAGTATATTTTCTCTTCTCAAAGGAGAAAGCCTCTCCTTCAACAAGATGATCAGATTTTAGATTTGCTGAATAGCTTAGAGGCTAGGGTCTCCATAACAACCAATATTAACAGCCTATGTTAGAAATTTTTTTCTCCTTAAAAGCCTGTCATTAAGGAGTAAGCTACATCAGAACACTGAGGGAGGAAACTAATATTTTTATTAAAATATATATGAAGTGCTTTCTTCTTAGTGAAATGAATCAATACATTGATTAAGTTATTTATTTTTCTTTTTTTTAATATTTTATTTATTTATTTGACAGAGAGAGAGATCACAAGTAGGCAGAGAGGCAGGCAGAGAGAGAGAGGGGGAAGCAGGCTCCCCACTGAGCGGAGAGCCCGATGCGGGGCTCGATCCCAGGACCCTGAGATCATGACCTGAGCCGAAGGCAGAGGCTTAAACCACTGAGCCACCCAGGCGCCCCAAGTTATTTATTTTTCAAATCCCTTATTCTGAGATACCTTGGTTGCTATTACCCTACCATACTATAACATTATTAAACATCTGTTAATTGTCAAACTTCTATTAAGTTTTGCACATAGGCTATCTCACTTAATCCTCAAAATAAACCTAAGAGTTAAATAGCAACAATCCATTTACAGATTAATAAATTACCCAAAGGCACACATTAATACATTAGCAAGTAGCAACAATCAGGATTCAAACCCAAGCCTTGATGCACCACAGACAGTGATTTTCTGTACAAAATGTTGCCTTCTCCAGAGAGATTTTAAGCAAAATTTCCCAAGTTTAATAACAGAAGTGGACCTAGAATCTAAATATTTTAATTCCCATGGAAAGTTACACAATTTATCAGAAGCAAATGAATTTATGGCCTTAAGAAAAGGGATTGTTAACACTTCTTCAAAAAAAGCTATAGCAAAGAGCTCCATTGTTCTTTATTATTCTTTAACATAGTTGAAGTTGGAATCATGTGTTTTAAGTATATATCAATAGGTAGAGGCAGCCCTGGTGCCAGCATCCAAATTAAATGCAATTTAAGGGAAATTTAATTTTCTGAATTCTGGATTTTATTTCCCTGTTGTTAACCTGCCCTTAATTCTGTCTCAAACTATTATTGAAATAATCAAAGAAGTCAGATATGGGTGGAAGAAAGTAATGGTCAGTACTCGATAATAGAAATGAGTGCCTCTAAAATGCCAGAAACTTTGAAGAATTTCTAAAAATATTTTAAGACTATTCTTGAAAAAAACCCCACATATTGTCTTTATTAAAAATTTGAGTCTAAAAACTTGACTTTCAGCAAACACAGGGAGGACAAGTTCGAGGTAGAAAGGAGTAAAAGAGATAATAAATCTCTCACCTTAAATGAAGGAATTCAGTATAATATTTGTTGTTGAATCAATAGAGAAATAAAAGATCAAAATTGTTTTTAATTGAATGGTAACTACTAATACAATAAAAATTAATGTAATACTATCAAATTAATAAAGGACAAAAAAGCAGAGGAAAAAAGCTTGACAAAGTGGCAAATGATGGCAAAAAGAACAAAAGTAAGTCCTTTTACATCAGTATTCACAATAAACTTAAATGAGTTAAATTCTTCTGTTAGAAAGCAAAAATACACACACAGTGCCAA
Source organism: Meles meles (assembly GCF_922984935.1). Classification (NCBI taxonomy): domain Eukaryota; kingdom Metazoa; phylum Chordata; class Mammalia; order Carnivora; family Mustelidae; genus Meles; species Meles meles. Next base: position 59,144,558 of record NC_060069.1, read on the forward strand.
AAATAAAATACAACTCAATGTTTTCAAAAGAAATACAAACAAAATTATACAGAAAAATTCATAACACTGAGTTGGGCAAAGGTATATTAGACACATTACCAAATAAAGTAGAATACAAACCAAAAAGAATTAAAGGAAATATAAAAGACAGAGTATATTGATTAAGGGTAAATTTTACATTGATATAATGGGAAATAGTTAGAAGTACAATGTAAGTTCTATAATACAATAGAATAGATACCCTCTGACACTTCTATAAGTATTTAATATTAACATATAAATATAGATATTAAATATTAAAATCATTTTTTAAATGTGTGAGTTAGCTTGAAAGAGAGCAAGAGAAATCCTTAGAATCCAAAGCTATGAAGCAAGAACATAAATTCTAAGTATAAACAAGCACTAACACTAGCAGCTACCTTAAATTGTCTGCTAATCCCTTTACCTGAAGCTATGAATTTTAAGTCATATGATGATAATAGACAAAATATTGAGCCCCAAAAAGTGGGGAGTAAAGTTTTTAAAAGGCTAGAGTCCTTAAAGGGCCACATTTCAATGAAGAGGGGAAAATGTGTTAAGTTACTAATAATAGATAAGGATGCATTAATAGACCAGAAACTTTAATGAATTCTATAAAAATATACAGGGGATAGTCTAAGAGAATTTGGAACAATGAGCAGTCTTCATGCAAGTTATGCTATAATTCATACAACTTGCATGATCCTAAAAATATCAAGCCAAGAATTCAATTTGAAGCAGCCCCTCATGGTGGTACCTACAGCTGCCTGCTGAAAACACACACACACACACACACACACACACACCAAACACAAATGTATACATAAACACATATATACATAAACACATACACATTCTCCCTAAAGGAACACTTTTTAAACCAAGTCTCAAGATATTTTCACAGATGAATTTACAAAAATATATAAGTTCAAAATCAGATATCTCAAAACACTTAAGAAAGGAAACCATGAGTGAAAGTCAAGAGAAGCAACAAATAGAAAGATTGGACCTCAATCTCAAGTCATTGGACTTGAGAAGTATTAGACATAGAATATAAAAGAGTGTTTAATATATTTAAATAAACAAAAGAGGGAATTTAAAGCATGAGTAAAGACAAATGACTAGCAAAAATAACTGGGCAAACTTAGGAAAATAGAACTTTTAGAAAAAATAAAATAAAAACTATAATTGGAGTTTAAAGATTCGTGTTGTTCAGAGGGAAGGTAAACATATTTATTAACTTTAGATTTTTGTTACAGAAAAGTGTGTTAAATTAATTTATACAAGATACACCTAAAATATAAGGACACAAAAAGGCTGAAAGAAAAATTATGGAAAATATATGCCAGATAAACCAAAAGAAAGCTGGCATGGCTATTAGTATCAGATAAAAACAGACAAACAAATAACCCCCAAAACAAACAAACAAACAAACCTTAAAACAAAAGGGATTCCTAACTAATAATAAAAGCTTTAATTTGCAGGAAGATAAAACTATTCTAAATTTGTATGTGTCTAAAAAGATATATTCAAAATGTATAAAGGAAAAATGGACAAAACTATAAGGCAAAGTGAATAAATTTACCATAATATTGGATATTGTAATATACCTCTGTAAGAAATTAAAATCATGCAAAGGGATCAGTAGAAATAAGAAGATTTAATTTAATGGATATACATTATTTCCAACCACATTGGGAATAGTTAACAAAATCACTCATGCTATATAGCAAGTCTCAACGTATTTCAAAGGATTAGTTTAATGTAAATCATGTTTTCTGACTGCAATACAATACTCCATATATTTGGTCATTTAAAAACACACTTCAGAATAACTCATAGCCTCAAAAGAAATTATGTTGGAAATTAATAAATTCTTATAAATGAGTAATGCCAAAATGCTACAAAATGAAACTTGTAAAATGTAGATAAAGCAATACTTCAAGTACAATAGATACTCCTGGGGTGCCTTGGCAGACCATTTGGGTTAAATGTCCAAGTCTTGATTTCAGCTCTCATGATGATCTCAGGGTCATCAGACTGAGCCCCGGGTGAGTCTCCATGCTCAGTGGGGGTCCCTTGAAATTCTCTTCCTCTCCCTTTGCCCCACACCCTTCCCTCTCTCTCAAATAAATAAGTACAACTTTTAAGAAAAAGTACTAGAGGGGCACCTGGGTGGCTCAGGTCATGATCCCAGGGTCCTGTGATCGAGCCCCACATCAGGCTCTCTGCTCAGCAGGGAGCCTGCTTCCCCCCCCTTCTCTCTCTCTGCCTGCCTCTCTGCCTACCTATGATCTCTCTCTGTCAAATAAATAAATAAAATCTTTAAAAAAAAAAAAGTTGAAAAATTTAGAGAAATGGAATAATTCTTAGTAGAATATAATTTACCAGTACTGACTCAAGAAGACATATGCAACCCAAACAGTCCTATGACCATTAAATAAAGTGAATCGTTAAAAATCTTCTCATCAGCCAGAGACAGTTTTAAAAATTTTCTACAAGGAACATGTATGTGGGGGGGGAATAATGCTATCTTCATTAGTTGCCCCTGTGGCAAAGAATTGTTTAGTTATTTAAACAGTAATACTCACTGCTGACATAGAATGCTTATACAGTATTTCTAAATGGCAATTTCACAATACATATCAAAAGCTTCAAAACGTTTGTGCCTTTTGACCCAGCAAGTCCTTAACAATCCTAAAGAAATAACTACTCATGTGCAGTAAAGATACATGCCCTAGGGTATCCGGTGCAAATTTTCATAATAGCAATAATAGGTGAAGGTAAAATGTATTAAGATAAATCTAAGTCATGGGATATTTCAGGGCCATTAAAATGATGTGCTATGTATTTAACAACATGTAAATATGTTCATAATAAAAGGCTGCCCAACCACATGTACAGTAAGGTTTGTTTCACAAGTAAATAATAAATACTTGTAATTGCTAACACTTAGTGAGCATTTATTATGTTCCAGCTACTCTGCTAAGTATTTTATAAGTATCATGAAATAAATGCTTCACAACTATCCTTTGAGGGCTGCCTGGGTTGCTCAGTCCATTAAACATCCGACACTTGATCTCTGCTCAGGTCTTGTGAGTTCAAGGTTGTGAGTTCAAGCCCAGTGTTGGAATCCATGTTGGGCGCGAAGCCTACTTTAAAAAAATAAAACAAAACAAAAAAAACAACTATCCTTTGAAGTAAGTGCTTTAACTTCTTTTTATAGATGAGAAAACTGGAGCTCAGGGAAGGAAGTAACTGGCCTGACACTCAGTTCATTAGCAATTGTTTTTATATGTATATATACAAGGAAAGCTCAAGATAAGATGTACCAAAGGACTACCAGCTATTAAATCTAAGTGGTAAATTTAATAGGATTATTTTTCTTTTTATTCATCTACTTTTTTAATTATCTAAAAGGAAGACCTAATTTTTTTTAATTTTTCAAATATCTTATCAAAAAATATCAACCCAAGTACAGATGCCTAAATGAAACAAAGGCCTTGTCCCCTCAAATTTTGAATGAGTTCAGGACGTCTCTAAAAATATGCTCCTAACACTCACGTAAGTCAACTTGGACAGACTTAGGTGAGTCCTAATTTAAATCTGTTTTAATCCTTCTATTCTCTGCCATCTGGATGGTTAATGGGCTCTGAAGAATTCACCATATGAAAACAGAGCATGTTTATAGTTTATTGTCATTACTTAGTTAAAATGTGGGACTACAATTATCTCTGAAAACAACCTTTTAATTATTCAGATGTCATGACAGCATAGCTTAGATGTAACAATTGACCTTTACATTTCTCTTGAGTCAGCAGTGTTCTAGGATTCTAAATATCCTTTTAAAAAATAAATCTCAAGCTCTGGGGGGGAAGCTCCTTAATGCAGTTTGGTCCTCACGGAACTTAAACAGGATTGTTTGTGCTTGGCTAGTTAGCAGTACTCATTATCCTGACAGACTGTGACACATCTCTTTAGACATTGAAGTCATACAAGAAAAGTTTTTCTAAAAAACAGTAATATCACCTGATTCTAGTGTAAGTCTACACAGTTTATGGAAAAATTTACCAAACATTTGGAAATAAAAAAAGGTTATTTTATTCGGCTGAGATCACTTTCCTTGGGAGTGATGGTACCAAAACAAGAGTTCACGTCTTCTGACTTCTGGTCCAGAATAGTTTTCAACACCCCAAAAACTTCCTTCCAAGTGACTGTGAGCTACTTGAGGTCAAGAACTGCCTTTCTCGGGTTCATGGTCCAACAACATAACACAGACATAAAGTCTAGGTTTTAATCCATGTTGAACTGACTTGGGTTACACAACTTATTCTCTACCTGTTTCCTCTAGATAGACTTTTCAATTAGTCATTTTAAGAATCAAAATTGCCCAAAGAATGTATTCTTGCATTCAGATTCTAAGAAATATTTTCCAATGAGGCATAGTTCTCTGAATATGAACTACAAGAGGACACAGGCCATTGAACATCTCCCCGGTGCTTTTCTGGACTAATCCCATGGTGGAATAAAAAAGCATTTACTGGAGTCAAGAAGACCTATGTTCAAATCTCAGTTCTGTGCTATAAGCCATTTTCCTTGGACAAGTTATGTAATTTCTATGACATCAGCTTCATCATTATAAAAATGGTGGGACGCCTGGGTGGCTCAGTTGGTTAAGCTGCTGCCTTCGGCTCAGGTCCCGCATTGGGCTCCTTGCTAGGCAGGGAGTCTGCTTCTCTCTCTGTCACAGCCTGCCTCTCAGCCTGCTTGTGCGCTCACTCTCTCTCTCTCTGTGACAAATAAATAAACAGAATCTTTAAAAAAAATAAAAAATAAAAATGGAAATAACACACATAAGCTCATTTGAGAAATGACATAGAGTGTGAGAAAGAGTACATCTCAGCAAGCTCAGAAATCTTTCATTCACAAGTATTTGTTGAGCACATATCAGGCATTAGGTCTCTTGACTCTCACTTCATTTAATGGCAGAATGTGACAGAGTGAGAGTAAAAGAAAATTTCAGGTTATCTTCAGCCCATTCAAACCCCATTTGTGAGCTAGTTTTATCCCAATTTCTGCCTGAAATCATGGGCTGGTCCTTTGTATTGATTTCCCACTACTGTCTTTATTTTTTTATTTTTATTTTTTTTAAAGATTATTTATTTATTTATTTGACAGATAGAGATCACAAGTAGGGAGAGAGGCAGGCAGAGAGAGAGAGGAGGAAGCAGGCTCCCTGCCAAGCAGAGAGCCCGATGTGGGGCTCAATCCCAGGACCCTGGGATCATGACCTGAGCGAAAGGCAGAGGCTTTAACCCACTGAGCCACCCAGGCGCCTCCCACTGCTGTCTTAACAAAGCACTATAACAAAGCACTGGTTGGCTTAAAATGACGGAAATCTATCGTCTCGGTTCTGGGGGCTAGAAATCTGAAGTCAAGCGTTTGGCAGGGCTATGATCCTTCCAAAGCCTCTGGGGGAGTGGGGAGACAATTCCTGGCCTCCTCCAGTTTCTGGTAGCTCCAGGCATTCCTTGGCTTGTGGTGGTGTAACTTCAGTCTCTGCCTCAGTCCCCACATGATTGTCTTCCCTCCATGTCTGTGTCTTCACATGGTGTTCTCCACTCTGGTGCATCTGTGTCCAAATTTCCTTCTTCTTATAAGAACACCAGTCATATTGGAATGGAACCCACTGTAAGAACCTCATCTGAACTTGATTAAATCTGTAAAGACCATATTTTCAATAAGATCACATTCAAATAAAGTATCAGAGATTTCAGCTATACCTTTTCTTTTGGGAAAACACAATTCAACCTATAGCTTTTCCACTCACTCTAAGATAATAAAAAAGTCCTCCAGATGCTCTCAGCCCCAAAAGTAGTGTTATTTCCATAACTAAGATATACAGTTCTCTATACTAATTACATGACTCTTTCCATATTCACAATTTAGAGCTTCTCTCCTCCCTAAGCTAGGAACACCATTAGGCCTGATCCTCCATTGTTAGGAAGTTACCACGTGGTCTCCTGGCTCCACTTCTGCCCACTCTACTCACTAGTCACAGCTCCTGAGCTCTCCAAGGCAGGACCAGAGCAGTGAGGAGTAGGGGAAGGAACCCAGCCCTAGGTGGCAGGTATAATCATAGCCTGGCATAAGCACTCTCTGGGCTCAATAGGATGCGTAACATGAGTATATTCTTTCATGTTCTGCTTTTGTGGGTCTCTCAGAGGTTCCTCCTGGAAAGATCCATCTTTGGTGCCATTGAGAAGGTCACTACTCCTGACCTGTCCAGGAAGTCCTCTTGGGTAGAATATTGGCTAACTCAGGGTTGGCTCACCTCTTGGTGGCTCAAACCTGGTCATAAGAAACACATCCTGGACCACTCACTGCCTAGAAATGCTCTCTGGCATCTTCAACATTAGTCCTTTTATAAGGGGTATAGGCAAAATGTTGGAAATATGTGTACATATATACCATTCTTTTAACAAATCCTATATATATAGTCAGGGACCTATTGTTCATTCTTTTTCCTTTCCTTTTTCCTTTTTTTGGAACTGCAGCCAACCCTTAAACTGAAAGTCTCCCATTTTAACATTCCACTCCAGTTGCCTTCATTCCTGATAAAAAAGAAGCTGAGAGCAGTGTCAATGACCTTGTATTTCTAAACAGAATGAACTTGGTTTGTCTCAGAAAATTAAGTGACAGGAGACAAGCAGAAGGGCTCTGTTCTGCTCTTTCCTCCTACCAAGATAATATTTGCCAAGCAACAACATTGATTGATTCTTAAAGCTAAGGATAGGTTAGAGCTGCAGAGTGAGACGAGGGAAACAAGGCTGCATTAATGAAAAGGGTATAAAGAGCAGGAATTAGGAGTTGTGGGTCTGGGCCTGGTTCAGTTATTAACTATCTGGTGACCTTGGAAAACTCACTTATGAAGGTCAAATAAATTAATGCACTTGAAAGCTCCTTAAAAGTCATATATAATCAAGGTGACAGCATTGTAAGAAGCAATTCAGTTTTGTCACTAAATCCTCTTATTTCTTCGCTGAGAAAATCTCAGGTTCACTCTTTTCTCTGTTTTTGTTGCAGTCACCCTGGTCTCAACCCAGATTATTGCAAAAGCCTCCTAATTTATCTCTTTTCTGCCCCACCCTCACAATTCATCCCCACAGGGAGAGGTTGGACTAGATGCTCCTAAGGCCTCTTCCTTCCTGAAGCAATGCTCAGATTCTATGAGACAATAAACAGGAAAAGAAAACATGTTATTCCTTTCCTTACCTACTCACATCCCTAGCCTTGGCTAAGGTTCAAATACGACATTTGGCTTCTCAATTAAAAAAATATTAAATAGATAGGTAAATAGATTGGAAAGCAGGTAGGTAGGGGTAAAAGCATGAAATTGGAGGGGGAAGGGCCAGTTAAATGAAGATGGAATTTATTCAGATACTTTAGATACTTTCAGTAACTCCACAAACACTCCAAAGATGGTTGTATTTATGGTTATAGTGGATGACAGTGTCTTTTTATTCTCATGTGTCCTCAATCCCTGGCAACATGGCCTCTACCTCTATCCCATGGATGTTGCTGTGGACAAAAGCATATCTCTATTGCTGTTCATGCTCATAGGGGTGCTGCGACCACAATACTCCACACTGGTAAACACTTTTCCCACTTCAGGATTCTTCCTTTGGAGTTTCTCTCCAATGAGTTCTTCCTCCTCTGCCTATTCTTTATTGATGTTCCCCAGAGCACAATGCCGGACAGCCTGTTCTCCCTCCTGACACATTGGTTCAGCACACCCCTTCCTGTGATTCTAGTCACATTCTAGTCACATTCTAGTCCACAGCTCTGGCTGTGATTTTCTTCTTGAGACCAAAGCCACGTAGCCAAGGGCCTACTCAACATCTGTGCTCAAACATACTCCAGAAGTATACTTCAGGCTGAACATACCCAGATCTGAGGTCTTCACCATGACCCTGCTTCACCTTTCCTGTTCTAGCTCTCCAATCCACCCATCTGTCACCACCTCCACTCCAACACTCTATTCCAGGCACCATCATCTCTTATACAGAAAACTCTAACAGTCTTGTAACTTGCCTTGTTGCCTCCAAAGTGGATAGAATGCCCTACTTATTCCATTATTTTCATTTCAGTCAGAGTAATATTTTTAAATACAGAACTAAGTAATGAGTTTTCAGTTATCCTTAGAATATAGTCCAAACTCATTGACCTAGCCTTATAAGGTCCTTCGTGGTCTGAACCATTTTTGTCTCTACATCCTCTTGATGTCTACACTGGCATCATATCATAATAAATCATCGGTTCCCAGAATAGGCCATGTAATCTTCCTGCTAGCCTTGGCAAATGCTATTCTTCCTATCAGAAATGTTCTTTCCTCACACCATTACCTGGCTAACTTCTGTTCACCCTTAGAGTCTCACTTGGCTTTCTCTGCGTCTAGGAAGATCATCAAACTCCCAAGTCTAGGTTGGGTTCCCCTCTTCTTTGCTCCCAGAATACCCTTTCTTCCAGGACTGGATTGCCCACCACACTGCACACTCCAGTGGTGGGATCAGCATGTGTCTTGTTTACTGCTATACCCTGGTGACTAGAATATTGCCTGCTACATGGTAGGCTTGTTGATAATTTTGCTAAATGAGTGTACTAAATGTGTAAGTAGAATAAATTGTTTTGAGAAAATGCTACCCTTCAAATTTTATGAAATACTTTAAGAGATTCTATATGAAAAAAATCCATTTTATAAAGACTTTAGAAAAGCACTACTCTCTTGTACATTTAAGTATTTCTTTTTAAAAATATTGCATCCAGCCTTTCAAAACGTGTTTCTAATTAAAACATAGCTCCAATACCAATACAGGTCTATGTCATTTGTTAAAGTCAGCAAATTTCACCAATACGGTCTAATAATTGAATATAGAGGAAGGACAATCCATCCATAGGCTCCTTTCCATTTTTTGTTAGGTTCTGTAGAAAAGAATGTTCCAACAGTGGATTTTTTTCCTGAGCCGGTGGAGTCTCTGGCCTGCCATTATATTGGGCTTCTCTTCTGTGTTTTGATACTGAGAATTAGGCAGCCACTGCCAAGAAACTAGATTCAATGCCTAGTATCCTTGGCAGAGAAAATATTTCTCCAGTTCCATCCAAATTAATCCTCACAGGCCAATAAATCAGTACACAAGGAGAATGTGTGATGATTTTTGACCATCTGGAATTTTTCTGAGGCATTAGTGGGCATAGCAGAAACCACCTAGCTCCACAGTAGCTATGAACATCTGGATCTTAGCTCAAGGTAGCATGAGCACATTCTCTTTCCCATGGGATATTTCCCATGGGATACCAGCACCTGATCCAGGGCCAGGGAGCTCCTGGCGGCTTTTCAGAATCTTTGCCTGACCACTGAGTCAGCTAGTTTTATTCCAATGTCAAAGAAAACAACTTCAACCATTTTCTTCCCCAATACTCTCAGATAACAGGCTGGATCTAGACTCTCTTCACACCTGGTCAACCACTGTAACAATCAGGTAGTCAAAAAGAAAAAAGGAAAAAAGTCTAAATATCAGTATAGTCTGATCAATATGATACCAGGGATTTTTTTAATCTGACTTTGTAAAAACAACTGACCCAATTTTTTTTCCTTAAATATCCCTACAGGGTGAGAGGAGGAAGATTTTCAACATGGAGGGTGGTGTCTACATGGTTATTAGACATATTAAGCTAAATTCTTTATCACCAGGGAAAAAAAGTTACAAAGGAATGGCTCCTAAACCAATGTCCTGGTTGCCTTGCCCTCTAGCTAAGGAAATGGGAAGAGTAAAGAACCTGTTTCCATGCTCAGACATTCTCAGGTTGCTTTAGTTGCAGCTATAAGTGTTATCCCTGCTGAGCTCTATGTCCTGGGCCATTTGTCATTTCACTCAGTTCTCATGGCAGCCCTATCAGGTGAGCATTACTCCCATTTGTTAGTCTGCACATGGAGGGCAAGGAGAGGCTGAAAAAAGAGGCAGAGCACTCTAGATTGATAGGTGTCAGGTTTAAGAAGCAAGGCAACTTTGTTCCAGGGCTTGTCTTGGGCAGCAAGATGAATAGATCTCCACACCCTCCTGCCAAACGTGAGAAGTTTTTCTACAGAGCCTAACTGGGTTCAGTGACATATTTGGTGCAAAAGGTTGCAGTCAAACCTTACTATCTAAGAGCTACATCCTTGAAATTGGCTCCCATGGTGGGAGCTGTAGGCAGAAGGTACATGCCAAGGACAAAGGAAAGGATAAGGAGCCTCCAATTGCCCAGGTCCTATAACTCAAGGGTTAACCAGTGGTCACCTCCTCTTAATGACCCCTCCTAATGTTTTATCTCTCCTGATGGGCTCTCACAATCGTATGTGCCCCCTCTTCTGCTGACCTGGGTGGTCAGCAAGGGGTGACATGGAGGTGACTTATTTGGTGGTTGTCTGGCTATACTGGAGGCAGATACTATAGTAACAATATAGCCACATGCAAAAGAAAATAGATTAAGATGATTCCCAAAAGAAGTAACAGTTTTCTCCATCAATAACCTCATGATCCAAACCCCTGATTTACTAAGTCTTCTAGACTGGGGTTTGGATCACTCAGGGCATTCCTTCATGTTTTTATGTGATTTCATAAAAATGATGTATACTAGACTCATCAGGTATGAACACATAACATTTTCTTTAGATAACAGCACAGGTGCCTCTCCACAAAGCAGGAATCATTCCCAAACCTGTCTTATTTTGGAGGACAGCTTTTTTTCACTAGAGGCATTTCAGTATTTATTAAGGACGGGCTTTACTAGCTATCATTTAAGTCTTGTTGTATGAATTTAGTAGGAGCTTCCGTGTGAGCTGTAGTGTCCTCCAGACCAAGGGAGGAAAAAGAAGGCAAACAAATGGTTTTATCAGTGGAAAACAGAACCTCTCCACCTGGCCTTGAGAAGAGGGAGGTTGACAGCTTTAGGAACTTGACCCAGTTGTACATACCATCATTGTTGGCCAAGGGAGACATCACTGTCAGGCATGAGAAGGTAGACTGAGGTGGGATATACTAGACCAGAACCCCCATTTTTTCCCTCTTCCAATGATGCATGTTCCATCCCAGGTATAGGGCATTTCAACAGCTTCATCCTCTAACAGGACAGCCCAGTGGAGTGGGTGCAAAGTCAATTACCCATTCTAGTGAGACGTTGTAAAGTCCAATAGATGACACCTTTCCCTGGCATGATGGGGCTTGGTATTCTGGGTAGCAGAGCACAATGATTGATGGTGAAAGTCAGGGGAATAGTTGTTTCCCATGACTTTTATATCTTTATAGCATCAGGGTCCCCAGTTTGGCATAGAGGGCAACAGGCCCTACTGGTTGATCATTCAAATGGATTAAAGCCTAGAACAGTACTTTAGAACAATACTTTAGTACCCAGAACAGTCAAGATAGCTTTACCTAAAAGCAATTTAACCTATTGCTTTAATATTTTATTTTTCCTTTCCATTAACTCTAACACTTGTGGGTTATAGGGGACATGGGACCTATCTGTTCAATGTCATTCTTTTGCCCAGTCTTGCATGTTATCACCTTTGAAAATGTGACCCCTGATCACTATCTTTTCAACAAGGGTATCTCTGCATGGTATTCAGCTTTTCTAATTCCCTAATGGTGGCAGCCTGGTTTGCACAGTGATGGGAAAACTTGGGTTAGGCCAGAGGCAGTGTTCCCATAAACCAAGACATATTTAGAACCCTCCCTCTGAGGGAGGGAACCAGTATAATCAATTTGCCAATCTTTTACAGGTTGGGAACTCCTGTTGATGGCTCCAGACTTATCTAGCAACCGCCTTGGGCATTATTTAGACACAAGATATATGCTGTTAATGCATTAACCAAGTCAGTGTATTTCAAAAGCAATCCTGCATCCTTGACAATCTGTCATTCCACCTGGGAACTGGAGTGGCCATTTTTTCTATGCATCTAGTCTTTCCTATCTACTAAAGAGACAGCTGTGGGGGGCCTGAGTGGTACAGTTGGTTAAGCATCTGACTCTTGGTTTTAGCTCAGGTCGTGATCTCAGGGTAGTGAGATCAAGCCCCGTATCGGGCTCTGCACTCAACACAGAGTCTGCTTAAAGATTCTCTCTCTCTCTCTCTCCCCCTCTATCCCTCCCCACCCCTCTCAAATAAATAAATAAATGTAATAAAAGAAAGAGAAATAAAGAAAGAAAGAAAAAAAAAGAAAGTAAAAAAGTCAGTTGTTAGCACTTGTGCCCAGGCTAGGGCGTCAGCTTCCTGATTTCCAGTGGGGATCAATGCCTTATGATTAGTACATGGATAACAGTGAAGACAGCCTCAGGCTCTTGCAGATAAACCCAAATGTCTTTCCCAATATCTTGACCATACAAGGGCTTATTCATGGCCATCTATCCTTTGGTTTCTGATTGTCTAATTAGAACGGTCCAACTGTAAGTGTAAAGCGTTAACAGCCAGGGCTCCTGAGTAATCACCAGCCAGAGCACTCCGAGTTCAGCCCACTGGATGCTGTGATTCATTCTTGCTTCTAGGCATCTGATACCAGGCGTCAATGAGAATTTCCCCCATTCTATCTCTACAGGCCATTGGGGCCTCACAGGAATTGGGGAAGGGCATCTGGAGGCTCTGCATACCCAGCAGCCCCTGCATTTCTAGAGATAGTGCCAGGAAAACAAGGCACTCCTCTGCTGCAAATAGGAAGACCATCTAGTCAAAGTGGGAAACATATTTTTAATTCAATCCTTGGTAGGAAGAGACGTTCTTACCACACTATGCTGTTCCTCTGTGAGAGGCTCCACCTGAAGAAGCGCTGTGTACACTGCTAGGAGCTGCTGCTCTATGGGTACATCAGGTTCATTTCCCCTTCCAGAGCTGGGGCAAAAATTTTAGGGGTATTCTCTCCCCCTGTTGTCTCTGTCATAGTGCCCAACCCATACCTTCTGGAATCACAGACACATCTGTGTGGGAAATGTCTAGAGATTTCACCTGCTTTACGAGTATCTTTGCCTTCTCAAAGGTGACTTGTTGTTTTGATCCCCAGTTCCATATGTATCCTTTTCTTTATCAGGCGGTATAAAAGGCAGAGGCGCTGTACCAGGTGGGAATAAAAGTCCTCCTCCAAAACCCTAATATCCCTACAAAGGTTTTCATCTCTCTCCTGTTTTGGGGGGTTAGGTAGGCTTGCGTCTTGTCAATCACAGCTTTTGGAATAATGTGTGTCTTATGTAACCAATTTCCAGAAACTTTACAGCAACACATGGGCTTTGAATTTTCCAGATGTTTGCTGCTTATCTTTCCCTCACAGATGTTCCAACAAAGCCTAAAGGCTGTCCCACAACAGAGACAACTCTTCATAAGTAAACATTATATTATCAGTGTAATGGGCCCATTGTATTGATGTGGGGAAGAACAGTGACAGGTCTTGGGCTACCATCCCATGACATAGTGTGAAGCTTTGCATGTAGCCTTAGGGAAGCACTTAAAAGGTCCGTTATTGTTTCTCCACATGAAGGTAAATTGATCTTAGTTATTAGAACTCTGTACTTGTCAATCTTTTCCAAAAATCTTTTTGAAGATAAAGCACTTTTGCAGGAAGATATTTACAAAAACATCAGAGTAAAATAATAACTGCCTATAAGTCACAAAAGACTTTTAAAATGGCCATAGTTAAAGATCTGATGAGCGTTCACTATAATGCAATTGACAAGGAAATTTGGTTATTTCTGTGACATACATTTCAAAATTATGACTGATAACAGTCATATCATATCAGGATGTATCAGATTTTTAGGAATTCTATATAAATATACCCTAAGGAAAGTTGATCTAATAATGCATCTTTTTTAAGTTAATGTATCAAATAAGCCTAATTAGTTTAATAGCTTTCCTGTATAAGGAGAGAGAACATATCTTTTGAGATGCTCTGGGGATCTGAAAAATCTCAAAGTTAGGACCAGGTCCACAAACCGCCACTTAAAATTTGATTTTGGGGGCGGCTGGGTGGCTCAGTCATTAAGCCTCTGCCTTTGGTTCAGGTCATGACCCCAGGGTCCTGGGATTGAGCCCCACATGGGGCTGCCTGCTCAGCAGGAAGCCTGCTTCTCCCTCTCCCACTCCCCCTGCTTGTGCTCCCTCCCTCACTATCTCGCTCTCTCAAATAAATAAAATCTTAAAAATAAATAAATAAATAGATTTGATTTTGGACAAATAAATAAATATTAAATTTGATTTTGATTAAGGTTGTTAAAAATATCAAAAGGTTTAAAACACTTGATTGAAAAGGTCACCGTGGAACAAACTTAATTATCAATTTAACCAAAGTGACAATGAATTATCATAAAACACAGAATCTTGTTTTCTAGGCAGATTACTTAAAAGGTAAAGGACATCATCTCATCAAGAATAAACTAATAGTCCAAGAAAACTTTGTCCTTTTAACAGATGAAAGAAACTAAGCTTTAGTTTCTGAGCAGGGAGCCTAATGCGCTGCTCAATCCCAGGACCCTGGGATCATGACCTGAGCTGAAGGTATATGCTTAACCAAAGGAGCCACCCACGAGCTCCAAAGCTTACTTTTCTTTAAGCCAATTAAATAGAGCTCTTTTGCAAATTAATTTTGTTCATACTCTGGAGGAAGAAAAACATCACATAAGTAATATATATCTATGGGCAAGCATAACATACACGAACAGAGATCCCATAGCTTTCATTCCAAAGCTAGCTATTAATCTGGTATGATATAAAATTCACTGGTTTATAAAAACAATTCAATCTGATGTGTCTCTGGCAGATGGAACAAGTGAAAGTTACTTACTCACACGGCTAATGTTTTTCATTAATATTTGTAGAGAAGACTTTTAAGATTTGTATGTGCCCTTAATTAGTATCTTATGGTGGTTGTGGACAGGAGTTGGGACAAGGAAGCCTCTACAGCAATCTGTATTTTAAAAAACATCCCTCCCCCTTCTTTTCCTTAGGTCTCAGACAATTACGGGCAGGACTTTAGTTGTCTCCTGGGGTACTTACCTTTCAAGGACATGATAAGATTTATAACTTCAAGAGAAGAGAAAAAAATGCAAGTTTCTCCTAAGAGTTTTGGGGTATAGTTCTTTATTATTGGAAACCTAGGGTGGTTACTATTTACATTTTCCCTTGGTGCTCGGGGTCAGACTGCATAAGGCTATTGATTGTCACTGTCAATCACAGCATCCTCCTCGTTGCTCTTGGCTCGCTTTCACTTCACTCATATTCCTTCCACCTCTCAGCATCCCGATCAGGCTTTGTCACAAGTTATTGGATCTTAACCCAAGGCATCCTGCACCCTCTGAGCTTTGCAAAGTTGACCATTAAGTTCTCCAACCTATTATCTTTCTCTCCCACCCTCTCTGCCAACCCCAAAGGTAGAAAAATAGTTGACAACTGCATGTCCTTCTGTGGCCTCAGTTCTTCCAACTTTCTAACTCAAGCTTCAGCCTCTAGCTGGGCATCAGTGGCCAGACAAGCCGCCTGCACAAGAGGCCAGTCCACGGGGACAGCTGCTCATTTCCCTTCTTTGCCACAGTGTGCTATGTGTAGTTTCTCAAACAAGTGTATCACACATGCTGGTGTTTTCAGGGTGTCCTGAGACTCACATGGTGATCCACAAACATCTAACACATGGGCTACCTCTGCCCACACAGAAGTCGGCGGCCAACACAAGATTTTCCCTACAAATGCCTAGCTTTCCTAAGGCCTGTTACTTGGGTCTCCTGGCTGGCTCACCATTTGTTGGTTCATAAACTGGGCCCAAACACAGAGGGCAAGGAGAGAGGTAGGAAAGCGGCAGACTGCACCAAATTGGTAGATGGCAGGTTTAATAAGCAAGGGAACTTACATATGAGTCTTGTCTCATGTGGCTGCAATATGAGATCTCTATACCTGTCTACCAGAATCTTAAAATGTTTACACAAATGTTACCATACTCATTGGGTTCAGTCATATACACCATCCAGATGGTCTCCCCAACACCTTCCCCTCTCAAGGCTGCATCCTCAGAATAGCTTTCACTGTGGGAATGGTAGGCAGACCAGACATCCAAGAGATGGGGAAGAAGGTGAGGGACCCTCTAATGACCCGTGTTTAGCTCGAGGGCCCACTGGCAGTCACAGCCTCTCGATCATCTCTTCCAACAACACCATTTTAATGTGAAGAAAACAGGACATAGATTTTGTCACATGTTCCAGGTCACATCACAGTTAAGTAATAGAACTAGGATTCTTACCAAGACTAACTCCAAAACTTCTGCTCTTAATCACTATTTCTAATACTAAGGATATTTACATTTTTTGCAGGCCCTGAACCAATCATAGAACTTAAAAGTTGTTGGTCACCAGAAAAATAATTCCTTTATCAAAGGTTTTCTCTCATTTAAGTTATTTTAAAAAGCAACAACAATAAGGGAAATCAGAAAGTTGGGGGAGGAAAAGCTAGGAGTTACCCAGAATTCCCATGATGTTAATAAATTAACTGCTTTCATTTTTTAATGTTTCTTCCAGTCTTTTTCCAATCTGTATACATAATTATATGTAATTTCAAAGCCATTTTAAATGATTAGTCAGCATTGACAAGATAAATTCATCAAATGAGTTGTCTTCTTAAAAACCTACAAAAATTATTTTAATTCTTCCCTCCACATTCTGGGTTTCATTTCCTTTTCTAGAGCAAAAACAACAACAGATTCTTGAAGAATTCTTATTCACACAGCAGATGTGAGGATTAGAGAACCTGCTGGCTAATTGGAGATGAGTTTCACTGGAAACAATCACATGAAAACAAACTATATGTGGTAAATTCCTGTCCCTGGTAATTTCTCAGTATACACCAAATTTAGCCCACCAAAGAGTTCTCTTTTTGTGGAACTTCAGATGCCCCATCTCTATATCAGCATTTTCCAAGCTATGTTCTAGAGAACCCTAATGACAGATGTACACTCAGAGGTTCAAGGTAAATACATTTAAGGACTATTGTTTACATCCCCATTTAAAGATCTAAAATATACATTAGCATATGAAGAGCCTGGGAAGTCATGCAGTAAGGAACATGTTCACTTTCGTCCAGAAGTTGGAAACTAGTTATTTCCAGGAGATAAAGATAATGACCCTGGCAATGGCGGTAAGGAAGTGGAGACACCACATATCACCTGTGAGTTGCTGCTTCTAGTCCTGTGGGCCCAATATTAACAAATCTTCATGAGATATCTGAAATCTGGGTTTTGATGGAAAATTTTAGATCCACTTTGAGAGGACAAAAATATGTCTCCTGGCTAGATCGGCTCATAGGCCACCAATTTGCAGCCTCTGCTTTAACCTACAGTTTCTTAAGCTCATTTGACCACAGAACTCTTTGTTTCTAGAATACTCTGTGGGGAACTGTTACCATACATCATTATCCTGTCAATCCTTCAAGGTCCATTCGCTATACCTAGTCTTTCTTCTGTGCTCCAATCTTCGAACTTAAAGTATGTTCAAGTTACCATGATTGTATAACAAATTACTCCAACACTCATGGCTTTAAAAAAATAATTTTTAATTTGCTCAAAAAATATGTAATTTGTGTAGAGCTCAGAGAAGATGGTTCATCTTTGTTCTGGTATGTGTCATTGTGGCTCAATGGCTCATGGTGATGGTGAGGAGTGGGAGTAATCCAAAGCCATTCTCACGGCCCCTGGCTGGCTCAGTCAGAGGAGCATGCAACTCCTGATCTCAGGGTTGTGGGTTCTAGCCCCACGTTGGGTGGAGAGATTGCTTAAAAATAAAATCTTTAAAAAACAAACAAACAAGGGGCACCTGGATGGCTCAGTGGGTTAAGCCTCTGCCTTCGGCTCAGGTCATGGTCCCAGGGTCCTGGGATCAAGTCCCACATCGGGCTCTCTGCTCAGCGGGAAGCCTGCTTCCTCCTCTCTCTCTCTCTCTGTCTGCCTCTCCAACTACTTGAGATCTCTGTCTGTCAAATAAATAAATAAATATATATATAAATAAAAATAAAGGCATTCTCACTTCCGTGTTAGATGGCTTATGCCAGTAGTCATCTGACAACTTAGCTGCAACAGACAGCTAGAATGCCTGCATGTGGCCTTTCTTTGCGGCCTGGGCTTCCTTGCTAGATAGATAGTCATCTGGATAGCTAGATGCCAGGAGTGAGTATCCTGAGAGGAAGAGGGGGAGGCAGGCAGAAACTGTATTACCTTGTAGGATCTAGCCCCAAAAGCCACAGCAGGTCATTTCCATTGCATTGTTATTTGCCAAGGCAAGTATCCAAAGACAGGCAAGGAACTCCACCTCTTAATGGAGTATGGCAAGGTTCTGGAGAGGATGAGGGACCAGAAATAGTGCTTTAGCCATTTTGGAAGATGCAGTCTGTCAAATAAGGAAAGAACGAAGTATCTTGAATTCTGGCTCTTTTATTAACCAAAATTAGTGTGACTTTAGCAAGTAATTTCATCTCTTTTTACATCATTTGTTCACCCTATCCTGAATTACAGTTGCCTCAGTTTTTATTTTATCATCAGAGTGTGAGTTTCTTGAGAATAGTAACCACCACCACCAAGAGTAGTACCCAGGTGTTTTGTTTGGTTTTATTCTTTTAATATTGGTATAATGCAAGCACAAATACCAAATTTTTATTTAGCAATAATATTGTTATAATGCAAGCACAAACACCAAATATTTACTAAACCCAAAAGTTTGGGTTACAGATATTATATATATAAAAGTTTGGGTTATAGTAAATATTTCTAATACCTTATTTTATTAAAGCTAATAGGGGGTTTCTCAGTAACTTTTCACCACGTGTGGCTATGGCTAAAGGAGAAGAAAGCCCCTCTAGAACTGAATCACACTGCCTGTTGTTCATAATTGTCCTGTGTTGGTCTTAACCTATCAAGAACTAATTTTGTGGGGACGCCTGGGTGGCTCAGTTAGTTGGGCCACTGCCTTTGGCTCGGGTCCTGATCCCAGAGTCCTGGGATCAAGTCCCGCATCGGGCTTCTTGCTCGGCAAGGAGCCTGTTTCTCTCACTGCCTCTGCCTGCTTGTGTGTGCTCTCTCTCTTACTCTCTCTCTCTGACAAATAAATAAATAAAATCTTTAAAAAAAAGAACCAGTGTTGTGGTTGGACCGGTCCTTGTGGTTCTTATTATGATTTCAAGGTCCTCTCAGCAATAACCACCAGGAAAAGAAAAAGTGTATTACTTACAACTCCTGGAAATTACAGGGGCCACACAGTGAGGTCATGGGTAAAGAGAAAGAGAGCAGGCCTTGGGGTTCTGATTTTATTGGGGTTGAGAGTGGGGGGCCTAGCGTTTTGAGGGCTCATTCTTTATTGGTGAATTTAAAACACAAGTGCAGGAATTTAAAGCATGGGAAGAGAAAAAAGCAAGCAGCCAAATGGGTCAGTTATTGAAATTAACCAAGATCTCTAAAATCGAGGGAGGGGAAAGCTGGGAATGAACAACCTGTCTCTTTATCTAGAGTGAGTGGCATAATGTGGTTATTCAAAGTAGCCATCTTTGAAGTGGATGCCTCATCAATCAAAACCTAAGTCAGACACTTGCCTTTTATAAAAAGAAAGCCACCTGCCAGGGTTTCTTCTACCACTATCCACAGGCCACTTCCTTTATTACAGGACTTGTTACCACGTGGATGTGAGGCAAGGGTCAAACCCAAGGGCCCTCCCATCTTCCTTGTGCCCATGGTAAAGTAGCCCTGTAGCCCTCAGTCTCCAGCTGTCCAAGGAGCAGTCAGGAGGCCTGCAAAACATACACAGTTGCTGAGAAATTGGCCCCGCAAAACCTTATTCCCAAAGCAGCAGCAAACCCCAGTTGGGTCTCCAAAGCTCCAGGTCCAGTGCCCCTGGAGAGCAGTTCTCTGTAGTGAATACAGACACCACAGGAGCCACGATGAATATAATCATGTGAAACTTTGGCTCCACAAAGGCATTTATTTGCTAATGAATATGCTAAAAGCTCTTTCAAAAATGACCCCTGCCCATTTGAACAAGTTTTGCTCCTTGTGTTTTAATACTCCATTTCTCTTTGCTGCTTGCTCTGGGAGGAAGATAAAAAACAGGAAAATATCTTAGATTTTGTTAGAAATGGTTCTGGTTGCCGTCTGACATCCTGCTCAAGTCTTGCATTATTTCCAGCCTCCTGTGCGGTGCTTTTTCCTCTCCTTCCCATCAATTCCATTTTTTTCTCCCCATATTTTGCAACCAACCTGCTACCATGTTGTTTGGCAAAAGCCTTGGGCTTTTTGCCCAGGCGCTGGCCAACTTGAGCTGTGATGACTGGTTTCATTAAACAAGGAAGGATGTCTAACCCAGAGGCAACCAGAAAATCTGTGTTGAGTGCTAGTACCAATAGTGCTGTTTGTCAAACTTCTGAACCACACAGTTTACAGGTTATGATATGGCACCCTCTCTCTATCTTAAAAAGTCATTTTTTTCATTTGTGAATATGAAATGACATGAACTGCCAATTCCTTCATTCTTTTTTTTTTTTTTTTTTAAGGATTTTATTTATTTGAGAGAGAGGCTGAGAGAGCATGAGCCGGGGGAAGAGGTGGGGGAGGGGAGAGGGAAGCAGACTGCCCACTGAGCAGGGAGCCCAACACAGGGCTCCATCCAAGGATCCTGGGATCATGACCTGAGCCAAAGGCAGGTGCTTAACCGAATGAGCCACCCAGGTGCCCCCAATTCCTTCTTTCTTAATGTTACAGGTTTTAAGCTCTTTACATACATTCTTTTCCTTTATCTGCACAACCACTCTACAAGACTCTTTTTACATTTTACAAATGAGGAAACCAAGTTAAAGAGCAAAATTCCCAAAGTTCTCGTGACAGGGGACAAGGCCAGTTGTGGCTCATTATACCTGACACCAAAGCCCATGAATCTTCTTCTCTGTACTGTTTAGATTGAGAAAAGGGCATGCATGACCATTTCTTATCCCATAGAGATTTTATAAATTTTGAGACTTCCTGTTTGAATCAATGAATCAACTCATTAATAATGTTGTGATCTGATATTTGGGGTCATAAGAGATTATAGAATTCATCAAGTCAAACTAATCTGTGAATTATCTTTATAAGGACTAGGAGTCCCACTTCTAATGTTGGGGCACCTGGGTGGCTCAGTTAGTTAGATGTCCGACTCGATTTCGGTTCAGGTTATGATCTCAACATTGTGAGACTGCACCCCTTGTCAGTCTCCATGCTGGGTGTGGTGCCTGCTTGAGATTCTCTCTTTCCATTTTCCTCTGCCCCTCTGCAACCCCCACCTCCCCCATCTCACCCTTCTCTCTCTTAAAAAAAAAAAAAAAAAAAGATTCTAATTTTGAGGAATCCATCCTTCTGAAGAGGAAAGAGCCCATTACATTTTTAGGCATTTGATAAAAATCTGTTCCCCAGGAACTGCCATTCATTCACCTTAGTTCTTCTGTCTGCAAGACAAGGCTAAGGCTTCTTGCCTAGTTCCACCACCCCTCAGAACCTTGCTGTACCAGTGAATTGCTTCATAAATTCTTAATCTTGCCCATGTACTCTTGCTTGAATAGACTCCAGCTTGCCAATGACCATCACTATGTTAGACACCCAGAACTGCACCCATAGCTCAAACTAATTCTGACCAATCAAAATTCTATTCCGTTCTTGAACAGGGTGCTGAACATCTATTCTTACAGCCCCCGGTTGAATATGTTCTTTGGGCAGCCACATGGAATCTTTGACTAATACTAGCTTTTAGTCAATAAGAGATGTGAGTGGGGATGTTTCAGCCATTTTTGCTAGCCTGGACTGTTGGATCCCAGGGCAATAAGGTCTCTAACTGATCTATACATAATTTCACTTTGACAAAAATTGTTGTGGCAGATATTTTGTCCAAACTTGCACAGCGATTTTCATTGCTTGCCATGTAAGGGCTACTCTCTTTTCTTTTGCATATAGAGAATGGATTGTTTAAGGTTTGATCTAGTGACAGTTAATCAATGGATGTCTGAAGCAAAAAGAAAGTCAGACTCCTCACAGGCACAATGGACAAACCATCTCACATCAAACAGTTCTTTCACAGCCCAACTCCAGGATACTTCTACTCAACAATTACATTTGACAACAAAACTGAAAGTATCTCTCCTTTAACTCAAGGATAACCAAAATAGACTAGTGAGTGGGAAGTAGCAATATGCTTTTCTTCCTTAAAACTCCCAGATTCTAAATTGAATTGCTTATTTTTTTATTCTTTATATTTTAATTTAATTAGTATTTTATTTACCAGGATTCTCATAGAAATTTTTATTTTCTAGTTTTACGATCAAAAAAGTAAAGGGAAAATGTCAATTTTACTCCTGGGAAAATGCTTTAAAGTACGATTTTTAGAGATCAGTGAATAGGGTAGAAGCCCACTTCCTGTCCCACTTATTCTGGTCTTTTGAGTCAATCTGAGTAGAAAAGAAACCTGAGCTATTGTCTAGCCAATTTAGTCTTCTTACTTTACAAATGACCAAAAAAATGTACATATGGGTTTAAATGACTTATTCAAGTTTACAGGGATAATAGAAGCTTCTAGCACACATCTCTCTTCTTCCTACCCACTCGTACACAATGTTAGCTCAGAGGAACTCAGAGAAGCAAGAGATCCCTCTAGTTTAGGGTCTTTGGAGAAACATCATGGATGAATTGAGATTGAAAAGAAGTACTTTTTTTTAAGGTTTTAATTATTTATTTAGAGAGAGTGAGAGAGCATGCATGAGTAGGGGGAGGGGCAGAGGGAAAGGGATACAGAGAATCTCAAGCAGACTTCCCTTTGAACTCAGAGCCCGAGGAAGACTTGATCTCTCAAACCTGAGATCATGCCCTGAGCCGAAATCAAGGTTCAGGCACTTAAACAACAGAGCCACCCAGACACCCCAGAAGTGTTTTTTAACCAAATCTTACTTTTTCACAAAAATAATGTGTCAGCAATAGAAAATTTGGGAAATGCTAAAAAATATAAGGAAAGGAGATGGCACACTTATTCATAATCCCGTTCCGTAAAAGTAATGCTCTTGGTGCATTTCTTTACAGTCATTATTTTCCAAACATGTTATATATTATTGTTTCCTATCTCTGTGATCATACTATTTATGAAGGAATAGTTTAACTCAAGGCCTGCTCCATGTTGTAATACCTCCTCTTAAATATCATTTTATGCTACGTGTGTTTGGTTCATAATCTTCCTTTGTTCCAATTTTAAAATAATGAGGTAGAAGGGAAAGATTTAAATAAAGAGAGGAAAGGAATCTAGAAGAAGATATGTATTTACAGCAAATGAAAACATCAAGATACTCATAGATGTATATTTGTGCTTTGAAGTTGAAGATGCTCTGTTTCATTCTTTTTTTTTTTCCAGTGATACCAAAACACTAATAACCACACCAACCCTTATTGAACACTTTCCATGTGTTTCATGCCGCAGATATATTTTCTCACTTAATCCTCACAATAACTGACCAATATCATTATTGTATGTTCATTTGAAATAAGGAAAATGAGATCTAGAGGAGTCAAGGGTCTTGCAGAAGGTCAGTAATGAAGCCACATTTGTTCCCGTGTCTATATGAGGAGAGAGCTGCTGTTCTTAACCACTCTACCACATATCCCAAGTTTCTTATGAATATCTACCATTGTTATCATCAGAAAGCTATTTTTAAAAATGAAAATGGATTGCAAGTAGCTCATTTCTGGTGTAAGCAAATAACTTATTACCTGTACTATACTGTAGAGTATAAAAAAAAAATCTACAAAATCCCAGAACAGCTAAGAAATCATCAATACATAAAAACCCCCTCAGTCGTGTTGACAAAAGTTAAAATTCAAGTGTGTTTCAGGTTTCTCTAAAATTGATTAGAAATAGAAAAAAGAAGCAGTGTTAATTGCAGTTACGTGAATGAAATCTAGATTCTGAGACTGGATGAGAATTGATTGTGCTAAAAGTAGTCATATGTAATTAAAGGAATCTGTGCTGTGCACTTTAATTAGTCAGCAGATCTCATTCTAAGTGGTAACAGTAAGTCCTGGTGTATCTCATTAAATAAAAGCTTGGCAGCCTCACCTCTAGTGAGGTCCTGTTTTGTACAGTGGTCTTATTTCTGCATCCACGGATCTAATTTGAAACTGCAGGAAAGGTGATGCATGCTTTTGTAATCCAGATGTACATGTTATGGAATCATCTTCATTCTTTCATTCAGAAGAATTGGGAAAATCAGTAAACTTTATAATCACTCCATAGATTTATCTTAGTTTCTATGGAGACAAGCTGAATTTACATCTGTGAAAAGCTATTCCAGAAAACATGTCTCCAAAATTTTTTTTCAAAAATTTTTTCCAAATTCCTCAGTATCTAAATAGTCAGGTTCATGGTATTTTTAAAAAGGATAGATAATTGTTCTTGTTTTATTGTTTTGAACCTTTTAAAAAATTAGAACAGCAATGTGTACTCATAGAAAATGCAGAAACTGCAGAAAAGTACGAAGAAGCAGGAAAAAAACACCATCCATCATCCCTTCATTCAAAGACAACTTACTCTTAATATGACAGCATATTTCTTTCTAGTTTTTTTTATCAAGCCATTACTTTTGTATATCTGGGATCATTCTGTTTGCATAACTTGGTATTCTGCTAGAAAGACTTGCTAAAAAAGAAACTTTGATTCCTAACCTTAACCTGGATAAGTGATGCCCATTCCATGTGCTTCTAGCGTCTCAGACACAAATTTGTCAAGGTACTTGCAGCCCTGAGGCTTTGTCAAGGGGAGGCCTCTGCTGAAAGGAGAGGACCACTCTTGTGGTAGGAGGGAGTATTGTGGACATAATAAAGGAGAATAACAAGACCTACTATTTATTTACATCCCAGGACATTACATGTCCTGGGATTAAGCACATTGATCTGGCCTTTATTCCTTGAACACATATACCCGTAAGCTTATAATTATCATTCAGACAAACTTTGAAGTGTTTCCACCATAAAACAACCACCACCAGGCATGAGGGTAGAATAGAAGGTAAGACTAGAAGGATTGAAAGGTGAAGGGCAACTTTGATGGTGTGTTAACAAGTCACAAGACTTAGAATCATAGAAATCGAGATTTGCAGCTAAGATTATGCATCTCAGTCCCAGACTCAGGTGTTCAGACAATAACACCCCTTGATTTCTTTAAAGAAAATTAAGTAGTTTCCAAATATCTCTCTTACTAACTTAGACTCAGTCACCAAATATGGAAGGATTATGTGGTGCCAGAAATCAAGGGCAGAGTCTCTACCCTCTTGTCTATAATACTGATGGTTAACAAACAACAAGCCCCAACAAGTGGTTCCTTGAAATCCAGTTTCTATATCCCTGCCATGTCGGAATCAGAGTTGAAGTTAGCCTCCCCAGTCATACCATCTGTCACCCTCTTGGAAGTCAGGTCAGTTCATAGGGGAAAACCTAAAAGCTAAGCACCAGTTTCCCACTCATCTCAGAACCACCACCCTACTTCTCTTTCTCACCCCTGGAAAGTTCCCCTTCCTCTCTTAAATTCTTTAAAATATTTGCCCCTTTTTCCTCATACCAGGACTCCCGAAGTACTCTCTTCAGGCTTAACAAAATAGAAGCCAACCATGGACAGATCTTTCAGAAAATTTCTGCTTCAGTCTTCCCCTGAAGCAAAGGGGAGCAAATGGCCTAGTTTCCCTTTCGGAAAACATAAAGGAATATTATAAGGAGAAAAACACACAGTAATATTTTTCAAAAAATCATCCTGCTATAGACAAGACCTTCACTAAGAGGACTCTGTTAAATTCACACTGAAAACCAATGTCTTTCATTCTTTAGCACCAGGATGCCATATTTCCCACAGGCGATGAGCATGGGCTTGAAAGCCAAACTGGGGTTCTGATCCTATGCAATCCTAGCTTTGTGACCATAATCCTCTATGCTCAATGTTTTCCTAGCACAGTGCCTAGCACAGAGTAGGGTCAACTAATGTTATTTTCCCTTGTCCATGGTCAGCTGCTTCCCCAAGTCACTGCCCATTCAGTCCCAAAGCCATTGATGTAATTCCTCATATCCTGAGAGTAAGTTTAAGATCATCCTTCCTAAAATGTGTGCCCAGTGCCCACACTTGAAGCAGCTCAAGTAATGGATTTTTTAGCTGAATTTGGTATATATGACCCTTGTCCTTCAGATGGTAACATTTTCCTGCCGGAGAAAGTCACAACTAATACAATTCAACACTCTGACCACTAAGTACCCTCCAGGAGCTCTTCAACCATGAGTATCATTGGATGTGGCCAGTTTGAACATCTTATTCCTCCTCAGAACTCATTCTGATCTATGAGGAAAACTGTCTTTCTAGAAATAAACCAGGTGACATAGCATGGTCCTAAATCCATCTCTCTTCATTTTTCCTGTCTCCTAGTCAGATACAGAGTTTTGGGATAAGATGCAAGCAGAATGGGAAGAAATGGCTCGGAGGAACTGGATATCAGAGAACCAAGAAGCTCAGAACCAAGTTACAATCTCGGCCAGTGAGAAGGTGACCGATTCTGTTCTTATATATGCTGACCAGCTTTCTCAACATCTTTGCATCATATTTTTATAAATTAGTCATTAAATATTTTGCAGAAAAGTCAAGAATTAAGTAGACAAATTAATATCAGTCTGACCTAGAAGAAATCCTGGTGGATGAAAACAATGTAATCCTCCAATGTGTGAAGACAGCAAAGCTGGAATGAAATACCCTTATTTTTATCAATGTTAATTAATACAGTTTGGCAGCCACCAAGAGCTTGCATCTTGACTGTTGGCAAGTTACTGAACTAACTGACATTGAGGGTGGGTTGGAACAAGAACTGACTAATCTCACAGTGCTTTTTGTTAGTCATTCATTGAGCCAGGTGAATTAGCTAACAGAAATGGTATCAGCAGACAGGGGAGTAAGGTGGGGGCTTAGGGCTATATTTCGCAGGTGGTCCTTACACAGCTAACAAAGAAACTCAGTGGAAAAGATGCCCTTCACACAGCCAGGTCAAGTCCCAGGGACAACTCCCAAGCCCAAGATATTCCCCTGAAAGGAGCCCCAGCAAATGTGTGAATTTAGTCAACAACCAGCCAAATTGCCCACGAAGTCCCAGTTGCCCTTGGGTTTATGCTTTTAAAAACACTTGGTGAAAAAATAAATAAATAAATATAGGTAAACAAGTAATAAAAAAATAATAAAAAAATATAGGAACACTTGGCGAAGAGGGGTGGGACACTTTTCAGAAATAAATTTAAAGGACTTGAAGGATAGAAAAAGATACGGAATTTTCTTACTGAAGGAAAAACTATATATGTATATATATGCATGTGTGTATATATATATGTATATATATAATATGTGTGTGTTAAGGATTTTTTTGTGGTGGAGGAAGTCTCAATAATATTCAGTTCTGCATAACTTCCATCTGTTCACTCCAACAAATATTTATTGAATGCCTATGTAGCAATATATTATGATGATGAATAGTCTTTGATCATAGAGGATTTTCAATCTACATAGTCATTAAAATGTCTTCCTTCCCCCAGTATTCTCTGCCCTTCAGTAGGCCAGGCAATCTCATAAAATCAGAGTAACTATCTTATTAAAAATAACCCTATTCCACAAAGAAATCAAAGCTAAGCAAGAAGAGAAAACATTGATATAGATTATCAGACTCTAGGCTATAATTCATGCCCCTGAGGCATGGCTGGGACCCTGAATTCCTCACCCCTGGGACCCCGTATCTGCACTACAGTTTATGTAGTGACATAAACTGGTCATACCCTGTGGCTTAGATAAAGAGGGCTGTCTTTCTCAGTGACAATGGAGAATGAAAGTCTCCATTTAACCTATTTTAAAACCTTAGTAGCATCATTAACAGACTAGCTTATTTGTATCTATCAAATTAGAAGGATATTATGATGACCTATGCTGGTAATGTTGCAACAAATCATTTCCTTCAGATAATTCCAAATAGAGTTTAACTTGGGACAAATCTCAAAAGCAATTCAGTTATACATATCAAGACCCTCAAAATAGTTCATAGCCTTTAGTCTAATAAATCCCTCTAGAAGTCTATCCTAAGGTAATAATTATAGGCAGACAAAGATTTGAGCACAAACTTTTCACGGTAACTTTATTTATGAAAACAAAAAAATTGAAAGTAACCTGAATGTCCATCAGTAGGACCTTGGTTAAATAAGTTTTGGCACAATGCAAATAATTTTAAAAACTAAAACTATGTGGGGCTTAAGCTCCAAGACTGTATATGAGCTTATTCGTTTAATTTATATATTCATAGAAAAAGATTATTTATACCTCTATACAATTTAAATTTTTGAAAGAAAGGACCTATAACCTTAAAACACACATTCTCAATAGGGCAAATATAGCCCCCCATAGGACAAAAACTGGCTCAAGAAGTAGGAAGGTAGAGAAAATGGTAGATAGTGGAATGGTTTGTAGCCCTCCAAAGAGTCACAGCACATAAGCAGATGTACAGTGTGTGGTATTAACATTTCAGGGGAATGAGTGGTAACACTTAGCAAAAATACATCTAAAACTCTGTATTTTTTAAATCTCAGGGGGAAATGGCTAAAGCAAAAAGAGCAAAAGAGTAATAGACAGAAAACAAACCCTAAAATATTAGCAGTGATACGTTGTGGCATGATGGATAACTTTTGTTTCTTTTTATATTATTCAATAACAAAATAATAACATCCAAAATTTATATAATGAAAATGTACTACCTTCACAGGAAGGGGAAATAAACAGTGATATTTAAATAAGTTAAATCATTAAAATAAATTAATTAAATTCAAATTCAAAAAGACCTCACTGAATATTAGAATGAAGAGATAAACCAATAGATCTCATAGTTCCCTTCTCCATGTTGTAGGGATATTACTTTCACACTGAAAATCCCTTCAAGGACTGGCCTGGAGCATTTGAAGAAGGCTTAAAAAGACTGAAGGAAGGGGATCTGCCCGTCACCATCCTGTTCATGGAAGCAGCGATTCTTCAGGACCCCGGAGATGCAGAGGTAACGTATTCCCTTCATCTTGCTGGGCTCACAAAGTGGCTGCATGTGAATGAGGGACCAGGGACCTGAAGAGCTCTCTTGGGCTACATTTGCATCAAGGAAAGGCTCCCGAAGGAGTTAACCTGGCTTCCTCTGCTGTATGTTTAAAAGTTAAAAATAGATACCTGTTCTCTAACCAAGTCAAATGTGCAGTATCCACAGTGCCCCAAAATAAAAGGGCAGGGACAAGAAATGACAAACCAAAATTGTCAACCTGGAGGTTGAGCAGTAGTTTTCAGGGGGCAGTGTATAGTCTTGTCTAGGACTAGAGCCACACCCTACCCCACCCTTGCCTCGTCCAACGTTTACTGAACAGTATCATACTGTGTCCCAAGCAATGTGCCAGGCTGGGAAAATGGAACTGTTGAAAAGATACATTTGTGTTCTGTCTGGAGAGACAAGTCAATAAATCAATGCAGCGTAATAAATGCAATGTCAGAGTATGCACAGGCTGCTACGAGAGCAGAGAGCAATGTTTCTGAGCAGGCTTTCTCCTCCAATTAAATCCAAATTTGAGATTTGAAGGAGGGGGGCTTAATGAAAGACAGCAGGGACATCGATGTGTTAAGAGGAAATGGTTTGTGTGTGGGCAGTGGGGCGTGAAACATTATTCCAGGGGGCTAAGGGGAGAAGACAATGATGAGAGAGGAGGTAGGAAGAGGTGGGTAAGCTTCTGAAATTCATGAAAGCCAGGGGAACCACTAGGGAACTCTACTCAGCAGAGGGTACAATCAGATTTGCATGTTCAAAAAAAATCCCTTTCTCTGAGGTGTGGAAGGTGATGGAGACAGCCAAGAGACCGCCAAGAGAGGCTTTGCCATCCTCCCTTAGTCCACTATGTTTCCAAACCTGCAGAGGCCTGTAATAAGATAGTGGTAGGTGTAAAGTCTTCTTTTTTAGTTTGGGAGTGATTTTCAGGCATCATCTCCAAAGGACTCATCCTCATAAGGGATGTGCAGAAATTCTAGGGAGAGGTATATATGGTGCTGAGACAGCAGTAGAGAGTTAAGCTTCTAGGCTCTGCTGTCCTAAATGTGTGGGTTCAAATCCCTGCTCTACCACTCATGAGCCATGAGCCATGTGGTTGGAGACAAGTCATTTAAACTGTCTCAGTTCCATTTCTTCATACATAAAATGGAAGTCACAATTATAATAACTATCTCATTGGGTGTTGTGAGGATTAAATTAGTTCATGCAAATAACGTGCTTAGTTCATATCTGGTACATCAGCAATTAGCCTTCATTATTATTATTGGTTGTACTTAAAGTTTGTATAGAAAGAATGAGTAAACCGACTACTATGTTAAGTCCCTGGTATCTCGTTAGTCAAAACATTGACAGTGAAATGAGATTGAACTGAGACTTGGAATGTGAACCAAAATATTGGAATTTTTAAGAAGATACATGAATCACTACAGAAGAGAAAGTCATTACTTTAGTAGAAAACTATAGGCTATCCCCCCAAAAGAATATCATCTTACATTTCTAAATGCCATGGTATTTTCAAGTGTATTATATAATTTGACACAATAACCCTGGAAGGTTAAAAAAAGAAGTATACATTATTATGTCAGATTCATAAATGAGAGGATTAAGGCACTGTGTAACTACTGGATCCCAACCAAGGACTCAGGGCTTCTGAATCTTGGAGACTCCAAAATTCAGATAAAGGACGGTCTGTGAACAGTGAAAATGACACCATGCTCAAAGGCTAGCAAGAAGCCACTAGAGAGGGATTGTTTCATCAAACTTAAGAAGCATTCTAAGATGTATGGAGGGTGAAATCAACATCAAGGCTTCTCTGTGTATAATCGATAGAATAAAAAGAATAACTGATATTTGGAGGGGAAAAAATCAGTATTTTCATGAGTTTATATGGCATGGGTAATAAAGACTCAGGATGATAAAGCCAATATAATTTTTACAGTACTTGAGGATGATTCCATGTATCGTCATATAGTTTTGATTTCAAATGTCTGTAGGTGTAGTTATGCACTCCCCAAACCCCTTTAAAGGGTCTTTAAAGATTGATATACCCTCATCCCCAGCAAATTTGAGGACAGTATATGTAATGAGAGGTTTTGTTCATGGGATTGTTCTTGTAGTGATGTGAGAATTATTGTTCTTCTAAATATATAGGGAGAAATTTGTTATACTAAAAACTTTCGTTCTAGGTATGAAAAATGTTATCTGCTTGAAGATATTCTTCACATTGTTGACAATAGCAAAGGACTGAAACAACCTGACAGTAATAGGTTATTGGTTGAGTAAACAATAGGGTATCCACCCAACAATATTTAAATTAAAAATTATAAGTATAAGGATTTTGTAGAAACATGAAAAGTGTTTATGCAGTAATATAAAGTATAAGTGTAGGCTATAAAATTATGTATGTATTATATTACATTTTATATGTGCTTTAAGCATTTGAACAGCGATGTTAGAGTCATGAACACATTAGAATGGAGAGTTTTGTTTTTATTTTCCCTAGTTCCTAAAGTTTCTGTTAGCTCTTATAGTAACAGTCAGACTTGCATCTGTACAAATTGATTTCATTTTGTACATCTTGAGATTCCTTGCTACATAAAGTCCACACTATTCAGCAATATTTCTGGGTTATTTTCCATCCCTTTTCCTCACAAATGCATACTTTTATATAATTATCTTTTGGTTTTAAGGCATCTAATACCATGAAATCTCAGATACTCTAATGTTTCCATGGGTCACAGGAGAGTAAATACTGAGAATTTGTCCAAATGGCCGAGGATCTTGACCCAGAGGTCAGAAGAGCCTTTGAATAAAGAAATGCTTATGATATTTTTCCCTTTTACAAGACTCTCGAGTCTGAGACAGGTGGTTCTGCATGGAGGGATCTAAAGCACAGGAATGAATCTGCTTCCTCTTGCAATGTTGACCTCGGTTGTTTTTTGCAGGCATGGCAGTTCCTTGGGATAACCCAGGCAGAGAATGAAAACGAACAAGCAGCTATTGTCGCCCTCCAGAGGTAGGTGAAGCTCAGTGCAAAATCATGGGCCGGGTGGACTTCTGTTTTTGCTGTCTTTTGACCCTTAGGTACATTGTAAAGAATTTGGCCAGGATAAGTGCTGAGATGCCACATTTTACTTAGCTGCAGGAAACAAGAATCTATGAAGAAATAATGTTCCTGAATCGCAGTGTTTTTTCATCCCCAAATCAGCTGACTTTCACTGGCACAAAAGTGACTATGTCAAAAGTGGTCATAAAATAGACTCATTACATATATAGTTCCTCTTAACTTTCTAGCCTTCCGCAGCATTTGAAAGTTTTCCTCTGAAGAAACATACTCAAAATAATCTCAGTGTAATTTTAGCTCCTTGTGTCTACAGAGACTCTCCTGAGAGAGTTTCAGTGACCTACAAGGATAACCACTAAGCCCATGACTAAAGGTCTAGACTGCTTTGGGTGGATGTAGCATCGCGCTTCACTTAATTAGGGCCCTCTGTGTACCCTGAAAAAATCACCCCTACTAAATCAACTTCCCCTTTCCCTATACAACACATAGTCCCTGTATAATCTCTCCCTAAAGCACTGATGTAGGTTGCTGTCTAGGGTTCACTACTCAAAGTCTTCTCCAGCGAGCTTCATTATCACCCGGGAGCTTGTCAGACCCGCCCAGCCTCGGGCCCACCCCAGGCTGACTGTATTACATCCTCTGCATTTAGCAGATCCCCAGATGATTCTCATGAATCGCCAAGTTTGAAAGGCCCCTGCTAGAGGCTAGTGGAATAGCATGAGGGGGAGCAGCTGTAGCCTGTGCCCCGTGTAAACCCACATCAGTAGTCTGAGAAACACAGGACTCTCCCTCTCCTTTTTAAAACACTGTACAGCCTTTCATCTCTGCTGAATCAAATTTACCTCAAGTCAGTTTGCTTTGTGGATATGATACATTTAATACATCAAATAGTAGAGCGGCACTAAAACAATGCTATCTGTCCTCATGAAATGAACTAAGAAGTTTCATGCAAGGATTAGCCACCCTTTCTATGGTTGTAAACCATTTATTAAGTTACTGGACCTAGCGCTCATCAAGATGAGTTTTAACTTTCTTAAAATATACTTAGGTCCCAATTTTCACATAAATAAATATGGTATTTTCCAAGGACTTAACATAAACTTAGCCATGCTTTTGCACCCTTTAATTAATAACAACCCCAAATTTTCTAAAGAACTGTTAGACTCTAGCTCAGAAAAAAGTCTGAAATTGGCTATTTATTTACCTATTTATTTATGCCTTCTTGCAGGTGCTTAGAATTACAGCCCAACAACTTGAAAGCTTTGATGGCGCTGGCCGTGAGTTACACTAACACGGGCCATCAGCAGGATGCCTGTGAGGCGCTAAAGAATTGGATTAAGCAAAACCCAAAGTACAAATACCTTGTGAAGAGCAAGAAGGGATCTCCAGGCCTTACCCGGAGGATGTCCAAGTCTCCAGTTGATAGGTATCCTGCTAACTAAATTACAGTCAGTGGTCAACACCCCGTTACACAATTAGGCACCTTAAGGGTAATTAACAAGCCTCACCAGCAGCCATTCCAATACGCATTCCTGCTAGAAGAGCAACTCTGACAACAAAGACTGATGACCAGAACCAACAACTGGACACATGGTCAAGATTGTGGGCACTCACAGACATTTTGCCAGAGTACCATAATTTCAAGCAGAAGGATGTGTACATATAATTAACCTAAAATAAATTATAGAATGCACCCAGTTTCAAAGCCTGAGAACTGGCTATGAGTAAAAATGGAAGTCCTTCCTTCTAGGTGTTTTGTTTCTCTCAGCAGTAAATCAGGATGTTAAATTCATTCTCGTGGAGCCCTGTGGTTTTCCACATTGGCACGCATAGGGTCAATGGAACTGTCCTTGGGAAGACCTTATTTAGCACAGCCTGTTTCTGTGTACAGGAAAATAATTCATGAAAATCAGCAGGTATTTTTTAATGTGCAGTATTAATAGTCTCATTAAGCAAAGATATTTTAAGCATAATTTTTCCGGTCTGTAATGTTCTCTTGGAACAGAGGACATAATAGTAAATAATATATGTTCAGACTATTTGGAATACACATCTCTACTTTTTCCCTCGTAGCTCTGTTTTGGAAGGAGTTAAGGAATTATATCTGGAAGCTGCCCACCAAAATGGAGATATGATTGACCCAGACCTACAGACAGGCCTGGGGGTACTGTTCCATCTGAGCGGAGAATTTAATAGAGCTATCGATGCATTTAACGCTGCCTTAACTGTTCGGCCAGAGGTAAGTGCACAACAAGAAACCGTAGGGTTCTCTGTTCAAAGTAAGTTTCTCACAAGCTACACTTTGCACATTTCTGCTATCTCTTATTTCCCTGCATCCAATGGTTAAAGTGATCGGTACTAACAACATGCTACTGTGGCTGTTAATCCTCAAGTACCTCAAATAGAAACGTGAATTGTCCAACAGCATCCAATGGTAGCTGCTCTCAGATGGACGAAAAGTCATTTCACAGAGCCATCCATACCATTTTTTGAGTAATTCTCCACCATCATGATCCCTACCCATGAGCCCTGGATAGATGTCTAGCCACCATGCTTCTTCTGCCAGCAATATGGGAATACTCTGTCACTGTGGCTCATGCTGGGTATTAGCTTGGATTCTTGTCATCAGGACTATTCGTTATGGAACCGGCTGGGGGCAACGCTGGCGAACGGAGACCGCAGTGAGGAAGCCGTGGAGGCCTACACACGTGCCTTGGAGATTCAGCCAGGCTTCATCCGATCCAGATACAACCTGGGCATCAGCTGCATCAATCTGGGCGCCTACAGGTGCAGTATGGTCATAGGCTGAGAACCAGGAGCCACGCTCAGGGCTGAGGTGGACTAACCGGAAAGGCCATTTGCCAGTGAAAATACCTCCTTTTGTAGGAGTAGCCCTCCTCCTCTTGTTAAGGGAACAGCTGAACCTTTGCCTCCTGAGGCCTGTTGAAGTGGGAACAGTCTGCTTTGGTGTTTCTCCGTCTTTGGAGAGTGGCAATTGCGTAGGGCATCTGGTGAATGAAGATTCTTGGGCCCCTCCCCCTGCGATTTCCAATCAGTCAGCCTGGGTTGGGGCAACTCTTTGAGAAACTTGAACTGTCCAACCCTTCATTTCCCAGGTAAAGAGAAAGAGAACCTTGGGGGTGGGGGGTGAGGCAGGGGCACCCAGTAAAATAACTTAAGAAGGTCTAGGGCCAGCTTTGGGCAAAGCACAATCACAAGCAAAACTACTTTGCCAGTAAAGTTAGTTTAAAAAATTTTTAAAGAAAAAAATCTTTTCTTTAAAACAAATGTTAAATGGTGGGCTTATGGTTTAAAATGTCTTTCTTGTTTTCTCATTATTCTTCATCATCCGGTCTATATCCTTCATTCTATTTTTAACTCATCAACAGGAATGAACGACCTTTATTTCTTTTGGGTAAGGAAAGTATAGGTGAGGGATACCTGGGTGGCTAGGTTGGTTCGGCGTCTGCCTTCTGCTCTGGTCATGATCCCAGGGTCCTGAGATCTAGTCTCATATTGGGCTCCCAACTCAGTGGGAAGTCTGCTACTCCCTCCCCCTCTCCCTCTGCCCCTCCGCCTGCTCCTGCTCTCTCTCTCTCACTCTCATTCTCTATCTCAAATAAATAAATAAAATCTTTTTTTAAAAGTATAGGTAATTTTCCCTTCTTTTTCAACTTCTAAGTAGGTATTACTTTCATAACTGGAAAAAAGAAAACTGTTAGTCTTAAATCCCACAAAAAACCATAAACCCTTTCTCTTTCTCAAAAGAGCCAGGCTTTTAGAATCAGAAAAGCCTGGGTTCAAATCACAGCTCTGCCACTTACTGGTTTCGTGATCTGAGCCCACAACTTTTAGCCTCAATTTCTTCACCTGCTTTAAAAAAAAAATGGTAAAATAATATTTAGCCTGCAGGATCATTGCACAGATTAGATGTAAATTGCCTAAGCACGGAGCAGTAGTAGGCATCTGTTACCATGACTATGACAGTGGCCATCATCAGGAAAAACCCCATCCTTATTTATTCAGATAAGTCATCAGAGAGCATCCTTTTGACACCTGAAGAGCCGCTGTTTCTGAACTGCATTTGGGGACTGTGTTGGGGGCAAACAGTGAGGTTTCAGAAACTGGTTGCTTCATTTATACTAAAAGAATCTTAGAAAGAACATTAAGTCACTGGATTATACCAGTCCTCTAGGAGGACCTCACCCAGGTTAAAGCCAGGAATAGCTGAGTGACTCTGGAGCAGATGGTTTGCTTTATTTTCCGGACATTGTGAAGGTAGCCGCGGGAGGCTGGCCTCACAGCAGCCGCACAAAGGGCCCCAGGGCGCCTGCGTGGTCTCCTCCTGCCCCAGCAGGCTAAGGCTGACCCTGGTGGGTTTGCATACTAAGTTCATTCCTGCTCTCATTTCACTTTCCTAACCTGATTTTATCTTCACCCCTTCCAGTCACTTATTTTCTCACTATGTTGTATATATGTACTTTAGGAGATACTTTGTTTGAAACAAGGGGAATTGGAAGTATGTATGTACCTGTAGACATTAAATTCAATTAAAGGAGGCTTTTATAAAGCTTCCAGATGAGTCTTTCTTAACTGGAACTCCTCATTACAGTGTAGAAAACAATACTTGAGAAGTCAATAAAATACTTTCTTGGCAGTCGCAGATGTAAGGCTCAGGAGGGTAACCATTAGCTGGCGCCGGAAAGGGTCGTGATAGGTGGAAATGGGCAAATCCACTGAGGGAGAATTTTTAATCCTCTAGATGAAAGTCACCTGTACAGGAGCAAGTCAGTTTTAGAGTTGCCAAATAGCATACAGAATGCCCAGTTAAATTTTAATTTCCAAGAAACAGCAAATACGCTTTCAGGTAAGTATTTCCCAAATATTGCATGGGACGTGCTCACACTACAGGTAATGAACTGTTTATCTGATACTCAAATTTAACTGTGCATTTACCATTCTTGGTAAATCTGGCAACCTTGACTGCATGACTACTTCCAAGTTTCAAAACATCTCAGCAGAGATTTGTGGGTCTTTTACTATCATTCCACATGTGGAAAATCTTGTTAAGTACTAAACATTTTGCATTTTTTTTCCTGAGGAAAAAAGACCATTGAGTGAGACATCAGCTTTAAATGAATTCTGAAAATAAGTTTAACTTGAGATGTAAGTGGATAGTTAGGAAAAGATAACCCTCCATAGAGATATGACTCGGGAAAAAAGCCCTGAGCTGGTTCATATTCTTTCATATCCACCGGAACCTTGGGACACACCCCTCAAGAACACAGATGTCTGTGTATGTGGCTATATCCCCGGCTGTTTGTCATTGCACATTTTCTGTAAAGAATCAAAGGCAAGCCTTTCCCCAGTACTGTACAACTGAAATAAGAAGAGGAAATTGTTGGCAAGAAACCTGGGTATAGCGTAAGACACTACCCCTCTGTCAGTAGGAAGTCCCAGAGTAGAATTTAGGCCAAAGAATCTTCACCTTTTCAAAAGTGAGGACCTCATGGGGTGCCTGTTGGCTTCTGCTCAGGTCATGATCTCAGGATCCTGAGACTGATCCTCGAGTAGGGTTCTGTGCTCAGTGCGGAGTTTGCTTAAGATTCCCTCTCCCTCTCTCTGCCCCTGCCCCACCCACCGCTCGCTCTCTCCTTTCAAATACATAAATAAATCTTTAAAAAATAAAAAGTAAATTTTAAAAAAAGAGTGAGGACCTCTTTTTAATGAAAACATAGATCATCACATCCCCTTTGATGGTAATGTTTTAGTATTAATATATGGAGGGAAAGATATTATAAAATGAGGAATCCTTTTACTGAATGCATGTTATTAATCAAGACATACACAAACAGCTTATTCACATACACATATGTGTGAAACGTCTGAAAACTATATGCACATCTACATGCACAATCTTCTGAGTCTCCCAAAAGGACTCTGTGTTCCCATGTTAGAGAGCAGATTTAGACTCTCTTCATAGGAAAAACCTCGCATCACTTGGTAGGGCTAGCAAGTTAGACTATTCCATTTTTCCCCGGGTCCCTCAGAGACCACTGCCACACACCTGGGAGCTAGGAGTGGCCTGTGCCTGTGCAGGTTCCAAGATCTTCCTCCTCTGAGTTCGTACAAGCCTAGGATGAGGAGAAGAAAGGGAGTCATTGTCATCTGAGCTGCCATCCTGTGACAAGAAAGCCAGAAAGGGCCTCCAAAGCAAACTCCACACGTGCATCTCTTTATAAACCTTCTTCTCTCGCTGGATTGCTAACCCTCCCAAAGAGAGGACAATTAGAACCCCACTCCTTTCCATTAGCCAGGTCGCCACGCACAGTGCCACCATCTCCCGACTGCCCTTTACTTCCCGGCGGATCTCATCCTATGGATGAACAAATGCCTGGACCACGTGCACGGACTCAGAAGTCCAGCCTCACTTCAAAGCTTCCTACCAGTTCTCACTCATGACGACCTCACAGGAGTACATGGGATCAAATGTGTGAAAAGCTTTTAAGGAGAATGAAGCGGGCACAAATGAAAGCAGCATCATTACTCTCAGCAGAGCCCAGTTTGTCACAGAACACATGCTTCCGGTGCCAGGGGTCCTGAGAGGGTGGACACCTGGGAGCAGAAGAGCAGCTGGGGCTGGGAGGAGCTGGAAGGCCTGACTCAGACTTCATGTTCTCAGGACCCCCTTACAATTTTAACAGTTACTGAGGACCTCCAGGGTCTTTTCTATAGATTCTATCAATATTTACTCTATTAGATGTTAAATGGAGAAAAGTTTAAAAGATGTATTTAAACATGGGAATTAACCACATGTTAACATTATCTATTTATGAAAAATAATGATTCCCCAAAACAAAAACGTGCTCGGTGAGAATAATGGCATTGTTTTATCATTTTTGCCAGTTTTTTTTAAATTTTTTTATTTATTTCTTATTTGCCAGTTTTTTTTTTTAAGATTTTATTTATTTATTTGAGAGAGAATGAGTGAGAGAGAGCATGAGAGAGGAGAAGGTCAGAGGGAGAAGCAGACTCCCCAAAGAGCTGGAAGCCCGACGCGGGACTCGGTCCTGGAAGTCCAGGATCATGACCTGAGCCGAAGGCAGTCGCTCAACCAACTGAGCCACCCAGGAGCCCTGCCAGTTTTTTTAAATATCTTGACTAATAGAGACATTCTCGTATCTGCCTCTGCATTCAATCTATTGGGATTTCACACATCATGTAATCACTGGAAAATTCCATCGTACACTCATGAGAAAATGAGACCAATGTAAAATAACATCTGGGGATTATCGTAGAACTGATTTTGACCTCATTGACCCTTGGAGTTCCCCAGACCGCACTTGGAGAACTACTGATCTAACTTAATAAGAGCTTTCACATAAAAGGATCCAACTGCACCTCAACAACAAGGTTTTAAAGTGGCTTCTATTCTTCCTATTACACGGTTGGGGAAACTGAGAATTGGAAATATAAGAAATTAGGATTCTAAGCCCAGATACTCTGGTAACAAATCAACTCAGTCCCAGCGACCTCCCATATTTCTATCACCAATGGGAAAAATTAAACCACTTTGTTCTTTTTTTCCTCTCAAATTATTTATTTTTTTAAGATTTTATTTATTGATTTGTCAGAGAGAGAGCACAAGCAAGAGCAGCAGCAGGTAGAGCGACATGTAGGCTCCCCGCTGAGCAAGGAGTCCATGCAGGACTGGGGCCCAGGACCCCAGGATCACTACGTGAGGCAAAGGCAGACACTTAGCTGACTGAGCCACCCAGGCATCCCTTAAACCACTTTGTTTCTGAGTAGGGTCAGATGCTTCTTCTTCAACCCTTGTTATATAAATCACATTTGCAAATGGATTAAGTCTTTAAATTATCCCTGAAAGTGGAGAAAAGCAGAAGCACTAATGAGTTAGCAACGGTTTCACTGTTACTCTTTCCGTCCCACAAGACAGTGCTAAAATAAAATTTGCTTTCCTTTTTCTTTCTGATTTCACTATACTAAACAATTATTCTTTTCACAAAAGAATAATGAGAGAATCAGAAGATTGTTCACCTGATGATCTAAAGCACCACAGAGGGATGATTTAGCATTTAGGATTAAGAGAAATTAATCCATTTCATTTTATAAGTTGCTAAGTCGAACTTTGTTGCATTTTTACATGTCTATTTTTCTACCCTCTTAGAGAAGCGGTCAGCAATTTTCTCACTGCCCTCAGTTTGCAAAGAAAGAGCAGGAATCAACAGCAGGTCCCTCATCCTGCAATCTCTGGAAATATCTGGGCCGCCCTCAGAATCGCACTCTCTCTGATGGACCAACCGGAACTCTTCCAGGCGGCTAATCTCGGCGACCTGGATGTCCTCCTACGAGCTTTCAACTTGGATCCTTGAAGGAAAAGAAAGCAATTAAAAATAATAAATCCTTGTCTGTGTAATTGTACCGAGAAATGCAAAACTATTTTATTATGAATTCCAAAAAAAAAAAAAAAAAAAAAGGACAAACCAGACGTCCAAGAGGCCATGGTGAGATAATGCAAGGGAATTCCTACAGACAATGCCCAGGCTCTGTTCAGATTCAAAAGCACAAAATTGTTCTCTATAGCGTCAAGGTTGGGCTCAAAAGAAGAACTGAGAGACACAAAGATAAACCAAGATGAAATAACGGTGTGTGAATACTCTTCCCGACCTGCAAGCATACTCAAAACATGTCCTGTGGGGGCTTTTGTCCCTATATGCAGCTGATACACATCTAAGGAACTTGCTCATGGGACACGTGGAGAAAGGAAGCACTGCCTCTGATCAGGGAATTCTGACTGTTTCTGAACTATCCCCCGCAACTCCCCCTTTTACAACATAGTTCAGGTCAAGGTGCATGCACATATATTAACTCTTGATTAAGAGAGGCGTTGCTTAAACCTGTTCCAATTTTAACTTTTACTGTAGCCCTTCGATTCCAGAGAGGGAGCTTTGCTGGCAAAAGCAGTTTTTGCACTAGAAATTTTTGCTGTTCCCAATCAAAACTTTTCTGGGACTGTATATATGCACTTTAATATCTTATTTATGCCTTGCTGGAGTTTTGTTTCGTTGCTCCAATTTTTAACTTAGGGGTGAAAGACGTGAGAACTCGGCCTTGCTAGATCAATGGACCAAATAAAAATTCCTGAAAATAGTTTTTCATAGTGTAGAGTTTTGAAGGAGTTTTTCTTAAAGCAGGTATGACATAGGGTGTAAATAGGTCAAACACAGATTTTACTCACATGCTTTCTGGGACTGTATGAACTTAAGCAAGAGAAGACGTACCGTCCCGTCATGCATTCTCTGCAGGGAGGAATTTTGATGATAATGTGATTTCTATAGACCTAACATTAACTTGCTTAAAGGTCATATTTTACTTGCTTTCTAACTGCCCTGCACACCAATATATTCCTTTTAAACCATTAATATTTTAAATAGTATTTCATAAGAGTGATACATTTTTTCCTAAAAATTAAGTGTTTTCTTAGTTCCATGATAATCTGCACTGTGCAGCCTTTTGCATTCTAAGTGATAGAAGATCAATATTTTCTAGCCGAGTCGCACTGAATGTCAGAGGTTTACTATGAAAGATGCATGCCTTTTGGCTCTCATTTTGAATATTTATCAAGTATCAGGAATTTTCTGTTGGTGGTGGTTTTATTTAATTGATACATTCTGCTCACTTCTTAATGGTGTGTTGTGCCTGTTGGGGCTTGGTGATTATTTGGAATGACATCATTTTTTAAAGAATTAGAAAAGTTGTTTGCAAAATGCTAACCAAAATATAGTATCGCCAGTGTCCAATTCTAGCAACTGGTCCTGGTAAGTGGTCCCATTCTTCTTTGTCTTTTCTCCCTCCTTCCTTCCTCCAGAATCTTCCCCAAAGCAATCCAATCCCAACTTTTTCCTCACGTTCTTTGGTTAGTAGTAGCTGATTGCTCTCATGATGATAGTTACCAAGCAAACAGCATTTGAGTCAAGACAGTTTAATTGACTGGGGAGTTAGCTTCTCCTGAGGGGAAATGTGCAGGTAGAAATTCTCTCCTCTGTTACCTCAGAAGTCCCTCCAGTAGGAAGAGGTCTCAAGGAAACACAAAACCACAAGTCCTTGAGGTTTATGTACATTATAACAACAGAGAGTTTTTTAAAGCTTATAAGGACAAAGAGTTGAGGGCCCAACGGTGTGCCAAGATTTCGCCTTTCTTGTCGAAGCTCACTTGGGCAAAGGTGGTGCCCCCAGCTGGACAGCAGGAGACAGAGACATTAAGGCATTCACCATTGGGCAGTAGTGACAACCCAGTCTTTGCCTACTTCCCTCCAGTCTCAGAAGCAAACAAAGCTCAACAAAATTTTCAAGAAAATTGTTTAGAATTTTAGAATCCTAAAATTCAGCCTAGGGAAGGACTTTGGGGCCAGCCTCCAAGTTCATGTCAGCTGGCTGCTTAGATAACCCCAATAGAAGAGCATCCATTCTCTGCACATTAATCCTCCCAATTTCTGCGCATTCACTGGCTGGCAAGCTGATTTGCATCCATCATAGTCCATTAGGAGCCTCTGAACACGGGATTCAAACACAGGTTTCTGTTATGATGCCATTCTATGCTTTCAACGGTAACTGAATTTGCAATATTAACATGACGTCAGTTAACAATTTAAAGCCTAACAGTAGGTTAAGTGCAGGATACTTTAATTTGATTGTTGTTAAGTGGTGGAAAATTTTGCAGCCCAAGTTGTATTTTGCTGTCAAAATACAAAGTGACTTCAGAGGAGAGTAGACAATTTTCCATTCCCATCATAATTTGATAATTTGCAGAACATTCAATAGGACTTTCTCCAGTATATCTAGAGTCTATCAGAACCAAGATTTTCATAGTGGTTGCCTCTCAGGAAGTGCAGAACTATTGCCCAAGACATTTTTCAACAATATTTTTAAATAAAATTAAGTAAAAACAGTTACGAAAAAACAAGTGAAAATTTATAGAAATCAGAGTACCGCCAAAAATTAGTAAGATGATAGAACAGTCTTTATTGTATACATTTTTAAGTATACACACATTCTTTTAAGGCAGAACTGTTTGGGGTATCTTACCCTGGTGGTTTGAAATTGACATTTAAATTACTTCTTTCCATTTCAAAGGGCAAGGTGTCCTCCTTTCCTTTCTGAGGCACCTGGAAAGGCTTTGAGTTTCTTTTTTCTTGTATTACTGAATATGTAAGCAAGCCTAAGATGCCTTAGAGGATACTACTGTTTTACTAGAATGGCTGTTCAGATGCTTAGATGTACCTTTCAAGAACTGAAAGCCAGTGGTCATTGCTGAATTTCAAAATATGTTATAGTTATGTGTAGGGGGCTGTTTCCACATGCTGCTGTACCCTAACACTGGGGAAGAAGTAGAGGAATAAGGAAGAGAAAGAGCCCTTACTGGGCCCATCACATTGAGTCATCATTCCCTTTGCTTTTTCTGAAGATCGTTCCCCATGACTCCTGGAAAAAAAGGCAGCTCTTGTCCACCAGGAAACTTTAACAGAAAACTCGCAGCTGTGCTTTCGCAGCCAGTCTGCATTTCAACTGGAATGGCCAATTAGTGATACTTAACCAGGTTGGAATGTCCAAGACACACCCACTTTCAGAGTTTTATGCCACTCATCTTCTTTACTGTAAAGAGAA
This sequence comes from Meles meles, assembly GCF_922984935.1. Lineage (NCBI taxonomy): Eukaryota > Metazoa > Chordata > Mammalia > Carnivora > Mustelidae > Meles > Meles meles. The sequence goes on from NC_060069.1 coordinate 59,188,506, forward strand.
CTATTGTGTTGAATCTTGGGTCCATGTTTAGGTACTTAAGCTAGATAAATCTTTCTAGAACATTCTTGATATACAAGCAAGACTTGAACCAAACTATAGCTAGCCCAACATATAACAGGAGCTCCTAAACTCTGTCCCCTATCCTTTATCCATGAGTTCTTTGGGGATAGAAAAAGAACACAAGATGGTCATTTTGTGTCCCTTCCTCATTTGCCCCTGAATCAGTTCCACAAGACTGGACTGCACTTTAAGTTCGTTGTTGCTGTTTTACACCTTGAAACGATTCTGAAAGCATTCTAGAAACAGAAGGCTTAAGTCATGTGCCATCTTTTTCGAGGCTCATATTTTAGAAATTGTTAAACATGAACACACATGATTTCAACTTTGTAAAATAATTTCAAATTCATTCCCTTTCCAGATTTTATTGCACATTTTCCCTGTCATCTCAGTATTTATAGAACCGGTTGAAATTAAACTGTTTTGAACTAAGAAGTAGATATATATATATTTTTTTAAAGAGTGTTCATAGATGAACTCTGGCATAAGGTTTGTAAAAAGGCAATTTTTAAAAAATAAAACATATAACCTCAGGTACAAAGTAACGCATGCATTAGTACTTGCAAATCTGCCTATTCAAATATTAACCAAAGCATGCAAGATAAACTCTACTGAATGTAAATTTACCCAGTGCATGATTAAGTCTCATAGGTTAGCTTATTTTTCCTGGCTTCCGAACAAGGAAGCATTTTCATGAACTTTGTGTTAAAGTTGTACTATTAGAGTTTAATATCTTGTCCCCGAGATTGTTTTCATGCTACCACACTGAACTTTACAGATACTCACGCGTCTGGCGAATGCAGTGCGGCAGCCAGTGCCAAATGAATCTACTGAGAAATCCAGGTACATAAACATTTAAACAATTTTTAAAAAACCAGTTGAGGCACACCATATCCAAAACTCCAACAAGTCCGTGTGTCTGAATGCCACCATACAAAAGTGTGTTGATTGCCTCCATACAGTTTTGGGTTCTAAATTCTGAATAGTGCATTTCAAATATTTTCTGAAATTCAGGAGTAAGTTAGAAATACTGACATTCTAAAAAAGGTGGGGAGGTCAGGGTCATGTCAGGCACATGAAAACCATCATAAGGCGAAGTGGACAGGGGAACTTAATTTCCACAAATGTTAAGTAGTGTGTGGGGTGTTGCACCCTTGTCCTCAACATGGCCCCATTTCTATGATAAATCAGTGAACTATGTCTAAAAACACTGAAATTCAGGGATGATGAGGTGATTCCACGGTCACTCAGAACCAACTTGGAAGTCCTCTCACCGCTTTTTTCTGTAACCCTTGTTTTATGAAAAAAATACGGGCAAGAAGACCAGAAATGGAAGGAGCAAAACAGTAGGACAAAGTGGGGGGAGGGGGATCTTCTGTTAGTAATAGCTTTGTCACCGTCCCATATACCCCCAAACACAGACATATAAGCTCAAAGACAGAAACCCTCAAACGTGCAGCAAAGACTCTCGCGTGGAGGCATTAAACAGTTAAGAGGAGAAAACCCGGAAAACTAAAGTGTGAGGTTTACCAAACTCTCGTGTGGTATTTTGCCTTGAATAAGGTTTCCACTACCGGCAACCTCTGCAGAAATACCAAAATAACGCACTCTGGAGACAAGTGCCCCAATCCCAGAACTGTGTTCTCAGGACCTTCTCTACAAGAGAAAAACAACTTGCAATGAGTAGAGTATGATAGCAAAACCCTGCCAGGCTCATGGGGATACTTTTAGAAACCTGCATTCAAAACAATATTAAGATGAAAAAAAGGAACAGCAGGCAGTTTGTTGCTCAACAATAAAATGTTGTCTTTTTTTTTTCTTCAAATTTCCAGGAGAGGGGAAATGATATGACCAAAAAAAGAAAAAAATGGTAAGAGATATACATACACACTCAACTAGGTAGTCTGACATTTTCACTGGGAGATATAAAAACTTTGCATAGATACCATAAAAGAATTGTGCAGTGTGAGAAATGTTCAGGATTGAATATGTTGCCAATATCTAAAGGAAATAAAGCAGACCTAAATTTTTACTGACATCCTTTCGGTTTCCCCCATACCACCTCACTGAAACCCTCTTCAACTTTCATTGCCCAGATTTGTTTACATTGGTTGGAAAAAAAACCCGATTAATTTAATAAACTTTTTACAAATGACAACAAGCATTTATTAACTATTTAGAAAAGACGTTTCTATATATTTTGTACATCTATGAATCTTGCATATCTAGTCTAATCTGAAGATATTGAGACAAATTCTTCTGTGATGCTTCTTGATGCTCAATAATGTTTAAAATCTTGGGATTTCATTTTTAAGCTGAAATAGATAACGAACACAAAATTTAACTTTGAATGTTTACATTGAGTTTTTAAATTAAAACCAACCCAAATTAAGTGACCTATAGTAAATTCATGACAATGGGGTGGGGGGTAAAAGCTATGAGTATCCTATGTGTTAATGTATCTGTGTATTTAGTGAAATATTATGTATCATAGCACAACTCTGTTGGATATTAAGGCTTCATCTTAGTATTTCCCTGCATTGCTCTTTGAAATAAAACTACTACCATAAAAACAACCTCTTATCATATTGATGTGTTTAATTTACTCCCTTGGCTTATAATTTACAAAGTACCAAGATTAAGGTAGTATTTTTGTACTATTATTGGAAGCATGCCTTCCCTTTTTCACATTACTAAACTGTATTTATATTTGTGCAATTTTAAACTATGTTTTCAAATAAACTTTGTCTGTGGCTTCAAGGTCTTTTGAGAAATCTTTCAAAATGGGATTTGGGGATCAGAACTGCTTCAAATCAAAATTAATCCAATCCGTACTACGGGTTTTAAAAAAAAGTCTTTTATTGAATATCACCACATATGATTTTGCATGAGTTATCTGGAAATTAAGAATGCATTTTTAGATATAAAACCAAAATTTAAAATCTTCCTCCTTTGTTCATTTTTTAAGAGTAAAATATTATTTAACCTGAAATTGGATTTTGTGATTTTTTTTTTTTTTTTTAAGAATAAAAAAGTATTGGGGCACCTGGGTGGCTCAGTGGGTTAAGCCTCTGCCTTCAGCTCAGGTCATGATCTCAGGGTCCTGGGATCGAGCCCCACATCAGGCTCTCTGCTCCTCGGGGAGCCTGCTTCCTCCTCTCTCTCTGCCTGCCTCTGCTTACTCGTGATCTCTCTCTGTCAAATAAATAAATCTTTAAAAAAAAAAAAAGAATAAAAAAGTATTAAAATATATTTCAGTTTTAGGGTCTGGGTTTTTTTTTCCTTTTTTTCTTTTCTTTTTTCTTTTAATCAGTCAATAAATATTTAAGGTTCTACTACGTGCACGTACTGGTTCTGATATAGGTCAGTGGTAAGTAAATCAAATCAGACTTGCCCTTGAAAGCTTAGATTTCTGCGAGGGATCAACAAATGCTTTAACAAATAAGAATATCCTGTGCCAAAAAGTGCTAGAAGAACAAGGCAAATAAGGTGTTATGAGAGATACTGGTGGCTTCTTTATCTATAGATGATCAGAAAAGCTTTTTCCTAAGGTGATATTTGGGCTGAGCTTTGAGCAAGAAACCAAGCAAGTGGAGTTGGGAGCAAACATTCTTGGCAGAGCCGACAGCTAGCATACAACACCAAGGCAGGAAGGAGCTTGGTGTGTGCTCAGGGAGAAGGGAGTCCAGGGTGGCAGGGGCTATGAGCTGGGAGACTTTAAGAGGTGCCCTGGCGAAGCCAGAGATTGTCGGTGGCCTTTCCAGAGCGCATGAAGTGTGGATTTGCCTCCAAGCACAGGAGGGAAACCCTTGAGATGGAAGTTTCTGTTTCCAAAATGTTTACTAACGAAGGCCTTGAGCGGTTGGACTGACGACACAGGGAAGAGGCTTGGGTGAAGAGAGCTGCAGAAGGAGCCTGAGCACCCCCTTCTCCCTCTTCACTGTCCCCTCTTGGTAGAAGCCAGCACTGAAGCTTGGTGGAAGTTCATTTTTTCCTCTTGATTTTTATAATCAAGCTGTATGTCTTTCTTTCCCCCTTCACTATTATTTCTACCCAGTGGTGAATTGTAGTGCCTCTCCCCACCCCTTGCATAACTCAGAACTTTATGTCTCTTACCCCTTTTTAAATGAGAATCACATTAATTTCTTCAAACAGCTGCTTCACTCCATGTATATACATAAAAGCAGCCCGAAGTTTGGAGTGTTCTTTACATTTCTTTATACCCTTTCTTCCGGTAATGTCTTACCTGTGCAGTATTTTCGGGCTCCCAAGGACTTACCCATTTTTGTCCTTACTTCTTTTTTTTTTTTTAAGATTTTATTTATTTATTTGACAGACAGATCACAAGTAGGCAGAGAGGCAGGCGGGGGGGGTGGGGGGGGAGTAGGCTCCCTGCTGAGCAGAGAGCCTAATATGGGGCTGGATTCCAGGACCCTGCGATCATGACCCGGGTGGAAGGCAGAGGCTTTAACCCACTGAGCCAGGCGCCCCCAGTTTTGTCCTTACTTCTACCTCATATTAAATATTGCTGCCTGGTAATCATTTTTGTGAATCAGCACTTTGGGAACGAATGGTTAATTTTAGTATTTTGCTCTGTGGAACTAAACCACTTTATTCTGAGCAGGCCCTCTGCTTGGGCTTAGAAGGGTGGAGACCAGGCAGGTCAATCTTTCAGCCCAAGCTCCTTGAGACGGAAAAAGAAAGGAAGCTAACATTTACTGAAACCTACCATGTGGCAGACCCCTAGGCCATTGTTTCTATTAATCCATTTTAACCCTGAGATGCACTCAGGTCCTCTGCTTTTCCCCTACTATGTTTCCAGTCCATAATTAATATTACTGCAAATGATGAACATAAGAGCAAAACCTGTGCCAGGTGAAAAAAAAATCAATGTCTTACAGATTAAAAACCGACTAAAGATCACATCTACTATTAAAAACTGCAAAAATTAACCCAGGAAAGGTAGGCTTGAGAGAAATTACCAAGACGATGACTACGAGTGCTCATAGTAAAATCTGCTATTGATTTAAAAAATGACCAAAGAACAAAATTAAGATTTGCAAATTTGACCTGGTAAAGGAGGGCCCAGTGGAAATAATGACAGCAAAAGGGAATCTGCAGTAGCAAAAGTTTTAATAGGGAAACGCTGATGAGGACCAAAGCTGATGACTCAGACTTCCCTGATAAGATTTACAAAACTGATACCAATTAAACTAATTTCATTAAAATAGAAAGGAAAATGTAAAAGCCTAGAGAGAGTTCAACTCGATCACTATTTCACACTTTTTCCTCTCTCCTCAAACCTCCTATCTCTCCCATCCATGTTCCCTCCAAGCTGAGGATCTCACTTCTTCCTCAGCAAATTAAAGCAGGTAGGACAGAACTCTCAGACTCTTGGCACTCCCATCTCCTCAGCCACGGCTGCACTCCTGTCTCTGCCTTCCTCCTGTCCCTACAGACAGGCTCCCCAGCCCTTCCCTAAAGTCAGCTCCCACTGGGCACCTGAATCCATCACCTTTTCCCGCTCAAGGGCGAGCAAACAGTGATTCTTATCTTTCCATCTTATATCTTCCTGTCAGGCACCACCACTTCTTTCCTTCTCTTTGTAGCAAAATTCCTCAGAGTTGTTTGCATTCACCATCTGCAATGGCCTCCAAGTAGATCAATCTTGCAGTCAACTCACCTGACTTAACCTATCATCGGTATTTGATGGTTGATAATTTTGGCCTCTTTAAGACACCTTCTTCCCTTGGCTTCCACTTCCAGGCACTGTTCTGTTGGTTTTCGCCCACCTTGGTGTTCACGCCTCTCACTCTCCTTTGCTGGCTCATCTTCTCCTTGACCTCTTATATTGAGAGACTCAGTCCCTGGACCAATTCTTTTTCTTGTCTCCCTCCACTGGTGATTAGACCCAGTCCCTGGGTTAAATGCCATCTAGCTACCAACAACTCCCAATTTTATATCTTCAGTCTAGACTTCCCTCTCAAAATCCAGACTTATATATCCAGCTTCCCACTCGACATCAACCAGGGAGGTCTAATAGGCATTTTAAATTCCACGCATCCGCAAATATACTTGTGATCACCTTTTCCCATCACCACCCTCCAATCCCACCAAGCCTTCCCTATCTTTGTTGATTGCAACTACATTCTTCAGTTGCTCAGAGCAAAAACTTTGAGGTCTCACTCCCTCACATGCCACATCCTGCCCATCAGGAAATCCTACTGGCTTTATTTTCACATGTATCCAGAATCTGACCATCCTCGCTAACTCTGCTGCTACCACCGCATCCATGTGAGCCTCATCCTATCCAGCCTTGCTTACTGCAGTGGCCCCTACTTTTATCCTTGCCCTCCTGCCATCTACTCCAGACAAAAACCAACCTCCTAGAACTTTGGTCAGATCATATCAGTGCTCTGCTCAAGACCATGTAATGATTCCTGATGGCATTCTAGAGTCAAGCCCTTCCAATGGCCTCCTGGCTCAGACAATCTGGCCTCTCTCCAAACTCCTTTCTCACTACCCTTCCCTTGGTTTTCTTCTCTCAAACCACACTGGTCCCCTTGCTGCTTCTCGGACATAATAGGTATGCTCCCCCACCCTGGAGCCTCTGCTCCAGTGTGTCCCTGTGCCAGGCATATCTTTCCCCCAAATACCCATTTAGATGACTCCTCCACCTCCTTCAAGTTCAAATCTCACCTCCAGATGATGCCTTCAGAGAGTACCCTATTTAGTACCACAGTCTGCACCTCCCACCCCCCTTCTGCTGTTCCTTTTTCCCAGAGCACGTAATACCTTTTAACATATTATATAAGCTACTTATTCCTTGTTTAGTGTCTGGCTTTCCCTGTTAGAAAAACTCAACAAGGGCAAAGAGTCATGTCTACTTTGCTTACTGATACATTCTAAGAAAAACAATGCCTGGCATATAGATGTTTAATATGTATTGCATGATGAACCATGCTATATAGATTAACAAAATAAACTGGATTAATGAAATTAGAAAAATCCTTTGGGGAAAGAAGTCATGGATGTTGGTATAATTCTGATTCTTTTAAAAAAAAATTTCTAGTCTGAAACAAAAGGTCAAAACCTCCATAGGGTCAAAGTGCTATGGGGTTAAAATAGTGACATAATCTAGCACAGTAAAAATATCCTGTGCCACCAGAGTCTCAGATGTTTTACATAACTCCTTTCACATTTTTATCATGCCTACTGCAGAGATGCCCAGATTATGTTTCAGGATATTAAGTGCTTAACAAAGTCACATAACTAGTCTGGACTGGAAACAGGACTCGAAGGCAAGTCTCTTGCCATTTTATCACCCTGCCCCCTACCTCACCAAAAGACTTTTCCTAGTAAGTTTTTAAATACTTGGTTGCATGAGGATGAGAATGACTCATTGCTTTCCTATTCGATTTCCCCACTATAAATGGTTTGTCACTGACCACATTAGACAAGCAGGACCTTAGGTTCAAACAGTGCATACACACACTGGTAAACACTTCCACTGGGCATAATGGGACATAGCCAGTGAATCTGAGCAGCAGCAGACTCGCAAACATTGTCCTAAAAACTTTATAATTCTTGAGTCAGAGGAAATCCCCCATCCTCATCATTTCCTTCTTCTCTTCTCACCAAGACATTATGGCACAATGCTGATGCTGGTCATTTTCCTGAGATTTTTAAAAATATATAGATTGATTCCTTAAAAAATGTTAAGTATTGAATGGACATTTTTAAGTAGTAATAAGCATAGCCTATATGGTAGGCAAAATAATGCCTCCTCCATGATGTCCACACCTTAATGCCCCAAACCAGTGAATATTAACCTTACATGTCAAAAAAGAACATTGTAGATGTGATCAATTTAAGGATCCTGAAGTAGGAAGATTATTCTGGATTATCTGGGTGGACCCCATATAATCAAAAGGATCCTTTTAAGAGGGAGGAGGAGAGCCAGTCAGAGGGTCTATGACAATGAAAGCAGACACTAAGTAATGTCCATGTTGTTAGGACACCACAAGCCAAAGAATGAGAATAGCTTCCAGAAGCTGGAAAAGGCAAGGAACGGATTCTCACATGGAGCTTCCTTGCCACTACCGAGGTTTTTCACTCTGTAAGACCCATTTTCAGGCGTCTCACCTAACGTGCTCCTTTGAGCCACTAAATTTATGATAATTTGTTACAGCAGCAACAGGAAACTCATACACCCTACAAACATGATGCCACGGAAATGCTGAAATCCCTTGGTGAAATCAGTATTGAGTGTACTTGCCCCTGCATTAGGGAAGCTACCAAAAAGTGAGTCAGAGAACCACAGAAAGCTCCCAACTGACTCCAGTATTCAACTGTACATCCAGAAGAGAAAGTCTAAAAGACATCAGACTCTTCCCCACTGCCATCCCTCCCTCCCCCAAGAAGTAACGTCTTGCATCATTGCTGACATTCCACTGCTGATGGGAACGAGGCGACCCTGGTGCCCATAGAAAGAAACCCTAAAAAGAAATAAAATTAGTCACTGTCTCAAGTTACCTGTTCCACTGATGGATGAGAACCTGAAAAGGGCAGAATCAGTTTACTTGGCATTTTGCAAAAGAAAAAAGAGCCATAAAGGGACCTCAGATTGTGAGAATAGCCTTTAATTTAAAACAACTGAAGCAATAAATCATCCATCTCTCTTTCCATCACAGGCAATCCTCTCCCCAAACAGTTGAGATATTTTAACAACAACTGTGACTAGTGCAAAATAAAATAAATACAAACTCTTTCAGGAGCCAACATCAAAATCTGCTGGGCAGGTGGGCGCAGGCGACAGGCTCAGCCTCTGCCAAGGCCGACAGGAGTGGCAAGATCTACACCGTATGTCAACACACCCAGCTCAGAACAGACCAGATAATACCTGGGGAGGGGAGACCACAAGAGAATGTTGCCTAAAGTGAAGCAAATATGCCCAACACTCTCCTGTTGCCAACATCCTTGGCATGTGGAAGATGCTGGAAAAACGAGTGCAAAGTTAGCAGCTTCTAAGCAAAGCTGAAGGAATGAGGTTTGGGGTTCATTTGTTTTTGTTTTTTAAGTGGAGTCTTATACATACTGGTTTTGACACAGGGGAATCTTCTCCTTTCCAGAAGGCATTCTGTGTCTCTCACAGGGCTCCTGACTCCAGCAAACGTATGTATGCTGTTTCTATCTATCTGGATGCTTGGGAGAAGGACCTTCCACATGGGGCACCTCACTGCCTAACCCACACCATCTACAGTCCAGAGCAGCGCTGTCCAAGTGCAAAGCAAGCCACAACATTTTTGGGTAGCCAGATTTTTAAAAAATCAAAAGTGAAATCTAATAATGCCTTATTTATCTAAAATACTGTCATGTAATAAACATAAAATATGGATGAAATATTTTATATTTCCTTTTTTTGGTACCAAGCCTTGAAAGTCTGGTGTGTATTTTTTTTTTTTTACGTGAACGCACAAATTCAATTTGGACAAGCCCAATTTCAAGAGGTCATGAGCCACACGTGGCTACTGATGACTGCACCAAAGAGCACAGACCTGGAGAGGTTTAATATAATCTCTTTCAAGACAATTTACAGAGTAGGGAATCTTCACCGCACTGGGTAGGTGCTCTTACACCCCGGCTTAAGAGTGCATTATCTTACTCTGTAACCTAGGATGCATGACCTAGGTAAAGGGTGCAATCACATTTCATCTGATCCTTTCCCCCAGTCCTTCTCGTCACCTGCCACCTCCCCAGGACTCCATAGGTGATGCGATTTAGCAACAGTAATGCCTACAAGAGGAAAGATATCCTTTCTGTGACAGACAACTTTCTCCATACTTATTTGGGGATCCTAGCTGTAACCGAATTTGAGTAAAAACATATTCTATAAATGTTACAGATTTAGCTAAAAGTGGTTCTGAGGTCTTTCATCACGGGAGGTGTTCTAAATAGATGTTTCATTTTTGAAGCGATGGAGACAAGGTATCTCGTGGACTGAGAAGTGAAGCGTTTCAAGAATGGGAAGAAAGTAGAATAAATACCCAAGAAAGTGGGCAGAGGGGTCGAGGTGCGGACACTAAAAATGACACATTCTATAAGCTCGGGTGTACGAGCTGCAACGAACCAACACATTACAACAGACCCCTCTGGGATCCCTCACATCCCCGCATCTGGCCCCCGTGGTAACTGCAGGAAAATAAAAATAGAATCGAGGGGCGCCTGGGTGGCTCAGTGGGTTAAGCCGCTGCCTTCGGCTCAGGTCATGATCTCAGGGTCCTGGGATCGAGTCCCGCGTCGGGCTCTCTGCTCAGCGGAGAGCCTGCTTCCCTTCCTCTCTCTCTGCCTGCCTCTCTTGTAATTTCTCTCTGTCAAATAAATAAAATCTTAAAAAAAAAAATATTTAAAAAAAAAAAATAGAATCGAATGTTAGGGCAGTAAGGGACTTCTGAGCTTATCCAACTTAATGCATTCACTGTAAAGAAAAAAGCCCAGAGAGGTAAAAGGCCCGAGGCACTGGGCTGAGTGCGCAGCTCAGTGGGCCTTGCCAGTCTTGGAAATAAAGGATGTTGGGAGTCACAGGCTCAAGCGACTGGGGGTAGGCTTCCTACAGCCCAAAGTGAGCCCAGGGAAATGGCAGGCACATTCTCTTATAGTTGAAAGAAAACAGCCAAGTCTGTTCAAAACACTGAAGCAATGTTGATGTAAAGTGGCATTAAAACATGATTCTTCCGCTAGTCCTTTCTGCATGCTTTTTTCCCCTTAAAAAAAAAAATCCCAATCTGAACCAAACTGGATTTCTGATTAGTTATATGGGAATTTAGATCAATTGACAAAATAAAAACTTTGATACATTTTCCAAAGACACATTCATTGGGATTTGACACAAATGGATATCAAAAGATATTTACAGGAAAAAAAAAGTGCACTCTTTCACACATACACCCACACACTGTGAGAATTTCACAAGTATACCACCACACCTCACACAGAGGACCCCTCACAGGCTGATAGTCAGTTGACAAAATCTACACGTTATTCCAGTTTTCAGTCACAAGTAATCTCGTCAACATGTGTAAAAAATGGAGCAGTATGTTCCAGACTTTTATTCCAGGGAAACCTACCTTGTATATATGAAGGTATACATATAAATACACTTTTAAGCAAGAGAGAAACCCATTATTTGCTCTAGTTTTTCCCCAACTCTCAATCTGAAATAAAGAACAGCACATATACAAAACTTTGCCTTGTAGAAATAGCCCTTTGTTTTGTGAGGCAGGAAAAAAAGGCAGCCACAGTATACTTTCTTACAATACGTTTAGGCATCGGAAGGGCTAAGTTTATTTTTCTAGTTAATGAAACTAAATAATATCTAGCCTATAGTCTTATACTGATTTTACACCATTTTGCAAAGTTTTATACCAAAATTTTTATTTTGTTCAAAATACATATGCTATCTTTGTCCACATTTCACTCCAAATCCCCAATAACCACCTCTCCCCACTCCCGTAGAGGGCCTTTGCTTTGTAAAAGCGTTGAAAACAAGTCATTGTCGACGTGTGTTTGGAGTCATTATTCCATGACACTCAGCCCTAAGGTGACTGGATTTTGTAAGGCTGCTTAGCATGGGGTTTCCTACAGGAATCAGAGATTCATGTGACCGAGAGGGGCTGTTTTAGGATATCCGAATCAACATTAAAAGAGGACATCAGTGGCCACAACCGAGTAAAGAGAGTATTACTGCACCATGAGCTCCCTCCTTATGCCAACTGCATTTGTTCCCAAACTGAAGAAATGATCACACGAGAGAAGGAGGGAGAAAACTCTACAGGACCCACGTGGCGCCCGATGTGCTACTCTTGCACAGGTCAGATTATCAAATCTCACCATAGTCTCAAAGTACAGTGGGCAAGAGAGAGCAGGTGTCATTGTGCGGAGAAGGAAAGTGAGGCACAGGGAGGATGAGGGACTTGCCCAGCTAGGGGCAGCACCCAGGTCTTGGTCCTGGGCCTCGGGCACAGCGATCCTCACAAACACACGGTGTAGCTGAACTCCCCAGAGAAGGGCCCTGATCATACCCAGAATCCTGACAATTCACCACTCACCATATTGTAATCAATCGTCCGTGTGGCATTTTACCCAGCTGGTTCTACTTTATTTTCCTACAGTTTCTAGAAATAGCCTTGCTACCGATCAAATGCCTGTTAAGCAGATTGCAATAGATCCTTCTTCATTTGACTGGACAATCTGAATGAAACTCCAGAGACCTTGGAATTCAGTACAGAGCTGCGGAAAGACGTTAAACCACTTTTGTTGTACTTTTTCATCGCATTTGAAACTCTGATCTAATCCCAGGTTGCAATAAAAATACCAAGATACCAAAATGGAAAAGATGGTCTTTCATAAGGTCCTAAAAAGTTTCTTTGCACCCGAGGCCCTTAAGGCACCCGAGATCGCACCGCTATTTGGGAGGTGATTAGCCAAGAGAGGGCCAAGAGGAGACTCTAGCCCCAGGAAAATAGAGAAATGTAGGCAGGCAAAGAGTGCAGGGACAAGAAAATTACGGACAAATTTGGGGCATTTTGATTCCAGGGAGTTGTTACGTATTATGGTAAGATTAGCTATTTTAACTAAAAATACACAGTATGCCTTAGCAGGAAGGGCTGCTGAGAACCAGAATTTATCTACCTTTGTTTGGCAAAGAACAATATTGTGCTGCCGGGGGCATCTGGCCTTATTTCACCAAATGTCACAAACCCCGGTGAATTCTTGACAGCACTTAAAGGGACAACTCAGCCCTTTTTACGCCTGAAAATCTAAGCGGGGAGCCAATTTTTAAAACTGTTCCTGAGTTATAGTTTCTTTAAAATAGTTACTCGCTTTTCCCAGCTATGCTTAATACCAACTGCTTTAACCTTTAAAAACCAGCCCGGCACAGATTTCCTGGTTGACGACAACGGTCTCACCCTCACACACTCACACAGTCATGTTATGATTTTCGATACGATTAAATTAAAAATACCTTTCACTGCAGATGCTCTAATCTTCTATACATGGATAGGTCAGAAATTGTGTGTAATGAAAAAATTGTGTCACAAATAAAGCCCATCTCCATTACTGATTTTCGATATGAAACAAAAATGGGCTTTTCATTTACTGGGGGGGAGGGGGGGTGAGGCCACACCACTGGCCCCCAAATCATAATAGAGGGCTGGCGGCACATTCCCATTTTTTGGTGTAAGAGTGGCAGATCCCCCACCAGCAATATAAATACTTTTTTTTTTAAATCATCCTCTCCTTGAACATTTATAAAAAGAAAAACTATCTACAGTAGTGTATCATCACTAATAGAAATTTCTTCCCAGTTCTATTTCAGAAGGCGTCAAATGATGTTCTTTAAATAAACTATAAATACCCCATGTATTCCTTCATGTCTGGTTGTCCCAACTTCTGCTTGCTTTTTTTTTCCTTTTTTTTCTTTTCTTTTTTTTTTTTTTTTTGGCAAATTAAAAAGGCTTGTGGCTTCCTCTCGCCGACTGACGCATCTGAGGCTCAGCGTGGCACCCTGTGGTAAAAGTACATGTAGCCCAGGTCCTTGGGGGGCCTTTCTGAGGCACACACTCTGTGGTCATTGTAGATCACCCACCTGAAAACAAAAGACAGAAGAACTTGATGGATTTCAGTCAGTCCCAGGAAGCTTTGCTGAAAACAAGTTACTGTGCCATACTTCAGCGAGTTGTTCGAAGATAAGCAAACTCAAGCCTACTGTATAAAAAGAGAGAGTGCTGGTGGGAAACTGTAACTGCCTTTTTTATTCTTGAGCGCAATCAAAAGGTAGTTACGAAAGGAGTCGCCAAACATTTTAAGCCCTTTGGTCTCAAAATCCCTTTTGTAGAAGTCCACAGATGGCCTCAGAAATTAAGTCAAAGAATCATGTACGGCAGTGTTTATTTCAGCCTGAGGTGTAAAACTAGGTCAAAATAAGAAGTAAAGAGCCATGCAAGTGAACTATCCCACAACTATTAAAATGTCCTCGGGAAGCACCCGGCTAGCTCAGTTGGTAGAGCATGAGACTCTTAAAATGTCTTCAGAAAATATTTGGTAAAGTGAGAAAATACTCACAATATAGTATGACGTGGGAATAGGGTTAAAAAACTATATGTGCCGTGTGCATACTTTAAGCTTTTAGAAAAGCTGTACATACATTTGTATGTATGATGTACGTGTATACAAACGTATACCCTCTCCCAGTGAAAATAATATAAGAGAAATGTATCGAAACATAAACTATGATTATCTTTAAGTTTTCAAATGACATATTCTTTGTTATATTTCTGCATTTTACAAATTCCTTACCATAAATTTTATTGCTTTTTGAATTATAATTAAGCATTTTTCTTAAGAAAAGTGTTTTGAAAACAGCATCATGTTAGGTAATAAAAAGAATTTACTATCAATCAAGTGCCTGTGCTCAACTATTTCATTAATCAAGTTAAGAAGACAGCGCTAAAAGACACACCAAAAGGGAGCACAACTAAGTCCCCAGTGGGAACCAGTGTCTCCCACAGTGTGTGGCATGGTATGAGAGGTCAATGTCCCACCAGGACAGGGCAAGTTTCTAGGTTTCTCCGGCATCCATGTGGCTGAGCACTGCCTCAAGCAGGAGGCTGAGCCGCAGGCTGCTTAGAGGGGAGCTCACAGAAGAGAACCCAGAGGGCTCAAGGGGGCTAGATCCCTAAGGAGAAGGTCCTGAAGAGAGCAGCAGCCTTACATCCCATAACCATCTCCTTCCCAGCTCACCACACATCCTGCGATTCTACCGACAGAGCCAAGAAGCCTACTGCAAGACCACAATAGGGCAAAACAGTGGATGTGTAAGGATGCCAGATAAAACACAGGATACCCAGTCAAGTTTATATGGCAGGGAAGTAACATTAAATAAGTTTTTGTATAAATGCATCACATGTAATATTTAAGACATGTTTATACTAAAAAGTTATTCATTGTTTATATGTAATTCAAATTTATCAGGGTACCTGGTTTTTTTGTTTTGTGGGCTAAAACTGGCAATCCTATGGAGGTCCCAAACACACACACTTTCTGCTGCAGGATGCATCTTTATTTTGGGAAGTCACTTTGGTAAGATGGTTCAGAGTGGCTTTGAATGCCGGCTCCAACATGGCTACTTCCGGGCTAAGTTCCTGCTACTCAGCTTCTCTGAGCCTCAGGGTCTTGATGTATAAAATGGCTTTGAGAGTATATCCCTATAAAATCATCGTGAGAACCAATGGGATAATATGTGCAACACCTCGCTGAGAGCCTGGCACACAGTAGGTGCTCAATAAAACACAGATAACATTGATTTTCTAAAAAAGACTCACCTTCCTTCCTTTTTAATATGGCAAACATAATGGCCACTCATTGTAGATGTTCCCATGTGACTGATGAAAGCAAATAATTCATACACTATGAAAGAGGAAACAACTCTGTTACAAGGCAGCATTTCTAGAAACCAAGAGCACTTCTGATCAGAATTTAAAGGCAACAATGGTGCAACCCAGCAACTGCTTACATGGAAAGACAAAGTCTATTTTGCCTTGCTATGCTGAGAACACACACCCACACACACTCACCAACTTCAACCTGCAAATTCATAATAACAAATTCATAATAACACAGGACATAAACTATCCAAGCACAGCTGGCGTTTAATTCCTATCTGGAAGAGGATTCAAAATCCCACAGTTGAGTCTGGTGGCAAGCTCATGGTCTAAAGGGGCAGTCCCGGCTCTATCACTTTTAAGCAGCATGAGGATGAAGGAGCTGTTTCCTCTCTCTGAGCCCGTTTCTTCACTGAGACGAAAAATCCACCCACCTCACAGGGTTGTATAAAGCGTAAATGAGCAATTCAGACTAAAATACCATACAAATGTCAGGATTATGAGGAAGACAGCAGATAGCTGTTGTCATTTATAGACAGGGATAATGCTTCAGAATATGCTTCCTGTCATTTCTGACTTGCTCACAATAAACTATATGGGACCAAAAGTCAGACTTCATTCTTTCTGAACAGGGAAATACATAGCCTTTGAGTGCAAGACCAATGTTTATTCTCTAACAAGTACCTCCTGCCGTCTATCAGAGAATTTGGTACATACCCATTCCAGATTAATTTCAGCTCAGGCTCCCCTTGCCTGGGCTAGACCTACACAGCACAGAGTGGATTCCATGGACCCACGGAGTGGGTACCTGTCCACTCTGCAAACTGTTACGGGCTATGACGTATAGGTATAGAAACTGAGCACCTTCTTGCAAACTTTCATAATAGAATGTTTGTGAAATCTAATAAGGAAAAAATGGGCTCACATACTCATTTTTCTAGTGCTCTATTTTTATTCCATTTTCCAAAGTGTTGTTTCTGGACAGACCCTTTCCCTCAACCCTCTCTCACTCATTCCTTCTTTCCCTTGCTGTTCACCAGGATCATCTACTTACTCAACTGAGAGTCCCCACCTGCTCCCCCTTCACCACATCACGCGCTGCTGATCACCTCCTCCTTCCTCAAGTATTTGCCCCCAGCCCGTAACAGTCTCTTGGTTATGGGAGACTAGCTGACTCATTGGCTCCTCCTCATCTCCCTGACCTTTAAACACTGATGACCTGGAGCTCAGACCACAGAATTTTCTTTTCTCTATGCTGATTTTTTCCCTCTCTTTGGGTGATCTCATCTAGTCTCATGGTATTAAATGGAAAGATTTTCTTAATTTCCTGAATGTTCATTGCTAATGTACAAAAATAAAATTGAATTTTGTATATTAATCTTGTTTCTTACAATCTTGCTATACCCACTTATTAGTTCTAATAGTTTCTAGTAGATTCTTTGGGATTTTCTATATACAAAATTGTATCTGGGGCGCCTGGGTAGCTCAGTGGCTTAAAGCCTCTGCCTTCGGCTTGGGTCATGATCCCAGGGTCTTGGGATTGAGCCCCGCATCGGGCTTTCTGCTCAGCAGGAAGCCTGCCTCCCCCTCTCTCTCCACCTGCCTCTCTGCCTACTTGTGATCTCTGTTTGTCAAATAAATAAATAAAATCTTTAAAAAAAAATTGTGTCATCTGCAGGAAGAGATAAGTTATACTTCTTCCTTGCTAACCTGGATGGCTTTTATTTCATTTTCTTGCCTAAATGCCTTGGCTAGAAGGTCCTGTTACAAATGCTAAATAGAAATGACAAGAGTGGGGATAGCTGGGTGGCTCAGTCAGTTAAGCATCTGACTCTTGATTTCAGCTCAGGTCATGATCTCAGGGTCCTGTGATGGAGCCCCACATCAGGCTCTGTGCTCAGCAGGGAGTCTTCTTGAGATTCTCCCTCTCCTTCTGCTCCTTGCCCCCTTCCCTCTCTAAAAAAGAAAGAGAGAGAGAGAGAGAGAAGGAGGGAAGGAGGGAGGAAGGTAGGAGGGAGAGAGGAAGGGAAAGGGAAAGGAAGGAAGGGAAGGGGGAAAGAAAGGAAGAAAAGGAAAGAAAGAATGAAATGGAGAGAGTGGACATCCCTGTCTTGTTCCTGATCTTTTGGGAAAAGCATTTAGTCTGTCACCATTCCGCATGATATGAGCTGGGGGATTTTTGTAGACGCTGGCCGGTTGAGGAAGCTCCCTTTCATTTTCAGTTTGTTGGGCATTCTCTCCTCTTATCTATCTCAGTTAATGGTGACTCCATTCTTCCATGCAGGACAAAATCTTGGCTTCTCTCTCACATACATCTATTTTTTTTTCCTTTCTGGTACATTTTTTAAGTATAGTTGACACGCAAGTTACAACAATTTCAGGTTTTCTCATGCTCTTCACACACATCCAATCCATCAGCCAATCCTGTCAACATTTCCTTCAAAATATATCCAGAATCCAACCTCTTCTTACCACCTCCACTAGTAATGTGTGATCCTAGTTACGATCATCACTTGTCTGAATTTTTACAACACCCCCTTATCCGGGCTTCCTGCTTCCTTCCTTCCCCTCTACTGACTATTCTCAGTATGGCTGTCACAGTGGCGTTTAAATGGAAGTCAAATTATATCTCATCCTGTATCTCAGAGTAAACTCTTCCTTTTATAAAGATCTATGAAGCCTACCTCCTCCCAATTCCCCTCTCATTTCACCCCAGCTACTCCTGCTTCCCCTTCACTCCACCCCAGCTACTCCCTCTCTCTCCCTCACTCTACCTCAGCTACTCCCTCTCTCTCCGTCACTCTACCTCAGCTGCTCCCACATTCTCCCTCACGGCACCCGTGCTACTCCTGCCTCCTGGCTGCTCCTCAAACACACCCAGCACGTTCTGGCCTTCAAGCCTCTACATTCATTATTCCTTCTTTGAAACACTTCTTTCAGATGTCGCAAGACTTACCCCTCACTTCACTGAGGTCATGGATGAAATGTCACCTCAGAGAGGTCTTCCTGCACCAAGTTATACAAGAACAACTCTCCCTTCCACTCCCACCTTGACCCCTAAGCTCCCCCCAACCTTGCTTTATTATTGACTGACAACATGAAGTAACTCCCGCCATGTCCAAACCCACCTGTGTATTTATTGTCTATCCCCTTTATCTCTGGCTAGAATATAGCTCCATAAGGATAGGAAGTTGGTCTGTTAGGTTTACTGAAATGTTCTTGGCACAGAAAATGGTGGCTCAGCATGCAATAGGCATGTCATAAGTATTTGCTGAATATATAAATAAATGTGTGGATTAGAGAATAGCTCTGTTCACTCCATTTCTTCATGTGTTTTTATATCATCTTACATTGTATATATTTTATAAACCACCTACCAAAGTATAAACTGGAGTTAAAGTTAGTAAAATAATTATTAAAAAAGAAATGACTCGGGGCATCTAGGTGGCTCAGTTGCTGAGTGTCTGCCTTCAGCTCGGGTCATGATCCCAGGGTCCTGGGATCGAGCCCCACATCGGGCTCCTTGCTCGGCGGGAAGCCTGCTTCTCCTCTTCCACTCTCCCTGCTTATGTTCCCTCTCTCGCTGTGTCTCTCTCTTTAAAATCTTTAAAGAATCTCTCTCTTTAAAATCTTTAAAAAAAGGAAAAGAAAGAAATGACTCAGAGGAGATTGTTTTTCCCATCCTTAAATTTTTGTTGCTGTCATACCAATTTATGACAAAAAACAAACAAACCCAAGTTTAAAACCAGAATTCAGGCAAAAACAACTGTGAATGACAATCATTTTGCCTGGCACTTAGTTTCTGAGATGGTGACCTAAGAACCCTATTCTGGTCTGCCCTCCCTGTTGTCCCCTAACACTAAGAACCTGCCCTACCCAGTAAGCGAGGGAGAGTGCAGGCAGAGAAATATTCAGATTTCTTGACCCTGGTTGGTTTTTGTTTGTTTGTTTGTTTGTTTGTTTAATTTATTTATTTGACAGAGAGAGACACAGTGAGAGAGGGAATACAAACAGGGGGAGTGAGAGAGGGAGAAGCAGGCTTCCTGCCACGCAGGGAGCCCGATATGGGGCTCCATCCATGACGCTGGGATCATGACCTGAGAGGAAGGCAGAGGCTTAACCCCTGAGCCACCCAGGCGCCCCGACCCTGGTTGGTTTTTAAAACTCTTCTGGAATCACCTGTATCACAGCCCAATTCTTCAGCTTGAGATACAGTATTGGTCTCCCGAAATGAAGCTGCTCTTAGAATTTTCATGAAATAAAGAAAGGACATGACAGCCCAACCAAGACTTCCCTCCACCATGCACTCTTCCCCAAAACAGTGACTTAACTAACTGCACAGACTCTTTAATGAGCAATGTCCATGTTAAGCCAGGTCGTTCAATGACATACTGCTTGGATACCAACACAGCCAATGGGTTGACAAAACAAGTCGACAAAGAAAGGGACTGATCCATACAGTCCATATGCCCAAACATGTCATTAAGCCTCCCAAGGCATTTCTCCTCTCTTTGGTTAAAAACAATTCAGTGTATACTCAGAATCATAAAAATGAGTTAAAGGGAGAAAGGATTAGCATAAATCTTAGTCCTAAATTAAAATTAACCATGTTAAAAAAAAAAAAAAAAGGGGCACCTGGGTGGCTCAGTGGGTTAAGCCACTGCCTTCGGCTCAGGTCATGATCTCAGGGTCCTGGGATCGAGCCCCACATTGGGTTCTCTACTCAGCAGGGAGCCTGCATCCCCCTCTCTCTCTGCCTGCCTCTCTACTTGTGATCTCTCTCTCTCTCTCTCTCTGTCAAATAAATAAATAAAACCTTTAAAAAAAAAATTAACCATGTTTATCAATACAAGCATCCACCCCATGCATTATTCAAGATCTCCTGCTGGAACTGACAGCAAAAGAGAGCATCTCTCTCAACACATTTGCAAAAACTCAACAGGTAAGAAATCTCAATTAGTATTTGCTTCCAAAGAGAACACAAAAGTGAATAAACCTAACAGACAAGCTACTACTGATTCTTCTCCAAGTTCTCAGAGGCCCCCTTCTAAAAAAACAGCATCAGTGTACATGCTCCTAAAAGATGTGCAGACCCCTTTTCCTGTAGATAGAAAAGGCAGTTTGAGTCAAGGCAAATCACTTTTTAAAATATTTTATTTATTTATTTTAAGAGAGAGAAAGCATGTGAGCACAGGATAGAGGGGCAGAGGGAGGAGAGACTGTCTCAAGCAGACAGGAGCCTGACACTGGCCACAAACGTATGACCCTGAGATTATCACCTGGGCCAAAACCAAGAGTCAGACACTTCACCAAATGCACCACCAGGTGCCCCTCAAATCATTTTTAAAATGCTGACCTGCACAGAAGAGCTAGACAACATTGCCTAAACCATCATGTCCCTGTAGAAAGCCAGAATTAAACAGGTTCTGAAACTAGCAACTTTGCTCCTCTTTCCCTCTCCCAACAAAATGTATCCTTCTTTGAACATAGGAAAATGGTTCCAACCTTTCTAATATGCAGAATTTTTTCCTATCAAAATTTTACCACCCCTACCCCTACCCAACAAAATGGCAATGGTGCTCTGATTTTACTTTTTGAAAAAGCACCGTCAGACAACGAATGTGACACTTGGAAAACAGAAGAGGCAGGCAGCCTGTCCTTTCATGTCCTATGGAGGAATGGCCACCCAAGGACTGTCTAGGGTAGGGGCCAGCATACTGCAATGACTCATAAGCCAAATCCAGCCCATAGCCTACTTTTGTACCACCCAGGAGAAAGGGGAGGAGGAGAGGGACAAAAATATGACATGACATGACTATGGCCCACAAAGCCTGAAATATTAATATCTGGTCCTTTAGAGGAAAGGTATGCTGGCCCCTGGTCTAGAGGGATGAAAGTTCATGTCACTGTTTACTATTTTTTTTAACATTTATTTTTTGCATGTGTGAGAGAGAGAGAGAGAGAGAGAGGCATGAACAGGAGCGGGGCGGGGAGGAGGGGCAGAGGGAGAAGCAGACTCCCCACTGAGTAGAGAGGCCTATGCGAGACTGGATCCTAGGACTCCGGGGTCATGACCTGAGCTGAAGGCAGATAACCAACTGAGCTACCCAGGCTCCCTCACTGCTTACTACTGATTAAAGCTACCAGAATTAGTCAAGTTACTCATTAACATATAGATTTTTGTTTAGTAAAAGTAGAAAAATTTCTGTCCAGTAGAACATATAACTTCAAGGATTTATGATCTAGAGACACTAATTTTATATTTAACTCAGCAATCAAATTATCTTTAATTATTCTAGCTTCTCAGATGCTTTGAACCGGTAATAACAACTAGGTGGTTCCCTCAATAATTAACGAGTCGAAGAAAATCTGTGATTTGTGCTCAGTTTAGATGTACCTGAAAATCATGACATTACCTTCTTGGAAATTATAGTCCGACAACACATGATGACCTAAAGCAGCTCTAGATTCAGGAAGGCAATTCAACTAATTTGTATTTTATAAACCCTATAGCATCTATGTATATTTGAAAAGCAGTAGTACCTCACAAAGGTGTACATTATTTAGTCAGTCTGGAGAGAAGGCACAGAACACACAAACACCAAAAGACTCCCTGAAATGACCCCCAAAACCCCAGGGGCCCCACAGCCTTCTGGTGAGAAACCCAAACTGAGTTTTCCAACTGAATCTTCCTAACTTCAATAATTTGTTCCCATTACCCACCTCTAATTCCCTCTGTACAACAGAGGGGAAAATATCATTCTCAATTTACTAACGTTTAACTCACAAACACCTTCAGTCTGCAAACAATTTCTACCCAGAACAATTTGATTTCCCTTGCCCCTGCTCTGAGAAAAGACCAGTGGGAGGTACAGAGAGAGAAATGGTTGGATCTGGGTTTGGAGCTTTTAGAAAACTTCAGAATACCCCCCAAAAAAGAGCAAAAGGAGCGTTTGGGTATATCAATAACAGCTTCAGGCAGCTGACAACAAGGACAGAATCTTTAAGATCTACAAATTGCCTCCCCAACGCCACACAGCTCAAAATTACCAAAACCTTTTGACTTCTCTTTATTATACCACCTAAAACTCCAAATATCAAACAATTGCCTCCATGCTTCCTAGTTCTCAATCACTCATACTTTAGTATAAATTAGTTTGTTTCAGAGTGACTTCCTCTTTACTTCCAATAACACCATTGGGGGAAAAAAACCCACAGGAATTACAAACAGGTACTGAAGTGGAATGAGCATTGGACCCCAGCTGCACTAGGGGGCATTGCCCTCAAGTAAATCACTGCTGTGTAGCTCCCATGGGGCTGCACCCTCCTGCTCTGCGGATCCCATTCCCGCTGCAATCTTCAGGGAGCCTGGTGCATTAGGAGCCCCACCATTACAAAAACGAAATGTCTCTCTGCTCCCCTTCCTGGAAAATCTCTGCTGCCCTAGAAGCTCTCAGAGCCATTACAGTGATGCGGCTGAGAAGCCAGAGCAGCTTTTGAGTAATCACAGCCTAATCACATTTTAATTACACTGGCAATCAGTGAGTTCTGAAAGAAAGAAAGATAGATTAAACACTAAGTGCAACATAGAAACAGAAATAATTTTGCAAATGACAGAAGCCCAGATAGGTCAAACTAAAGACCCAATTTTCCACTTTTTACAATTTTTAAAAACTCAACAGAAAGGTGATAGCCCTCAAATGTGCAGAACATAATGATAAAGAGAACCTTGTGAAAAATAGAGTCCCGCCTCCCTTGAGATTTAGAAGATCTGTGGTAAGATGAAGGATGAAGTGTACTGCCTTCAAAATCACACAGACCTGAATTCCCAGATGGTTCTTCCACCATCCAGGCCCCTAACGTGTTAGGTCCCCATTTGCTCATGTGAACACCTATCTGCAGGAGTAAAGGCAAGCTGTCCAGGAAGTGCCTAGTGCACAACAGGCGATCAGTGAAGGACAACCATTATCTGACCCAGTGTTATTAGCACTAATTGTTCTGAGCAAACTAGACAACATGAAAATAAGTTTCATTCAATGACATTATTTTCTCATTCAAAAAACTGTAAGAGTTGGGGCGCCTGGGTGGCTCAGTGGGTTAAAGCCTCTGCCTTCAGTTCGGGTCATGATCCCAGGGTCCTGGGATCGAGCCCCACATCAGGCTCCATGCTTGGCAGGGAGCCTGCTTCCCCCTCTCTCTCTGCCTGCCTCTCTGCCTACTCGTCATCTCTGTCTGCAAATAAATAAATTAAAAAAAAAAAAAAAACTGTAAGAGTGATTTTTAGTTAACATATTCCCTAAAGAATTTGATACAAGTGCTCCTTTAAACCGTGTGCTTATAGTCACATTTTTTTCCCATTCAAACTCCTATCTTGTCATTATTTTCAGTGTTAATATGGTGTAGGATGTCCCAGCAGCTACTGTCCTCCTTCTCAAGGCAATAGTAACCTCATCTGGCTTTTAGCACGGTGGCTCTCAAATTTATGCTGAATCAGAATGGCCTAGAGGGGCTGCTGACCTCCAGATCACTGGGCCCACCCCCAAAGGCCTAGAATGGGGCCCAACAATTTGCGTTTTTAACCAGTTCAGAGGAGATGCTGTTCACAGGAGATGCTGATTCTCCTGGTCCAGGACTACATTTGAAAGGACCATGCTTCCCCTCTGCGTACAAGCTAGGAGGGAAGAGGTCTCCACCCTCAGGCTCCAAGAGTGGGGCCAGTGACCAGGGGAGGGCTCAGTGGCCCAAGTCTCAGATTGCCAGGACCTTCGCTGAGAACTCCAGGACAATGCTCAGCTGGATTTTAATCTGGAGAGATACATAGTAGGAGGCACTGGCAGCCAACTTGTGACCATTAGGAAGAGCCTGAGACTCACACCAACCCAGAGAAGTACAGCCAAGGGGAGCAACCAGATAAAAGGGTTTCAGTCCCAGAATCAAGGGCATGCCTCAAGTCAGGTCTCCCCAGCACTGTCCAGCTCTTGTGATGCAATACTTCCCTTTTTGCTTGGTAAAGTGTGGCTCAGCTCTCCTGCCCCTTACAGCAGAACCCAGAAAACTGAAATTGCTGGTTTTACTTGGTTTGACTCTGTCTGTTTTGGCTTTCCATTTTGCTCCTAGAAAATGATTACTTAAACTGTTAAATTGTCTTCATACCCCCAAGCCAAATGCTTCCATCAATTCACCAACCCAAAAAGAGGTCAAAAGCAATGTTGTGGGCATGTAAACAACCTACCTACACAGAATACACATCCCCTAGGAGTGAACCTATGAATTCAATGTAATTCTAATGAAATCCTTACAGAACGGCTAATTACAAGATTAGGAACTTTCCAAAATTCAGCAGTAACAATTTAGAAAATATAATGGGAAAAAATTTGTATTCATAAGTAATAGAGAAAATGTAATTCTGAGAAGAAACTCAACCAGAAATACACAGGAAGTTTATGAAGAAAACCATACAGCTTTGCAGGGGTGGGAAAAAGGAGAGATGAATTTAAAAAAAAAAAAAAAAAAAAGTAGCATGTCTCTGGCCTGAAAAATTCAGTATTGTAGACCCACCAGGTATTCCCAAGCTAATGTGCAATATATGAAACTCTCATATAAATCAATAAAAAACTGATGAAAACCTCAGTAAAAATGGGAAAATGGACCAAACTAAATGAGGAAGTGGTTAACACAAGAAGAAAAACAACAGCCAATAAGTGTATGAAAAATAAGGAGAGTTCTTAGCCTGACTGCACCAGTGGAGGGATGGGGGAGCAGGAGAGCTAGCAAAGCTGCCTTTCTGGGGGGCAATGTAATAATACTCATTAATACCTCAAAAACAGGCAATTTTGACTCAAAAACTTCACTTGTAGAAATGTACGCTAAGGAAGTAATCAAATAAGGGCCCAAGAATGCTCTTTATGGTGTCATTTTTAATAGGGAAAGAGGACAGAAAAAAAAGAAACTTATGTTTCTTATTTCTTATTCTTAATGTTTATTACCTAAATAAAGATTGAAGGAGACATTTGTTGTACTTCTCTCAACAAAATTCATCCTTTAAAAATTTATTACTTAAAAATAATTGCTGTCGTACATCTGGGTGGCTCAGTTGCTTAAGCGTCTGACTTCAGACCAGGTCATGATCTCATGGTCTTCAGATGGAGCCCCACGTGGGCTCCCTCCCAGCTCAGTGGGGAGTCTATTTCTCTCTTTCCTTCTCCCTCTGCCGGTCCCCCTGCTCATGCTCTCTCTCTCTCAAATAAGTAAATAAAGTCTTTAAAAATAATAATAGTAATAATAATTGCTGGCACCTTCTGAATGTAAAAATAGCCCCATTATTGGAAACTCTTTCTGTAATTGTCTTTCTTTTTTTAAGAGTTTATTTATTTATTTGACAGAGAGTGAGAGCACAAACAGGGAGCATCAGAGGGAGAGGGAGAAGCAGGCTCCTAGCTGAGCCGGGAGCCAATGGAGGGCTCAATCCCAGGACCCTGAGATCATGACCTGCGACAAAGGCAAATGCTTAACCAACTGAGCCACCCAGGTGCCCCTATAATCATCTTTTATTTAAATAACAATTAGCTGACCTAAAATCAGGTATGTAAATTATGGTATGGCTATACAATGGGGTATTATTAATACACATTCAGTGATCTAGACATGTATATATAAAATAGCATTTATAAAAATCATGTAGGGGCACCTGCATGGCTCAGTGGGTTAAAGCCTCTGCCTTCAGCTCAGGTCATGATCCCAGGGTCCTGGGATTGAGCCCCACATCGGGCTCTCTGCTCAGCGGGGAGCCTGCTTCCTCCTCTCCCTCTGCCTGCCTCTCTGCCTACTTGTGATCTCTGTGTGTCAAATAAATAAATAAAATCTTTAAGAAAATAAATAAATTAATTAATTAAATAAAATCTTTACAAAATAGCATGTATAGAATGTTTTATTTTATAAATATTTGTATTTATATTCATTTTCTATAAATGAATATAAATAGAAAGGTCTAAAGAATATACACAAGGCATTAATAGTGGTTATGACCAGGCAGTAGGATTGGAAGTCGTTTTTATTTTCTCTTTTCATAAATCTGCATTTTCTCAAGTTCTTAAAATTATTAAATACACTCTTAATTATAAGAGAAATAAATCCTTATAAACATTAATTTTAAAAAAAAGAAGTAACTGACACATGAATTCAGGTGCTAGTGCAGCAAAGTATAAGAAATCACCTTTTTCTTTTCCTGTGACTTATGCAATGTAACACAAAATGGTGCACTCCCAATTCCTCCACCTGGCACTTGGAGGAGGCAGCACAGGACTATTCCTGTGGTCACTACCTCCTGATCTTCAGCCATTCTTCATCCAATCATTAATTCTCTGATCCCCTCCGGTGCTCAAGGCACAGTGCTGGAAAGGCTACTTTAAAAACATCCATTCCTCTTAAAAATCAGATACAAAATGCATTTGATGAGTTGGGATGGGTTAGGCTCTTTTGGGTTTTGATAATTAAAATTTTCACCTACCACTGCTTTTAGCTTCATTATATCCTGTACTTGATGTCTCACAGTGCATCTCTGTCTCCTTCTCTACCGTCACTCTAATTGTGGGGGAAGTGAAGAGGGAGACCACTGAGCTTGGCCTGTAGTGACTTTAAATTAAAGGGTGCTTGAAAGCATCATTGTGACATTCCATTCAAGGGTTCAACTCAAAAGCCAGCAGGGCCAGGAGTACCAGAAGATCACTCTGAGTTCAGCAAGCCCAAGGGGATGATGTGGCTGTTTCATATCATTAATGACCATCTTCAAGAGAGTGGCTGGTCCCTCCATGCTCCATCAGAAAACAGAAAAAGCTAGTGATCAGACTCACCCTCTTTCTATAGCCATGTATCTTGGCAGCTTTACAATGACCCCCATTGTGTGGTTTATTCCTTCTGTGAAGAGGACTCACCGTCCCCAAAGAAAAGTCCATTACAGAAAATCAAGGAAGTCGTGAACCAAGACATGTAACATGTAGTAAATCCCACTCATGAATTATTGAATACCATCCATTACAGCTTTTAATATTTTAGGCAAGCCACTGATTTCCAAAAAGTAATACAAGGCCCTTTAGATGAATATGGAAGTTGGGAGAACTATGTCTCATCTTTTTTTACCTAGTCGGGATTATGAGAGTTTCAGTGAAGAAATTCCTGTTTTATATAAAAGAAAATCTCCCTCCCACCTTCTATGTCTAGTGGCATATCAGTACATACATTTTAGATCCGATAAAATGACTAATGAGTAGACCATTAATGAGAGCTACAGCTATCTGATTACTAGAACAAATGCTGCTAATGTAAAAAGAAAAAAAAAATTTTTTTTTTTTAAGATTTATTTATTTGACAGATAGAGATTACAAGTAGGCAAGTAGGCAGAAAGGCAGGCAGAGAGAGAGAGAGGAGGAAGCAGGCTCCCAGCCAAGCAGAGAGCCCGAAGCGGGGCTCGATCCCAGGACCCCGGGATCATGACCTGAGCCGAAGGCAGAGGCTTTAACCCGCTGAGCCACCCAGGCGCCCCTTTTTTTTTTTTTTTTTTTTGAGAAAGAGAGCGTGATGTGGGAGGGGCAGGTGGTGAGAGAGAGAATCTCAAGCAGGGTCCATGCCCGGCACAGAGCCTGACATGGGGCTTGATCTCGTGACTCTCAGATCATGCCTGAACTGAAATCAAGAGTCAGATGCCCAACCAACCGCACCCCCAGGCACCGCTGTAAATGTGAATTTAATTAAATCCGATAATTTTTTTACTTGGTACTTTCTATGTTCTAGGCACCATGAGCTTTATGAAAGTAAAATAGCATCTGCCCTCTACAAGCTCCCAAATAGGAAACACAAATATTTACATAAATAATTTTATCACAAGATGAATTTGATACTTCCTTTTTTTAAAGATGTATTTATTTATTGAGAGAAAAAGCACAAGCAGGGAAGAGGCAGAAGGAGAGAGTGATTCTCAAGCAGACTCCTTGCTGAGTGCGGAGCCCAGGGCAGGGCTGAATCTCAGAACCCTGAGATCATGACCTGAGCTGAAATTAAGAGTAGGATGCTTAACTGACTGAGTCACCCAGGTGCCCCTGAATTTGATACTTCTAATAACAGAAGAATAAACACTATGTCATGGGGCTTGGAACACATGCTCTGGAGGCTGACGACCTGGGTTGGAATTCTGATTCTACCCATCACTAGCTATGTGACCTTAACAAACTTAACCTTCTCTTCTATCTCAGTTTCTTCACCTATAAAATGGATATAATAATGATATCTACCTCATAGGATTATTGTGAGGATTAAATGTGGCACAATGGAAGTACTGTTAACGTTGGTGTAATTATTACTAGCACAAGATAAAGAAGCACTAATTCTGAAGGTCCTGGGAAAGCAATCCCATGGAATGGAATCTGGGGCCAAGTTGTGAATAATGGTAAGGATTTTAGTGTGCCATGATGGGAGAGAAGGGCATTTCACAATCAAGGATTAACCCGAGCACAGGTCTAGAAATAGGAAGAAGGGGGTTAGTGCCCTGATGAGGCTGGTGGTATGGCTACGGTTCCAGGTGTCTGAGCTAGAGGTGGGGGGATACAGAAGAAATAACACTGAGAGATGAGATATGCTGCCATCTGCCTGCAGGAGGTAACGAATGCCAGCTAACAAACCTAAACACTTTCCAGAGGTAATCACAGCCCAAGAAGCAGGGCATCACAACGGTAAAGAACGAGGGATTCTAGATTTGAATTTTGGCTCCAACTTGTAAGAGCTGTGTGATCTTGGGCAAGGTAACTAACTTTTCTGTGCCTCTGTTTTCTCACACATAAAACAGATATGTTGAAGATTAAATGAGAGTTCATATGCAAAGTTCTTAGAACCAGTGCCTGGTGCATAATGACACATATGTGTTTCCTTTGAAAAGGCATAGTGCTGTGGGACCCTTGATCTTGGGGTTGTGAGTTCGAGCCCCACACTGGGTGTAGAGATTACTTAAAAAAAAAAAAAAAAACTTAAAAAAAAAAGGTAGATGACTGGCCAATGGCATCTCTTCCTGCCCTCTTGATTGGTCCTTCAGAAAATTATCAGCAGTTGGTATGGTCAATGACAGGGTCAAGGATATAAGATTGCTTTTCAGTCGTTCCAAAAAAATACTACCATGAAAGTAAATGTTCTCTTTTGGACAAAAACTTTCATGGTCCATGAAAAAAAAATCTCAAAGGAATGGCAAAGTGACAGCAGGCACTAAACATAAGCACACACACTTCTAGGGGACATGACTCTGAATTTGTCCCAGACTTTTTCAGATCACCATGGCCATGCAAAGTGGCAAAATGCACCACTTATGAGAAGGTAGGATCTGGGTTAACTTTTGGATGATGGCAAAGGTTTTAATATGAGTAGGGGGAGGGAAGGGCAAGAGCCGAATGCATGGCCATGACTGCTCAGACAATCTCTAAGGCAAGAACTTACTTCCAGATCCATCTTTGACTCTAGGTCCTTCAGGCTTGGCCTCAGAAATAATGTTTGCATTGGCGTTATTCTCCATCTCGATCACAAAGTCACTGTCCTCCTCAAACTCGGGGTGACTGAAGATCCAATCCAGTGCTCTTTCCAGGTTATTATTCTAATAAAATGAAACATTTTTACAATGTATGCAGTCCCAGGGCCTCATTATATCCTGACCACTTGAACCAGGATGTCAAGCAGATAAGACAGGAGGCATGAATTCATTAGTCCTAAGTGCCTCTGAGAGCAAAGCTCTGACCCTGCATATGAAATGCACATTCAGCTGGCATACTCCAAGTCTCCCAACTGAGGTCTGTAATTAGATTCACTGGGAAACAGATCTGAGCAGCAGACCAGCGTTCCAAAGTCCGTATCCGTCTTAGCTCAGCATTTCTGCAGGCTGATGCTAATGATGGGGTACGGAACACCAGAGAGTCTGCCGTTGGTCGACGCCCCGCCCTTTCTTGGCCCCACGAACTGCACACACTCCCTTCCCTATCAACTGTGTTTTCTGCAGAGAATGATGCCTGGCAGAGGGGGCCCAGCATGAGGGCCGTGTTAGTACCTCCTCTCCCTCCTCTCCCAAGCAGAATTGTTGAATTGCAGTAGAGACAAGATTAGCATCTTGATTAATGATGACAATACTGGTGACTTAGGTACATTGTTTCAAACTTAACTCTGCAGTTCAAACCAATCGACCATAAAAACGTTGCCATCTTCCTCTGTTTGTGATATCACCGGCAGGTTAAAGAATTTGCTTAGACATCATCAGAATCGCCAATGAAACAGTCAAGAAAAATAAGTGGGGCAAAGCAAGTACCTTGAATGAAACTAACTCTGCTTGAGATATTTCAAGCACATTAAAGGGAAATAGATTGTTCCAGCCACACTCCTGGAGTCATTTGAGAGCCACTATGACAATGGACCCTTGCAGACAACCGGTCAGGATAGGTAAGCAGGAATTAGTAGCAGACAACCCCTCAAAAATATATATGGTGGGGGGGGGGGGGAAGGTTGAGGAACCAGGTGGTGGGTAATAGGGAGGGCACATACTGCATGGAGCACTGGGCGTGGTGCAAAAACAATGAACACTGTTACGCTGAAAATAAACAAAAAACAACAACAACAAACAAACAAACAAACAAAATATATATATGGTGTGACAAGGAAGGATGGGTTAAAAAAAAAAATCAAGAACTTCCTTTCAATATTAAACAAATATCTACCCTGAGAAAGGAAGATTTCCACCCACCATCTAGTTTCATGGTCCCTTCTCCCCTGACAACATCAGGAAGTACATGGATACCAGAATAATCTTCTCCCTCCACAGACACAGAAGTGGAGAATTCCCAGGAGGCTTTAGTCTTCTCTATGAGGACTTCTAAGAGACATTTCTTTAAGGTCTTGGTATCAGAAAAGCAAAATTTGTCCCAAAGAACTGCCTTATTGAATATGGACTCTTATGCATCTCTCTGTGCTCCAAGGCCACAAGGAAGCTCCAAGTTAAATCTTGGAGCCCTGCTAATAATAAACACTCAGATGATACAGAGTTTCTTTCAGTTTTGGTCTTTCGGTTTCTTTCATCTTGTCCCAGCTGAATTACCTCCCTGGGTTTTTTGTGTTTGTTTGTTTGTTTGTTTTTACTCCCTATTCTTTAACTGTATAACTTCCCCCCAATCATTTATTTTAGCTGTACGTAGAATACATGCAAATAAATCTCTGTTGGGCCATGGTGGGGTACAGAGTGAGACAAACATGATTCAAAATGATCAAAGGACACTGGAAAGTCTCCACTGCTGCTGACAGAAAGACACACTGCCTCTAATAAGAGGAGGGTATTTGCACAACCTCGTGTGCTTACCGTGGCTCGCAGTGCCTGAATGGCCTGATTTCGATGGAATCCCATGGAGGTAATGATAGCTACAATTTCCTCTGGAGGCTGGTTATCCAATCCAGTAGCACCAAAAACAGAGGCTCCAGCAGAAGTTGCTCCTCCATAACCAGGCATGGTCAGTGGTTCAGCAAAATCTGGGGAAGAGAATCACACTCAGACCTTTTTCTTTTTTTAGTCTTAAAATAAACAATACTTTTGCAGCAACGTTGATGGAACTAGAGAGTGTTATGCTAAGTGAAATAAGTCAATCAGAAAAAGACAATTATCATATGATTTCACTTATATGTGGAATTTAAGAAATAAAACTTAAGATCATAGAAGAAGAGAGGAAAAATAAAATAAGACGAAACCAGAGAAGGTGACAAACCATAAGAGACTCTTAATCGTTGGAAACAAATTGAGGGTTGCTGGAGGGGAGGGTGGGTAGAAGGATAGGACAACTGGGAGACAGACATTAAGGAGGGCATGTTAAGTAATGAGACTGGGTATTATATAAGAATGATGAATCAAAGACCTGTTCCTCTGAAACCAGTAATACATCATATGTTAATTAATAGAATTTAAATTTTAAAAATGTTTAATTAAAAAAAAGGAAATAACACCATGCAGCTAAGAAGGAAAAATACCTAAAAAGTTCTAATAATTAAGACAGTTGGTACTGACATAAGGATAAATCTATAGATCAACTGAATAGAATTCAGAAGAGTCCAAAAATAAACCCACAGATTTATGGTCAATTGAGTTTTGACAAGGGTACCGAGACCATTCCAATGGGGACGGGACAGTCTTTTTGACAGATGGTGCTGGAACAAGTGCATGTCCACATGCAAGAGAATGAAGCTGGACGCCCATCTCAGGCGATATTCAAAAATTAACTCAAAACAGCTCCCTAACCTCAATGCAAGAGACCTTGAGTTAGCAACATTTTCTCAGAAATGATACCAAGAGTACAAGTGACAAACGAAAAAATAGATAAATTCGACTTTATCAAAATTAAAAGTTTTTGTGCTTCAAAAAATGCCATCAAGAAAGTGAAAACACTGACAGAATGAGAGAACATATTTGCACATCATGCATTTGGCAAGGTGCTTGTAGTCAAAATATGAAAAGAACCACTCAACAATAAAAAGACAACCTCCTTAAAAATGGGCAAAAGGTTTGAATAGATATTTCTCCAAAGATACATAAATTAACCACAAACACAGGGAAAGATGCTCTGTACATCATTGGTACATCATTTTCATTTCATGCAAATGAAAACCACCATGAGCTACCGTGTTCCCATCCACCAAAATGGCTATAACAAAAACAATAGTAACAAGGGTTGGAGAGGATGTGGAGAAACTGGAATGCTCACCCTTTGTGGCAGAATATAAAACGGTACGGCCAAGTGAAAACCACTTTGGCAGTTCCTCAAAAAGGTAAACGTGGAATTACCATATGACATAGCAACTCCACTCAAGAGAAATTAAAACATGTTCACACAAAAATGTGTATTCAAATGTTTATAGCTACAGTATTCACAGTAGTCAAAAACTGGAAATAACCCAAATGTCTACCAACAGATGAAAAGATAAATAGCTTGTGTGTCTCTACAGCAAAACATTCTTAGTGGTAATAGTTGCACAATTCTGTCAATTTATTAAAAAGCACAGAAATGTACACTTCAAATGGATGAATTACATGGTATATGGTGAATTATATCTTAATAAAGTAGACAGAGGCAAAATCTTACTAAACAGCCCCCATTTCTTCATGTACATTTTTCTTTTTCAAGTCCTTATCATTTATTAGCTAGTAGTATGGGCGGATCTCAATTTATTGCACTTCATCTGATTCCACTTTGCAGATAATGCACTTTTTACAAATAGAAGGTTAGTGGCGACTCTGTGTTGAGCAAGCCTACTGGTGCCATTTTTCTAACAACGTTCGCTAACTGCATGACCCTGAATCACATTTTGGTAATTCTCACAGTATTTCAAACTTCTTCTTTATTAGTATATTATGTGATCTGTGATCAGTGATCTTTGATGTTACTATTGTAATTGTTTGGGGGCACCGCAAACTGCACCCATATAAAACAGCAAACTTAATCTACACGTTATATGTCTTTTGATTGCTCCACTGACCAGCCATTTTCCAGTCTCCCTCTTTTTAGGTCCCCTTATTCCCTGAGACATGATATTGAAATTAGGCCAGTTAATAACCATACAATGGCTTCTAAATGTTCAAGCAAAAGGAAGAATCACACATCTTTCACTTTAACTCAAATGCTAACGTGACTAATCTTAGAGAGGAGGGGATATTGAAAACTGAGATAATCCAAAAGCTAGGCCTCTTTACACCAAAGAGTCAAGTTGCAAAATCAAAGGTAGAATTCTTGAAGGAAATTAGAAGTGCTCCTCTGGTGAACACACCAATGATAGAAAGCACAGCAGCTTCATTGCTGATGGAGAAGGTTTTAGAGGTTTAGACAGAAGATCAAACCAGCCACAACATTCCCTTGAAACCAAAACCTAGTCTAGAGTAAAGCCCTCCCTGTCTTCAATCTACAAAGGCTGGGAAGGAAGCTGCAGCAGAAAAGTATGAAGCTAGCAGAGGTTGGTTCACAAAGGTGAAGGAAAGAAGCCATCTCCATAACATAAATGAACAAGGTGAAGTAGCAAGTTACCACCTTCTATTGGAAGAAGATGCCATCTAGGGCTTTCATAGCTAGAAAGGAGAAGTCAATGCATGGCTTCAAAGTGTAAAAGGATAGCTGGACTCTCTTGTTAGGGGACCAATGCAGCTGGTGACATTAAGTTGAAGCCAATGCTCATGGACCATTTCAAAAATCCTAGGGCCCTTAAGAATTATGCTAAATCCACTCTGCTTCTGCTCTAGAAATGGAACAAAGCCTGGATGGCAGCACATCTGTTTATAACACGGTTTACTGAATATTTTAAGCCACTGTTGAGACCTACTGCTCAGGAAAAAAAAATTTCTTTCAAAATAAGACTGCTCATTGATAATGCACCTGGTGACGCAAGACCTCTGACGCAGACAAACAGTGAGATTGATGTTGTTTTCGTGAATACTACCACAACATCCATTCTTCAGCCCATGGGTCAAGGAGTGATTTCAGCTTTCAAGTCTTACTATTGAAGGAACACATTTTGTAAGGCTGTAGCTGCCACAGATTCCTCTGATGGATACGGCAGAGTCAACTGAAAGCCTTCTGGAAAGAATCCACCAATCTAGATGCCATTAAGAATACTTGTGATACCTAGGAGAGAGCTCAAAATATCAACGTTAACAGCAGTTTGGAAGAAAATTCCACCCTTCGTGGGTGACTTAGAGGCGTTCAAGACTTCAGTGGAGGAAGTCGCTGCAGACGTGGTGGAAAGAGCAAGAGAACAAGAATTAGAAGAGGAGCCTGAAGGTGGGACTGAGCTGCTGCGATCTCATGATAAAATTTTAACAGATGAGCATTGGCTGCTTACGGATGAGCAAAGAAAGCAAACGGTTTCTTGAAATAGAACCCACTCCTGGTGAAGATGCTATGAAGACTGTTGAAATGACAACAGAGACCTAAAATATGACATAAACTTGGTTGACAAAACAGCAGCAGGGATTGAGAGGATCGACCCCAATTTTCAAAGAAGTTCTACTGTGAGAGAAATTCCGTCAAATAGCATCACGTGCTACAGAGCAACCATTTATGAAAGGAAGAGTCAGTCAATGCAGGAAAAACAAAGTATTTTTCAATTAAGATATGTACATTTTTAGACATATTGCTATTGTACACTTAGTAGGCTACAGTATGGTATAAACATCACTCCTCTATGCGCTGGAAACCAAAACATTCATTGAATTCACTTTATCATGATACTCACTTTACTGTGGTGGTGGGACTGAGCTAGCAACAGCTCTGACATATGCCTGTATATCCCACATCTTTCCAGTGGTCATTGCTTGCTTTAAAAGGGTGAGTTACATTTCAAGAAAGCTAGTAATTTTTTTGAGGATGCAATAAGATTTTTATTATTTCTTTAAATTTTATTTAATTTTATTTTTTTCAGTGTTCCAAAATTCATTGTTTATGCACCACACCCAGTGCTCCATGCAATACGTGCCCTCCATAATATTTTTTTTTTAAAGAGTAAAGATAAACATTGTGACTTTGCTCCACAAGCAAAGTGCCCCCTCATTGCAGCAGAGAAAGTGAGCTGAGAGTGTAAATTATGAGGGACAGAAGAAAGCGAGCTAGGAAGCTAAATTATGAGTTGTGTCATTTTCTGGGACCCATTCAGAGGACACCGAAGGACCAAGACTCAGCATCACTGACAACTCCATCAGACTCCAAAGCTGTCCCCTCTTCCAAACACTCACCTGGCTCTTCCATGTGAACAATGATCCAGTTGAAGGCCACTTCAGCTCCCATATTTCCAGTAAAGTACACAGCCTTCCGACACGCTTCTAGAGGGAAACCCATCTCGGCCAGCTGCATCACTGATGACTCATCAATGTCTGAGGCTACAGAGCACAACAGAACACTCTGGTGTAAAAACGTAAACTCTCTTTCTCCTCACCCTAGCTTCTCCTCATCCACCAGCCACATGCTATCCAAAGAAAGTGCTCTTTTGTTTGGTGTATAAATGGTGTTTTAACTTTGCTTTGTTTGAGTTCATCTAAATATTACACCATTTGAGCTTAAATATCTTTGACCTAAATAGGAACCACGATAACCACCTAGACAATCCAAGTACTGAAAAACAATTTCTTAATTCCATATGGGAGATTGGGTGTATTCCCAGAACCACTGCAGTCTCTCAGATCCTTCTCAAGACCTCTCCTACAGCCATCTCTCCTATCACTGAAATCTGAAGAGAAAAGCTTTAAACCTCATAGGAAGTTATGCCAGGGCTTTAAGTATATCAGCAATCAAAAGAAGTAATCAGCTCTGGGAAATGGAGAGCCCAAATGTTAAGTATGGAAGGACACAATATGTTCTGTAATGGTATACATTTAAGATATTAAAAGAGATAGCTTTAGGGGTGCCTGGGTGGCTCAGTGGGTTAAAGCCTCTGCTTTCAGCTCAGGTCATGATCCCAGGATCCTGGGATGGAGCCCCGCGTCGGGCTCTCTGCTCCGCGAAGAGCCTACTTCCTCCTCTCTCTCCCTGCCTGCCTATCTTGCCTACTTGTAATCTCTGTTTGTCAAATAAATAAATAAAATCTTTAAAAAAAAAAGAGAGATAGCTTTATAAACCTAATGTGGGCTTAGACACAGAGGGTTTCCTTTTTTCTCATCATGGTATGTAGATACTGGTAAAGACGTATGTGTATGTGTCTGTGTGTATGTGTGCATACATGGACACATATAAGTACATGTATCTATACATAATGTATAAACCATACATAAAAACCTGTAGGCGTGTGTGTTTATATAGATATGTATGTGTACACAGATATACACAGAAATATGTGCGGTTATAAAACACATGTACATGTGTATATATACATACACCTGTTACATTTTATGTATACACATTTGTATGTGTATATACATGTGCATGTATATATGTATACATAAACATGTATATAAACCTACATAGTGCTCTCAAATTATCCAACTGGAGGGGAACAGAAGCACAAAATATATCCCTTATGTTTTCTACATCCTGAGGTCTCTAATCTACTGAAAATTCTGCCAAAGATGACAACTAGGAGAACTGAGTAGTAGCAGTAGAAATGAGGATTCGAGATATCTGTTCTATAAAAACTATATTGAAAATGTGTTTATCAGGGTGCATGGGTGGCTTAGTTAGTTAAGTGTCTGACTCTTGATTTCAAATCAGTTCATGATCTCAAGGTCGTGAGCTCGAGCCCCGCCTTGGGCTCCATGTTGGGCATAGAGACTGCTTAAGATTGTCTCTCTACAGGGTGCATGGGTGGCTCAGTTGGTTAGGCGACTGCCTTCGGCTCAGATCATGATCCCAGGGTCCAGGGATCAAGCCCCGCATCAGGCTCCTGCTCAGTGGGAAGCCTGCTTCTCCCTCTCCCTCTGCTATTCTGTCTGCTTAAGCTCTCTCACTCCGTCAAATAAATAAATAAATATCTTTAAAAAAAAAAAAAAGATTCTCTCTCTGGTTCTCCCTCTTCCCCCTCCTTCTTACCACCATCCCCGGCACTCTCTCTTTCTAAAAAGAAAAAGGAAATGTGTTTACCAACGTTTTCTTTTACAAGGAAGATAGACAGAACATCTTTTCAAAACCAGATTTTAAGAAAGCAATGATTTAGGACCACAGTGATTCCCAAGTTGTGTTCCATGATAGCCTGATGTCCTAAGAAAGATATCATTATTGAACCACAAAACAAGGGGTTTCCATGGCCAAAGAAGTCCTAAAATCTACATTTTCTACTCTCCCCTTAGAAATTTACGATGTGCATTAGCCCAGCGAAGACTTAAAAATCCTGTCGTGAAGACTCCCGCACTTAAGGAAACTAGGAAACTTTCTACAGAACACCTTCCAACGTCTTGTGAGACTCTAATGTTCCCTACAATGTAATTTAGGAAGTGCAGCTCAATAAATGGTTATGGGTGTCTCTAATAACAGATTGGTAACGTATAATTCCATTTTTGTGAAAAATAAAGTAAGCGAAGCACAGGTAAAGGCCAGTGAAGGATATACACCAATTGTTACCAATGGTTATGGACGAGTGATGAAACCATAAAGGACACTTACAGTTAACCCACAGTTTGTAATTATCTTTTTACTCTCATAATAACAATTAAAGTTATTCTTTAGGTGGGGTGCAAATGTTAAACAATCCCAGATAATTCTATTTTCTCCCGTTGAGAGTACAGGCAGCTGCTGCTAAGACAGCATGCTTAGATCTGGGATGAAATCAATGGCCAAGCAGTAAACACTAGAGACGGGCTGAGTGCTCCCGGTCAGAGACAGACTCCTCTGGCGCAGTCAGTGATAACACTCCATCCCCTCCCCCAGGGCAATAGCCTTACAGACCAGCTCTCTGCAGAAGCAAGAGCAGCCCGCAGACCTCTCACCTTCCAGAAAAGGTCACATGGCATGAAAAGCACACTTGACTGCCAGCCCAGATTCTGGTCCCAGCTCTTGGGTCTCTGAAGTTTCCTGAGTCTCAGTTTTATACTCTGTAAAAGGTTACCTGCCCTGTCCTTCTTACTGTGATAATCAAATGAGAAGCTGGATTTTGTATGAACAGTAAAGTTATATAGGATCGGAAGGATTTGTAAAATAATAAACACATATGACTCGTGGTAACCATTCCAGAGTATTACCAACCATTGTTATTATTATAATTAAATTATTCACAGAGGCAATGGTTTTCCCAAGACCCTCGCTGACCCTAACAGCTTCTAGCAATGAGCAAATCATAATCGACGTGATCAATCATTTGCAATGTAAAACACATGAACTTGTAAAGTAATAACAGTTTGTCTCTGGAAGGTCTTTGTAGACAGAAAGATTCGGAGTATTTAGTGTTAAACACTCCTCCTTCCTCCTAATTAATATCTAATACTCATCATAAATGGTTTATTGCATTCTTTTCAGAAAACCAAGAGTATCAACTTCTATAAGATTAAGGAACTAAAAATCTATAAAATTAACACACTATCCAATGACACTACTAATCTTGGGAGTATTAGTTAATGCTACCATGTCCCGTCAATCATGAGTCATCTCTACACGTCCATCAGCAGGAATGGAAAAAAATGCCTGGCCACTGTGCCATCACTGCATCAAGAGCCCTACTCGTGGCCAGAGTGGGAAGAAATGGCATCATGAACCCACCTTCATACATGCAGAGACGAAGGCTCAGAGAAGTTAAGTAAATTTTTCTAGCTTGCCGTCGTAAACATCAGGGCCAAGTTTCCAACCCAGGGCTGGTTGGCTTTCAGGCTGATGATCACTCTCCTGAACTACAGAGTCACGAATCACCATGTCACTGGTTTACATGTGCTGCTAACTGAACTTGCAGACAAAGAATCCCTCCCACCCAGGAAAAGCTGCACACAACCACATGTCAAGAACAATGCCCCTTTATTGAATTCCCACAGATCAATGTCAAACCAACGACATTGGTGTAGGACAC
This sequence comes from Meles meles, assembly GCF_922984935.1. NCBI lineage: Eukaryota > Metazoa > Chordata > Mammalia > Carnivora > Mustelidae > Meles > Meles meles. The sequence continues at coordinate 59,228,525 of NC_060069.1, forward strand.
TAAGAAAAATTTCAAAAGGTACATACGGTCTATCAGTTGGTTCATCAGGCGATCTGGAAATTAATGGACAGGCAGAGAATGAGATCAATGCAGAGCAAAGAGTTTTAGAGAAAGAAAAAGATTCCCTGCAGGCAATCCCTAATCCCTCACCCCTAGGGATCCCATGCTGTGGTCAACCCATCAGCACCCCACCACACACACCACCCAGCCTGTACAACATGAAATCATTACAGTAGGGAGTGAAAATAAACAGGTTTCAAGCATTTCAACCAGATAAAACATGATGCTCTGGTTATCATCTTAGTGAACTAAATAATTTATCTCTCTGTATTTCTAAGGACTCTGTATAATTACAAACCAAGGATTCCATTAAGAACATCAGAGAAAGCAGGAACAGGGCTAATAAACCATCCTGTACTCCTCTGATGCTCCTGATCTCTGCTCTCTGGCCCCTTTAGTGGATCACTCCTACCACATAACCCAGAGTGTCCCACATACAGGCCCCTTTTCTACTCTCAATACTCTACAATTTAACATCTGACTTAGCGTCCGAGAATAATGGAATATAGGTGCCAATCTTGAATCCGATCTTGAGTCTCCTGGATTCACCTTACCCTTCCTCTGCACCTGAACATGGTCACCAAGAATATTCAGTGCTCAACCGATGGGAAATCTTTGGAAGAGGGGCCCAGTGTGCTCTAGCACTATTAACTGACCTAATTCACTGATTAAAAAGGTGAACAATAAGTAAATAAGTAAGCAAACGAAAACAGAATGAAACTGATTTCATCAGTAACTGAGCTAAAAATAAAACCAAGATTTTTGGACACTGTCCTTGGATCTACAAAAGTGAAACAATGATGTTCTGCTTGCCCTTTTCCCTTAAAAAGTTAAATATTCTGAACAAAAATCTCGCTCCCTTGCGATGAAACAGTGACAAAGCTGGGGAGGTGAAATGGGGTCAGGATTTTTAAAACCGACGCACGCTGCTGAATTTCCCCTTTGGGTTGTCCAGAGGACTCCCAAGATGACACAGCTCCCCACGATGGAGAGCCTACTGAAAACACACTCCTCTTCCCCATGGGCCAATTTATTTGAGGGAAGGAGAGGGAGGAAGGGAGGGGAAGCCAGAGGCTGCATAACCTGAAGACTATTTTGGAGATTTGCTGCCCTCTATTGCCAGTGAATTCTGCAGGTCCCTTTCAACTACCCATGATGGGTCTGTGCCTTTTCCCACGTCTACTTGAGGTTTACAGTTGCAGCCAGGCCTCCCTACTGTGCGTCTACAGTGGGTTACAACACAGGAAGATGGCCAAGGGACAACAGAGTGGCAGAAGATAAGAGACTCCTCCATTGGGGGTGAGGGGGGAGAGGGGTAAGAGAGCAACCTCCTGGCAGACAATGGTACCTTTTGAGTCATCAGGAATGACTATAGGGGGGCTGATGTCCGGAAGTTCTTCTTCTCCTGGCTGTAACCCCCTGGCTCGGAGATGGTTGATATCAAGTAGGTCTGGCATATCAATAGAAACATCTACAAAGTGAGAGAGATTACATTCACCAGACTCCCCCAAAACCCACAATTGCACCCTAAAACCAGCACCTCTAGCTCTTATGTGCATGTGTCTAGGCAGAGCTAAGGGATGCTTTTCAGAGTAAATCCCTGGACCAGAAGACTCACTGAGACTAGTTATATTTAAAATGGAGAAGCAGGGGGAAGATACAGAGCGTTTCACACTGAACAAGCCAGAGGTTGCAAACTGGGAGCCCAAAGCCCAGTTGTAGCAAACAGAATGTCTGATGTTTCTAAAATGTTGGCAACAAATTCCAATTTTAAAATTAGAAGATTTCATTTAAAGATCGGTATTTCCAGCTTATTTTGAAAAACAAATATTCTCATATGGTAATAACTGCCTGGAGTTGATTTTCGGTTTCCACTCTAGACAATACGTGCCCTACCAGATTGTGGGCACAGACCCCACTGCTCCCAATTGCCCCCGTGGCCCTGAGCATCATATTCGCAATTCTGATTCTTCTGGTAAGGAAATGTCTTTCTAAGCCACGTCTTTATCCAAAGTGGAAATACCCAAGAAAGGCCAAGATAGCTAGGCTACACATTTCTTAAATCCAATGTACTCCTGCCATTTACCTTATCCCCCTGTCCATAGGAGGCAGTGGAGTTTGCAACCCCTAGATTATGCCTTTTCTCAGATCATGAAAGGCCCTGTGATCATTCTCACCAAGGTAATAAAGAATGAAGTTTTAAAGAAATAAATTCAATCTGAAGTGTATTAGTCTTGGGAAATTTTTTCTAACTTCTCGGGTCAGTTGTTACTGGGCTGACTTACTCGAATACAAAATCTGACAGTCTAAGAGCCTGTTGAAATTTAGTGTTATATTCAGATACAATAATAATGAAAAATGGGTCCAAATGTTGGTGTGGGATAGGTCTCCCAGGCTAGCAAACAGAGCTTGAAAATACTATCCCCCAAAACCAGTTATGATGCCAGGTACGTAAATCTTATTTTAAAACAACAACCCAAAGAAAAAGCTTAGCTAAAAAAAAAATTTTTTCAATCTCAGGGAGCAGCAAAAACAAACATAATGTCTGACCCACAAAATCAATACAACTGTTCTCCACAGAGAAATTCAGGTTCATTAAAGCAGGTTTCAAGGCTCCTTTAAATTCAGCAAGTCTATGAAATCTGATCTGAAGTTTCTATCCTTTATGGAAATTCCAAGGACAGAGAAAAATAAGAACGCTGCCTCCAAAGCAGGTGAAAGCCTTTAGGAGAAAGCAGTTTTCTCTCAGGTACTTCGCAGGTCCACAGAGGAAAGGCTGAGTGCGGAGCATCCTGGCCACAAAATCTTTCCACCAGGAAATCAAAGGTCTACTGCAGAATCAGTCAGCGCCCTCCATCCTGTCACGTGGCAAACAAGTGCCCTGACGACAGAGTGCTGGAGGTTCCCAGGGAAACCAGCCTGATTTCACATTCTTTTCACCTACACTCTCCAGAAGAGCCCGTGAGTGCTTAATTAACCAGTGTAAGGCCTGAGTTGTTTTTCAAGCGCTCAGAAACATAACGTTTAGGGGCGCCTGGGTGGCTCAGTGGATTAAGCCGCTGCCTTCGGCTCAGGTCATGATCTCAGGGTCCTGGGATCGAGCCCTGCATCGGGCTCTCTGCTCCGTGGGGAGCCTGCTTCCTCCTCTCTCTCTGCCTGCCTCTCTGCCTGCTTGTGATCTCTCTCTCTGTCAAATAAATAAATAAAATCTTTAAAAAAAAAAAAAGAAAGAAAGAAACATAACGTTTAAAAGCCTAGCCGTCTGAGGTACTTGCTTGAGAAACGTGTCCTGCCGTGGCATGGAGGACAGCCTAAAAACAACCTTGACGCTGGATCCTGATGATGAAGAAAAGGTTCTTGTACATCCTCTGGAAAACTCAAACCTCTAACAAGGGGTCAAGGGCCTTTATAATTCACAAGGAAAAAGCCCAATGAAGCCAAAATCAAATCCCTTCTTTGACGATTTAAAGCAACTGGCTGTACTCATTATTAATAAAATCTGCATGATGTGACTGTCATTAGCCACACCCACCTGCTTTGGAGGCCAAGGAGAGCTAATAAGAGGAGAATGTTCTTCAGTTACCTGCATCTCCACGTGTGGGCTTTAGACCAGCAGCACCAGCGGCATCAGTATCACCGGGGAGCTTGTGAGAAATAAAGAATCCCAGCCCCCGACCCCCGACCTGCTGAATTAACACCTGCACTCTGCCAAGATCCCAGGTGATTTGTATGCATGTTGAAGTTTGGAAAGTATTGTTGATTTGATAACGTGGGGATCCCATTTTGACTCTTAGAATCCAGTCATTCCAGAACGCATTATCAGAGGGGTGGGGAACATGGGGTGATTTTTATTGTCAGTGCATATCATATCTTGACTTGAGAGAGAAAGGTGGGGATGATGGAAAAAGAATGAAATCAAAGGATTTCTGACAGCCAACCACACGGGCCCCCTTCACATGCTATTTTTTTCCAATGGCCAATTTGACGTGTTAAGCAAAAGCATGCAAAAGATACCTACCAAATTTTTTGGGAACCCAGTCAAGACCAAAAGTGAACTTCTTTATCTGCACTACCAAGTATTCAGGGAATGAGGCAAAGCGAGATGTTCTGGGAAACACAAGGGGATTAAATCAATGAAACAAGGCAATAAGAATCGTGACTACAGTTCATGAAGCAACCCAAGCTTTGCCTGACGCATACCTGGCAGTTCCAGCAACTGCACTGAAGAAGAGGGACAGGCAAAAACCATCAGCTGACCCACGCACCCACTCCCAGTCACTCGCCCTGGCCTTCTCACAAGGACAATTTTTTTTTTTTTTTCTCACAAGGACAAATTTTTTAACAGAGGACAATGGTGTCCTTTGAGAAGGATCTGGGGCATGTTCCAAAATTACACTTTCACTTTGTGGTAGCACTTTGTATCTCTGAAAAGTACCCTTCAACCAAAGTCATCTGTTTTTCTCTAAAACCCTAGCTAGAATTTAGTACAGTGGGCCCTTGAACAATGCAGAGGTTAGAGGTACTGACCCCCCACCATGCAGTCAAAAATCCATATGTAACTTTTGACTCCCGAGAACGTAATTACATAGTCTACTGCTGACCAGAAGACTTACCAATAATATAGTCAATTAACACATTTTTAGGTTATATGTATTATATACTGTATTCTTACAATAAAATAAGCTAGAGAAAATATAGCCTTGTACTGTAAAAAGCCCACTGGACCCACACAGCTCAAACCTGTGTTGTTCAAGGGTCAACTGTGTGTGTGTGTATACATATACATGACATTTGCAGGAGTGTGCAGGCATGCATGCACTGTGTATATACGTGTGGTTTGAAAAGCCCCCAAGCGATCCTGACATACCCCAATCTTCCCTCCTACAGAGAATCACTATCTTCTACCACAAAGTCGGCATGAGGAGGGTTCATTGGAATTTTGGTTGAGGTTGACTATTGGATATGCCAAAGCTTCAGGAAAATATTACTGTATCTAAAATCCATGATTCCTAAAGGGGTGTGTGTGTGTGTGTGTGTGTGTGTGTGTGTACATATACATACATACACATACATATATATTTAATAATTTAAGATATATTTAATAATTTTAGATACTTAGCTAAAATATCTAAATCTGAACCTTACATTTTTAAATTAACACATATGGTCAATATCTCGAGTTTCCCCTTCAAACTTTCAGGAATTGCCTGGACTTTAGTTTGATGATTTTATGCAGACTATTCACCCAGGACAGCAAATTCATGCCTGGTTCCAGTTCATTTTCTCCACATGTTCATAATAACCATTTCTGTGTCAGTGTGAATGTGGATAAGCAGGTACATGTAAGAAAGAGAATAAGCTGCAGGCAAATACTATATGTATCTTCTGAAATAATAGATTCTAGAATACCATCCGCATGAACTCTAAGTCATTGCCTTCTACTTGGAATGTATCCACACAGAATTCAGAAAGTAACTACAAGTGCATTGCTGCCCCCTAGTGTACAAGAGAAGCCATAGTACAGGAACAGAGCACTATGCAGAAAAAGGGCCAAAGGATGTGGATTTGGGTCTAAGATATGCTACATGATTCATTCCAAATGTGAACAAATCACTGACCCTCCATGAGGGTCACACCTACAAAACAGATTTACTAATAATAGCTACCTGCCAGGGCAATGCGATGTTCCTGAAATGATGTGAAACCACTTGGCACACTAGAATATATACTATGAATTCCTAGGGAATTAGCATGATAATTTGGTCATAAAAGAGCTAGAATCCACCAGGTGTTGGACACAGGACTTGAGCTGTCACTGACCTGTTTTTTGCCCAGGCAAGTCACTTAACCTCTCTGGATCTGAAATTCTCCATCACAAGGACAGTAGAAGGGTACAGGCAATAATGTAAGGGAGTTTTTTTCAAAATAAATAAATAAATAAAGGAGCTTAACCATCCTAAGGAACTCATCTATCATTATCCTGGTTCATTCTTTGGAAATTATCATACTATCTCTAATTAGGTTTTCCTATCTTCTGAGAGGCAATAATAAACATCATTCTTACTTACATATAGCCAAGTCCTAATTTCCCTGAAACCCAACAAACTCCACCCAGTGTTTTCAACTAACATAAAAATATCACCTTTCTGATTGACCTCTTCCTCTTACCACATCAGCTTAAAAGCTGGAAAATATAGAACAGTGAGACCAACCAAAAGTCATCAGTAAATCAATGATCTCCACAATGTGGTTCAAAACCCCTAAGATTCTTGCAGTTGCTCTGTGGTCAGTAACTAGGTGAGCAAAACAGCTGGTGACAGCATGGGGCAAGGGGTAGGGCAGGGAACTGGAGGCGGAGTTGAATGGGAGAGGAATGGATAATTTAACACACCCTTTTGTTATGGGTAACTCCCAACCTGAGAGTACCAGACATCAGGTTAGATGACACCCACATTTACATCCACCCTGTTGGGTAAACATGCTTTATGCATTTCTGTAGCCTCTACAGGGTCTCAAACTGAATCATACAGGTAGTAACAGCTCAATTTATATTTGTTCAAAATAATGTCAAAAGTAGTAATTAGCATTCATTAATTGCAGGCTTGGGACATCAACTTCTGAAATCTAACAAAGTTGTAAATCATGCTTACTCTTTTATTCCTAAAATTCATTCCTGGAAATTAAAATTTTTCTTGAAAACTTCTGTATTTAATTAAGACCACTGGAGTGTAAATCATTCAAAAGATCTAGGTAGACACACAACAAATTCACCTCCAAAAACTGCTATGGGAACTAAATGAGTCAGGATACGAAGTGCTTAAAATAGTGCTTGACAACATTATTGTGCTGTCTGTTGACAACCCATTATCATTATCCTATCAATTGTTCATTAATTACAATCGAGGCAAAAACACCACAAATGTTTTAATAAGAAAAATATATAAGCTGTCCCTCCCCGTGAAATTAAGATTGTCTATTGTATTGAAAACCTGGCAACTAAAAAAATACAGCACAGTTCTATCCTTTCCATTAAATACGTTGAAAATATTATCATATTTTCATTATCATATTATATTGCATTATCATATTAATCAACCACAAACTGTACAACCCAAGGCCAAAAAAAGAAAGATAAAAACAATGGTTATAACAATCACAGCATATGCTTACTCTGCACAAGGCAGTATACAAAGCACTTTGCAAAATTTATCTCTCCTTACTCTTCACTCCAACCTGATGAAGAAAGTACTATTATCCCGCTTACAGTTAAGGAAACAGTGGCTTGGGGTCACTTGGCCAAGATCATGTTTCAGTAAGTTCTACATTGGGGATTCAAACACTGCCCGTCCACCTAAAGCTTGTGCTCTGGAACCCCACACTGTGCTCTCCTCTTCATAAATGATAAAAGTCAAGACAAAAATCTCTCCCTATTGACCTTTAATGCATGAGTTGCTTGACGGCAGGACCTAGATCTTGTTCAGCTCATTGCCTCGGATATTCCAGGTGAACAATAATACTTGCTGGATGAATGAAATTTCCAAACACTAATACTGCTCCCAGAAACAGTCCGTTCAGGACTATTTAAGGCGAGAGCCTTTATGTCTGGTCCATACTAGCCAAAACTCTACAAAATGGACATCTTTTGCCTCTTCCTGGCCTTTCAGGCTCTGGGTCTAACACAAGAAGAATTCAAGATCCCAAACTAACATAGTGAAGAGATCATGTCTATAATTGCTGGAAATAAGAGAAAGAAAAAAAGTCTTTTAGGAACTCACTGAAGTGGTTTCCCCAAAACTAATATTTGAAACATGATGAGACCTAATAAGGAATATGCAAGGCTACATAAGGATTACAAGGATATGAGAATAAGCAAGCACGATAAAAAAATAGGGGATAATACATATAACGGAGGGATTAAGAGTTTAAACTTTGAATTCAATCACTCTGAATGAATTCCAGGTCTGCCACCTACTGGCCTATTTCTTCTCTTTTTATTTTCTTATCCATAAAATGGGGAGAATAGTAGCACCTACCCCTTAGTAATACCAAGAGGATTAAATGTTAATTGATGGTAAGTGCTTAACATATGACCTGGAATGATAAATGGACAAATATGGTAGTTGCTTAATTAACCTAAAACATGTTTTCTCCTTTTCCACAAAGACCAGTTTTCAATTAACAATTGGATATATCCAGTATTCATTTTTTTCATATACATAAAACCATGAGGGCACGTATACATATAAAGGACAGAGGAAAAGGAAAAATCCATTGAATATCTACTGTTAAGGATTAGGGAAAGCAGAAACCCCTCTCCTAGACAGTTACATTAGCACTGCCTACCACTAAATATTTCATAGCATTCGAGGAGAAAACCAGGTAAGTAAGCATCATTCCTCCATTACCGATGGAAGAAGGACATTGTGTGGTGACTTTGCCCTAGGATAGAACATCCGCTGGGAAGGGAACACAGGAGATGAATCCAGATCTCCCCGCCACTTGCCCCAGGGCGAGGCCTCTGTCTCTACAAAGCCAATGCCTCCCTACTCCATTTTAATGATGGGTCTTCTGTTAGTGATGAGAAGGCTCCTTCCTGCAGGCCCAGAGTATGTCAGAACTTGCACTTCTAAGACATGAGGCTACTTTTCTGAAGAGTAGAAAAGGGTGGGTAAGTAGACAGAGAAATGAAGACCCCTGCAGCTTATACCTGATGCTGGACACTTTCGAGGGGGTCAGGTCCCCTGATCACTTCTATGCCCCACATGGAATCAGAATTAAAGTGCAAAGAGAGAAGAATCCAGGTTTGAGAAACCTACCTATGGTCAATAATTAAAGTAGAAAAAAAAATGTTGTACACCTTAAATGTATAACAATAGTATTTTATCTCAATATGTATCAATATATGCCAATATCTCAATACTGTCAATGATATTAAATAAAGCTGGGGGGGGAATAATGAAGGAAATTGGATCTACCACTAAGATAGTGTATAGATGTCTAACTGCCCAATGATGGCTCCAGGTTTCAGTGAAGTGAGTCTCATGCATTGAGCACCAACTCACTAACGCTTCTCTGTGAGGACACACAAACACACACACACACACACACCCCATAATTGAGCAATCCTAGGATGAAAACTTATTCCACAATGGATAATTAATAACTGAGTGGACTCTTATTAATCTCATTTGGATATGAACATTTTTATAAAAATTATTTTAAGAAAACATGGCCTTTTTTAACTTCTAAACGAAATTCTTTCTGTTTTCCCATTTTTAACATAGGAAGTCAATCATCTGAAAAAAAGAGGAATCCCAAGTAATGGATATTGCAGGGAATAATTGATTTAAGTCTGACTGTTACCTGAGGTGATAAAAACATCCAGCTAAAATTGAGCTCTCTGCCTTCACGACCCTGTTCATCAAAGTGGAGCTCAATTTTAGCTAGGACGACAGACAGCCAAAGAATACCTACAAGAAGTAGATTCCCAGAGCCACACTTTCAGATCTCCCTTCATTTTATGCCTCTGTGAGTACTCTTTTTCTAATTGTATGATGTGCATTGGCTAGGACTTGACTGTATAAAATCAGTTAGTCAAGTGCAGGAAAAAACGTTTTATGTGCCTGACAATGAGGCGCAAGATGGGGAAACAGCATTTTCTACGTCCCAAGCAGCTCATCGGAACAATCAGGAGCTGTATGTCCACTTCGAAATGCCCCGAGAGACCCAGTCACCAAATGCTAAGCCAAATCTTTAATTATGGAATTAAAACCTATCATAGGGGAGTTTAAATATTGAAGACTACCATAAGTATTTCTGTAATCTCTTCATTAATAGATTCTTGCCATGTGGTGGGGAAGGGGTGGTAAGGAGGTCCTTGGCAAAAAAAAAAAAGCAAATTCTAATAAAGGATAAACCACAACTTTCCTTAAAAAAAAAAAAAGAAAAAGAAAAGAGAAGAGAAGACATTCCCTTGCTAGCACACAACATAGAGTATAAGCCTGGTTTCTTGGACAGGTCTCACACACGTGAGCTCTATGAAAATTAGGGTTGCACAAATCATAACCCCATCTCACCACACCTGAGAAAGCGTGGGCAGACTCATACAACACCCGCCACCTCTCCCCGATCCAGTCCCAACCTCTCAAGCGCCCCTCCTTACCCCACTACCGCCACACAAGCACAAACACACAAGAGCACACACATGTGCACTTACTTCACACCCGCAGATTTTGCTTGTAGGGCGCTGCTCCAGAAATCATCTACGTTTTCCGGTTCAGAAAAGGCCTGAAGGCAGGCACTAAACGGTATCTTGGCACGAACCAACTCAGGAAGGGGTCTTCTGTTTGCTTCTGCTTCCCTTCTCGTTAACTCATAGGCAATCAGTTCATCTGAGTAAAAGAGCAAATGAATGACCTCGTACTCTTCCTGAAGTGGAAAACACCCACTTTGGCCAATCTTCCTGAAGGTGTCTGGGTCAGGCCATGATTCTAACCAACACTGCACAGACAACTTCAGGTTGAGGTTACAAACAAGTTCAGATAGCAGAGCTACCAACCTAAAAGGACTTTCTACAGGATTCCTGCTCAAACGATTTTATATAGTTTTGATGGGGTCTTTCTGGGAATTCATTTTGTTCACACACACACAAAAAAAATCATTCCTGATTTATCAGTTTTGGGGCACCCTTATGCACCTATGTGTTTTCTTAAGCACATCTGAATATGGGTTTGAAATTCATTGTCCAGTCCACAACCAGTTTATGATGTACTTATATCTAGGATGCCAGTATTAGGCATCCCAACAATCAATTTCCAGGGACTAATTATAAATCTTCCTGAAAAAGAATAGTTACTATTCATAAATTATAAACAGTGGGTTAGAGAGGATCATAGAACTGAGCAGAACATCCCCGAGGCTGGCAAGAGAAAGCAATTAAGCCTAATTCTAAAAAGGAAACAAACCACAGTCCCCTACCCTCATTTCTACCTTATATAATGGATAAGAATTTTAAAACTGGCCAAAAGCTGCAAGAGCATGTAGAAAATGGAAATCATTTCACCTTAAAATCATCATAATCATCACTTGTTTATTAGCACAACGAACTGACCCCCCTCCTAAAAAAGAGGAAGATTGGCCACCCAGTGAGTTAATGACCTTTACAGAAATGACCAGTTCACAGACATAAGCAATGTAGCATACATTTTACCTTTTTTCTGCTTCTAAATGTTAATTCTAAGAAATACCATTCATCTATTTCACCAGGGAAGAACCAGACAGACTAATCGAAGGACTTCCCCTCAGATCCCAGAAGTTCCTCCACCTCCTTCCGGTTTCCGAAGTCCAAAGACCATTCTAACGGGACTCGCCCCTACAGAAGCCCTGCCAGCTGCATCTCCCACTAGGGGCATTTTCAATACTCAGATGCCAAAGTCGGATTATTTCAGGAGATCGCTGCTAGAACATCTCACCTCGAAAAATGCCGTTCTGATCATTTCCCCCAGAATTTACGGCACAACTCATGAGTGCTAGCATTAAAGAATTTTCCACATCTATAAGTACAAATAATGTTCCCCCAAAGTAAGCTGACTCCAAGCCAACCAGCTGATCAAATTTATAGGCTCTAAAAGGTTCTGCCCATAATCCCTCCAACAAAAACCCACGATGCGTCTGACTCTTCTCACAAGAAAGGCACATGGGGACTGGGGAAAAGAGGAAAAGAGACGTGCGAGCCAGACACCATCTGGGCTGGGTCTCCTCCTGACTCCACTTAGCAGTGAGTAAACCGCGTTATCTCTGATTCGAGGGTTTGTGTGCATGTATGAGGAATCACATCGCCAAGTTCCCAGTTTGGGACCGTTACCCTTGTTCGTTGCTGCCTCCATGGCCACAGGTAACTGCATCAGGTAATCCACCCTCTCCGTGTAGCGGACTTTTCGTGTCTGACAGCACTGAATACGTTCTTCCACCAAAAACCGGAAAACATCGCTTGGGTTTTCTGAGCCAATGCGGTTCCTCTGCAGGTTCGATTAGATCAGGTCAGGAAACGTATGAATATTAACCCATGGAAAAAAATTGGCACAGAAGCGAATACGTAAATCTGGAGTAAGGATCTGGCATTACTAAGTGTTCCCTCTGGCATGGCCGTTCACCAGAGTACTTTAATAACAAGGCACGGGCATATATCCAAAAACAGAGGACTGGTTAAATAAACTATAGCTGATCATGTGAATGAACATGATGCAGCCACTAACCGTTTGTTTTTGGTTTTTTGCCCTGCAAAAATTAAGGCACGTATGATATGATCATGGAAATGCATTAGTGTAAATTATGCACAAAAAAGAAATCATGCTACATTCAAATATTTCATGATGTGGCAAAACATTCCCAACACAGTAAGTGGAAACCGATGCTCATAAAACAGCATGGAGAGAATTAATAAATGCACCGAGAGAGTGTCTGGTGGGTCAGACACCGAAATGTTAGCACTGCTTAATTGCAGGGGCTGTTACCACTGGCTATTTTGATTTTCTCCTTTGTGCCTTTTTAATCTTCCACAGAGAACATTTTTGTAATCAGGAAAAAAAAAAAAAGAAGTTGCTTTTAAAGAGGGAGAAGAAAGCCTTTAATCACGAATTCTCGGTAGCTTTTAAGAACCACAGCACAAAATGTGACTCAGCTCTGCTGGGACCAAAGTGTGACCATCTCTGAGTGGTGGCACAAGGACACCAAATACCACACTGGACTCTTCAGGAGCTTGTCATGGAGACCAAAAAAAAAAAAAAAAAAAAAAACTTTTGAATTAAATAATGGACAAACATTCCTTTAAGCACAAATTAAAAGGAGGACAGGGAGATCCAGAAGTGCTAAAAAGGAGAACATGAGCAGCGATCACCCCACGTGGCTGAGAAGAGAAAGCCTCACGCTGAGGCAGCACCAGCTGGGACTGTGACGGAGTCAGGAAAGGGGCTGGGAGTGGGCATCCTGGCCCCAGCAGAGGGGATCACCAGAGTGGACCGCCCCCAGGTGCTGTGCACGCTTCTTACAACCTTTTGAGCATTTCCGAAGACGGACTTACTCACCTCTACTAGATTTACCAGGTGCAAGAAAAACTCCTGGGCATCCTGCTGTCTGTTAGAGGAGAACTCTGGGTGGCTCTTGCTTACAAAGGCCTTAAACATGCGTGGAGAGATCCCATTCTGTTGAGGCTGAAATATAAAAGTAAAACCAACTCATCACACTTTCCTACGCATTCATGGCACGAAGCGGCCAGCAGAGGAGGGATTACCATAAACCCCAATTTTCAGATGAGACAACTGAAGCTAAACAACAGAGGCTAAAGAATGGTAAGAGCCAACATTCACTGGACGTTTCCTGTGGAGCGGGCACCACACCCACAAGACATGATAAACACCCCCACTTTCTAAGGTCCATCTTCATGGGGTTTGCTCCACAGTGGCCAAGCCAGTCTGTGACAGCCCACTTCAGAGCAGGCTAGAGAGGCCTGAGTGGGGGTCCTCGGAAGGAAGTCAATGGAGAGGAGCACTCTCTACACCTGCCTTCCCTCCCCACAAGAGGGCAGGAGAGAAGCCCTGGTAGAGACGGGTACGGGCACACCTCCTTAGATCTTGCTTTGCTTTATTGTGATTTGACCATACGATGTTTTTTACAAATTGAAGGTTCGTGCAGCCCTGTGTCTAGCAAGTCTACTGGCGCCATTTTTCCAATGGCATTTGCTCATTTTGTGCCTGTGTGTCTAATATTGGTTATTCTGGAAATATTTTGAACTTCTTCATTGTTATTGTATTTGTTATGGTGAACTGCAGTCAGTAATTACAACTCACTGGAAACCCAGATGATGGTTAGCATTTTTCAACAATAAGGTGTTTTTAATTAAGGTATATACAATTTTTTTAGACATAATGCTGTTGCTCACTCAATAAACCAGAGTATCATGTAAACATCACTTTGATATGCACTGGGAAACCAAAAAATTCATTTGGCTCCCTTGACTGCAACAGTCCCTTTGTTGCAGTGGCCTTGGAACGGAACCCATGTTCTCTCCAAGGTATGCCTATTCTTGCAAGAGCAGGAAATGACACCCTAGTAACTGTCGTAGAGGTACCTAGGCGCCCACATCTGCCCTGGGCTCTTTCTGGATCAGAGCATGGTTGTTCCCAGGAGCTTGCCCTTCGCCGGCAGACCCTGGAGGAGCCTGGCAGCAATGGCCAGGGAGACAGAGTGGGAAGAGTGGGTGGCAAGGACCACTCTGGAGGACAAGGATATGTGACTTCCCTGGGGACTGGAAGCATAGCTCAGAAGATCGCCAGGCTCCTTCAGAAAGGACACGGCCGAAGACGATGGAAGGCGGGCCGGCGCGGAAGACTTGAGGTTGGAGCTGAGGTGAGGGTTACAGAGGTCAGCTGCACAGAGCATCAGGGAGAGGTCCCAGGGGAGGTCCCTAAGTGGACAAGCACGGAAGAGGGACATCACTAAAGAGACACTAATGTGTCCCTACAAAAAGGCTAGACATGGCAGTCAGGAGGGAGCCAAGCGCACTAGCTCAGCAAAAGGCTCTGCCTCTTATCTAATGCCTCCATCTCATGGACCTTGCTTCACTCTGGTGGGACCAGGGTCAGAGGAAGCAAGGACGAAAAGTGACCAGAGGATGCTGGTGCCAACCCCTGCACACCACTGGTTTCCAAGACTCCCAAGCTAGGGAATGGAGAAAAGCTTTCAACTGCCTTTGATGTGAACTGGACTTTTTTAAAGCTGGTAATCTCCAGGAAATCACTGGAAATCTAGGCAATCTGCCTGCGATGCTCTGAAGAGGCAGAGTGGGATGAGTCCCCATGGCCACTGAGGACAGAGATGGGCTCATGAGAAAGCTGATTCCTGAGTTCCCTCCAAGTTCATGCATCTAATAATGGTGTTCCTGTCACTTCATTTCATACTCAACAACCACCCTGCGGAGAAGGTACTGCCGTTATCCTCATTTTACAGCTAGGGGAAACGGAGACAGGCAAAGAAGTGCCAGAAAGGTCTTCCAACTCAAGGAGGTCCTCCAGACAGATTACCATGCAGCTAACACAGCAGAACCAGAATCAAGTCCAGGTTCTGATTCCAATTCCAGGCTCTCCCACACAAAGACGGGAATGGCAGCTGGAGACCCTAGTAGGTCTCAGTGAGACACACCCCACCTTGCCAATCAAGCAAAGGAAGAAGCTCGTGTACCCCCACAAAGAATGTAGCTGCTGCCCACACACTTCTTCTCAAGACCTCCGCTTGCTCAGTTCTGGGCCGCATTCCCATCTAGCTCCAGGAAGCGTGCTCCCTGGGCCATCACCAGGCACACAGCGCACAGTGCCTCCCACTTCCTTCAACTTTCAGTCTGCCCTGGCCCATCTCCTCAGCTTCACAGTGGGCCTTGGCAGGTGGAGGCCACATCTCACAGTCCTTTGAGATCTCCTAGACATCTAGGCAGCGCCTAGGTGTGCACAATCACACAGTCAGATGCCACAGGAGATAGGGAAACTCCCTTATCCACCTCCCTGCAGCTCCCCAACACATGTTCTAATAAAACTAGGGTGAAGTGTCTTGTCTTGCTAAATATATACCTGACCTTGTCATCCTGTATTTACTAACCACCTACTTCACACAGACCCCTGGGGATTCTGCCTTTGGAGAGCTGAGAGACCATGGGGAAATGAGAGACAACACACATACCTACGACAAACGCTGAGGGACACTGCCCAGGACCTGGAACAGTGCCAGCGGCTCTTAGAGGAGAACACCCTGAAGTGGCAATGTGTGGGCTTCTGAGGATGTGGAAACCATACATA
Organism: Meles meles; assembly: GCF_922984935.1. Lineage (NCBI taxonomy): Eukaryota > Metazoa > Chordata > Mammalia > Carnivora > Mustelidae > Meles > Meles meles. The sequence goes on from NC_060069.1 coordinate 59,244,427, forward strand.
AATGCCCTTCCTGTACACACCTCTGGCTTCAGATGCTTCCAATGCTAGGTAAAGACCACTATTTACCTGGCAATTAAATATTGCTATATATATATATACCTCCTGAAAAAGATGTAACGACTACAACTCTCTTTACTCACACTGCTGATGCCTATGAGCTTCGCAACAGCCAACACAAGCAAGCAAAAGTCATGCCTGATCTTTGCATAATGGCTAACATTTATTCATCCATTTAACAGAAATTTATGTAGTGCTCTAACATATCAGACATTATTCCAGGAACTTGGATGAATATGTACTAGGTGCCAGGCATAGTTCTGAGTACCTTATACATGTATCTTGCTTAACTCACTTAACCTAATGAGGAGGAGGAGGAGGAGGAGGAGGAAGATTCTCTCTACTTGACAGATGAGGAAACTGAGGCAAAACAGCATTGAGTAACTGGCCCAGCACCACTCAGCTACAAAAGTCAGTCACTTGCTGTCCCTCCATCTCTCTGTCTGTGTGTCTGTCTGTCTCCCTTTATCCCATGTCTTAATATCACCTTCACACACTAGTTCTCATCTCTGGTGGCCCTGAGTCCATCTTATCAGTTGCTAAGAAAGGAAGACAGTACGTCTCGGGCTCTGAATAAGCCCTCTTCAAACGCACACACCTCTGGAACCAACATTACAGGTCAGTCCAGCGACTATTCCTCAGGGGCAGCACTTGGAATCCATCTTTTCAACTTGGGCATATCTCTTTAGGTCTTCCCATAAACACGCACTCACTGCCTGCTGCGGATGGCGTTTCTCCTGCCATCTGGGTTTCCACTTGATGGGATTGCCTGTCCCCATCAAAGCAGCTGCCTTGGGAAGTTCACCAAGTCAGTAAATTCAGAAAAGCTGGCTGCTGCTCTTCGCCACTGTGTGGTGGTGTAACTGGAAGGAGTCTCAAACGGGACCGTGGTGAAACCCCCAGAACTTTGGCCCTGCACTTGGACTGTGGTCCCGCATCCTTCATGAGCCACACTTCTTCTCTTTCTCTAGTGATTTCGTTTCCTTGTTTTCTCTCAATTGACCTTTCTTAATCCTTTGTTCCATCCTCTGCCAGCTATAGCTTGAGAACTGCTGATCATTGGAAAGCTATTTGAAAAGGCTTCCTAACCAGAGAGAAGCTATGTCTCCCTCTCCACGTCACACAGCAGACCAACTCCTGAATTTCACAGCTGGGTTTGAGCCTTTTAGTTCCAACTAGACAACTCCATAGTTAATGCCTTGATCATCAGCTGGGCTGGCTGCTTCCATGTCCCACGCCTATTCCACCTGATTGCAGAGGGGAAGTCCCCCCTAATTCCCTCCCTCAACTAATAGTACCTTCCCTTCATACCTAATATAGTAGAAAGCCTTCCAGATCTAGCTTCCAGCTTCTCAGAAACACAAGCTGAACAAGGCAACAATCTTTAAAGTGATCCTGGGGCAAATGATTCAGCTCCTTCCACAAATCAACAGCTTGCAGAAAGAAAAGGAGGGGGAATGATAAAAGTCATCTTTGACACTGCAGGGGAAAATCCAGACCTGAATCGGGTATTAGATGATGCTGAAGAACAGTTACTAATTTTGTGGGTGTGCTTCTAGCACTCAAAACAACTTTTAACATGATTTTTTTGTGGAAAAACAAAAGAAGGTATTCTAGTCACAGATGTGTGCTAACATTGACAGGTGGCAAGAAGGATGCTTGGATTTTGTGTTAATATGCTGCAGGGAAGGGGAGGGACAGGAAGGGGAGGACAGAGGAAGGGGAAGAAAAAGTTGAGCCTAGAGGGGATTACTGAAACCAGACTGGCAGAATGGCAATTGCTAAAGCTACACAATGCTACTTGTATGCATATTGGAAAATTAAAAAAAAAAAAAATTTAAAGACCAGGCTCTGGATAAGGCAGCTAATACTTATAAGAAACCAAAAGTCAACATAAGAACCAAAGAACTAAGTCAAAGAAAACACGCTTCCTAGTTGTCAACACAACTAGGAAACGTGTTTTCTTTGACTTAGTTCTTTGATATCTTAGTTCACTGACTCTTAGTTCACTGATATCATCCCAAAGTCCCCTATGGGTCTACCACCGCACACGAAGAGAGGGAGTGACCAGACTTGACCAAGAGTCAGAACTGCCTTCAGGAAGCACGCACTCTCACCCACGAGCTGGCTCTTACACAGCTGAAGCCATGGCTAGTCCCAACAATTAACTCTATTAGGAGGGAGCCCCGGGAGTCTCTAAAATAGTAACCACTTAAGGAACCTGTCATATTTATAGGATACTGTACTTACTTCCTCCATCAGCAATTGCAAAACAGATCAGCTAAAATTAGCAAGAGGACTACAGTGTTCAGAATCTTTCCCAAATGCTTACACAAGACTTTCTGTTTAGCTCTGCACTAAGAAGGTAGCCGGACACTCCTCACTCACATTCCTCTGAGTCTAATGCTTTAATTAATACACACACAGCAAGAGTGGGGCTTTGTATCACATTAGAGCAACACCTGCACAGACATTCACACAGTAAAACTCCAGGAATAAAAAGAAAGGTAGACACATCCCAGCCTGCCCCTAATACACAGATGTATGGCATCTGTTCGTTCCAACTTTTAACCTTAAACCATAAACCTTGGATCTAACCCAGTTCCTAACCAGATCCAGCTAAAGGAACAGAGTGCCTTCCCCAAGATATTTTTTCATATTTCAAAAAGTGAGTTAGAAACGTTACATTTGGGGCCCCTGGGTGGCTCAGTGGGTTAAGCCTCTGCCTGCGGCTTCGGTCATGATCTCAGGGTCCTGGGATTGAGCCCCGCATCAGGTTCTTTGATTGGCAGGGAGTCTGCTTCCCCCCGCCCCACCTCTCTCTGCCTGCCTCTCTGTCTAGTTGTGATCTCTGTCAAATAAATAAATAAAATCTTAAAAAAAAAAAAAAAGAAATGCAGTTTGAAACATAGAATTGTTTTAAACATGTTCTCTTCAGAAGGAGAAACAAATTACAGAATATTCAGCATTAAAATGTGTGAAAGCGTGGTCTAAGACTGCATAAGATCAGGAGTAAATTTTTTGAAGAAATAAAAGTGTCCCTTTATAGTGAGAGGTTTTATCTATAGCGGATGCAACTTAATTTTAAAAATCAATTCAACACATTTATGTAGAAACGGCGTGCCCAAAACAAATACCACTAATCTTTTTACAGATGAAAATGTGAATTAAGCATACACATATAAAAACCAGATTTCACCTTGGTCTGTAGAAGACCAATTTCATACCAAGAAGCATGTAGCCTAGAAATGTAAGACAGAGGCATTGGGAAACAAGTTGACGGGCCATCTGGTAATTCTGCAGACTCTAAGGACCCCCTTTTGTCATCCGCCTACACCATCCACACACTGAGGCACTTGGACACCTGAAGTAAATGCTGGAACAACTGTGGGGGAAGCAGGATCATGTAGAAGTCAAAAGCAGATGCAGGGGCCAGCCCGCTAGGTATGAATCCCAGCCCTGTCACTCTCTGGCTGTGTGACCTCATGCAAGTTTTCTGTTCGTTAGTGAGCATACAGAAAGAGCCTGGCCTTTCATAAGCAATCTTAGTTATTAGTACCACAGCTGGCGGGGGGTCCTATAAAAAGGCACTCCCGCCACACAGCTCTGACTCCTCTCTTGCTCTCTCTCCCTTCCAACCCACATTCCTCTTGTGATCCATCCCCTTCTCTGGTTTTGTACACCTTCTTTCTTCTCTTAGGGCATTTCAGGCACATTACCAATCACAAATGCCCAGACCTGAGACAAGGTCACCTGACCAAAGGGCTCCTGACCCCTGAGAGAAGAAAGAGTCCCACAAATCAGTTTCTCTGAAACCAACTGCCAGTGAAAATCCTGATGCCTCAGAAAGTAATTCCCTCCACTGTCAAGGGGAATGGAGATTTTACTACGAATTATTTGCCTGTTCAAGTAACAGATTAAAAGTGATTCCTCCAGGGCCACAAAGAATATCATATGGTCAAGTCAAGCTCATTTTGAACATTAAAGGTACGTTACTGGTGCCTAAGCCAAAGACTTATATTCCACCCAGCTAGACGGGTCTTCCCCACCACTCGCAAGATGCACACCATACTACTGGTCACATTCAAGATTCTTCATTGAAGACCACTAGATCATGGCACCACAGAGCAAGAAAGGATTTTATAGATCATCTAGATCAAAGGTCACACACCCAAATACAACAGTGTACCTGCCAAGTCATGAGTCACAAAGGGACTGGAGCCAGCTGGGGACTGTGTGTCCTGTTTGAAGGCAGGGCTGCTACTCAGCTCCAGCCAGCTGCTGTCATGGGCCTGGAACTGTTGCTACAGGGTCTGACTGTTTAAGAGAACCTGAAAGTTCTGGGGCGCCTGGGTGGCTCAGTCAGTTAAGCATCCAACTCTTGGTTTCAGCTCAGGTCATGGTCTCAGGACCATGAGATCGAGCTCCATATCAGGCTCCACACTGGGCATAGAGCCTGCTTAAGATTCTCTCTTTCCCTATCCCTCTGCCCTTCTCCACCCCCCAACCACTTGAACTCACTCTCTCTCAAAGAGAAAAAGAGAGAGAAGCTGGAAATTTAGATGTTTATGTGTGCGGCAAGCAAAACACACCTACAGACCAAATATGGCCCAAATGTTGCCATATTACCCACGCTGAACCACACAAAGCAGGAGTTCAGACCACACGTAGGCTTCAGACCACAGGAGACCACAGAGCTACTGCACAACGATCACTAAGCCCAATGGTAAGGAGGGGGCAAGGGTCTAAGTAGTCGTGTTCATAGAATGAAGAATGTGCCTTGTTCATAGAAGAACTATTCTTACTCTAATATAAAAGGACATTTTAATATTAACAAAACCAAACTTTACTTGCAAACATCACCAAATTGATGATTTTTCATTCCATATTTTCTTAAATGAGTAGATTCCAAAAACACAACCGCAGGCGTGTAATATACCAAGATTTTATTTACACTGAAGAGACAACCTTCACACTCGTAACATTCACAACCACCACCTGGACTCATTCTGCCATTTGACTGCTGGGAATGGAAGTTTATGTGACTCCTGACAGAGCCCGGAAAGGAAGCCAGAGTCCCCGAGACCCAGTCCAGGCTCCTTTTCCATCACCAAGGAAGGTGGGCTTGACCCAAAAGCAGCCCAAGAAGTGGCATAGCAGGGATGAAAACCCAGGATAAAAATCATGAAAAGAAAATGTTGGAACAAGCTGTTTTCACCAATACCTCTTCAAAGCTTCACAGGGTCTCAGAGGTAGAAGAAGCCTGGAAGACCCCCAGGCCCCAGCCCCACAACCAAATCATCCCTCCAGCTGCATCCCAGATGAGGGCCTTCCAGTCTTCAATGGCTAAGGAACTTGGCATCTTGCCACGCTGGATAGCAATTCATCCTCCAGTCCCCATGCCTCTCTATCCTCTTCAACCCCTTCCTACTCCCCATCTGCAAACACCGCCTCTACATGCTCCCTTCATACTCTGCCTTCTCTCAGTCGCTCCATTTCCCCAATTAGCTGGGTTCCTTATGAATAAGAATCTATTCACTTTCAATTCCTGCTGTCAGTCTAGTTCAGGATGACTGACTTCAGGTGGGAGCACAGAGGCCAACACTTGAGAAACAGACTTGGCCACTAAGTCAAGACAACGCCCTCTGAGGTCAGAGCAGGTGGTAGGCGAAAAGGGCATGCCCTCCACGAGGCTTCAGGCAATGCTACGAACCAGGCTGCCAAATGCACAGCCAGGTAAGCTGTGCCCAGCAGAATTTCAAGGGCACGCCTCAACAAGACAGGTTGTGAGCGGTGCCCTCTGGAGCCATGCAACAGAGCCACCCAAGGAAGGGTCGGTAGCCTGTTCACAGGCACATGGGAATGCAAGTCTGGCTATTAGGGGACGGAGTACATCTTTCAGTTATCCTATCATAAACAGTGACTGAGTGGCCAACTGAGTTTCTCATACCTGAGTGTGTTGGCAAACCCCCTGGGAGCTTACCAAAAATGGGGACTTGCCCAGACCTCTCCAGAAATTCAGAATCCTCAGCTCCTCAGTGGGAGTGGGGTGGAGAAGGGGGAAGAATAGGAATGTTTATGCTGTTTTTAAACAACCAGCTTCTGGAAAAATCCTAGCAAACAAAGTCGAGGCTTAGGAGGAGACAGATATTCTAAGGGCCAAGATTATGTTACCAAGGAGAAAATGTTTATATTTTTATAAGGCTTATTCCTCCCATCTCAGCTCTATGTTATGAAGAACAGTGTTCTGAAAACCGTTTATGAGGACACTCACTTATAATTCATAAAGCAACTGTCACTAGAAACACCAACCCTAGCGATTTCTTACCATAAGTTTTAAGAGCATACAGACACCCTAGACTCCAAAATGAAACAGTTATTCTGACAGCTTGCTAAATTTATAGCCACCATGTGCCAAATCATAGGAAATCCACATTCTAGCTGGCAAAGGCCCCTCCTACCTGCATCTCAACACGGCAAACACTGGGACACATACCTTGTGTTCCTCCTTCATCACCTGTTCAATGAGCTCAGATTTCACTGGAGGTTTGGAATACTGGCCCGAGAGAAGGCCATGTCCTAACTTAGTCCTGGACAGGAGGGAGGAAGAAAAACAAAAAGGTCATTGTTGTTTCCCCATAAAGACATTAGCATTACCTATGAATGCTTTTAGGTGGACCATTTTATCTTGATGACTCAAAAATAACTTATTTATTTGATTTTTCTTGATAAATGATGCCATTTCAAACCATCCTTTATAAATAACTATTAATATCTTTCTTCTTAAACAGTAGCACATGCTCATTTTAGAACACTTTTATTACGGAAAAATTTTTAAAGGGAGAGAACTGCCTTTAATTCTGCAACCCAGCAATAACCACTATGATCAATCACTGGGTATTTTCCTAAAAAAACTTTTAGATACTTTTCAATCCGTACTTACATCTGTGTGTTGAAGTCCTGTGTTGGATCTAAAGGAGAGTAGTCAAATATTCTTGGAAGGTTTCCTACATACCTAGAAAATGAGAAGGGAGAGTCAAAACATAGGAACTGAAAGAACAGAAACAAAATAAACGCCATCCTAGTGAAGACCTTCTTGCCTTTCATCCACCCACAGAAAACTTTTGCTGAGATCCTACCTCTGCAGCCACATTCATAGGCCTCCCTAAAATGCCCGTGCTTCTAGCAGTGGGTCTCAACCCTGGGTGCAGGTTAGAATCACTTATAGAGTTTTTCCAAAAAATACCAAAGCCAAAGCCACCCCCAGATGTTCAAGCGACACTGCCTGAGACTGAGGCCTGGGATTTGTCATCTTTTCAAAGTCCCCCGAGTGATTATAACATGTAGCCAGGATCAAGAGCCACCAGTTTATGCCATCACAATTACCATCTCAAAAACAAATGGTAAGGAGCACCTGGGAGGCTCTGTCAGTTAAGCATTTCCCTTCAGTTCAGGTCATGATCCCAGGGTCCTGGGATCGAGCCCCATGTTGGGCTCTGTGGGGAGTCTGCTTCTCCCTCTCCCTCTGCCCGCCACTCTGCCTGCTTATGCTCTCTCTCTCTCTCTGTCTCTGTCTCTAAATTTTTTTAAAAATGGTAAGGCTAGGAATTATGTCAATTGTATCAAAATGAACGATGATAATAGCAGTGACAAATACCACTTGTTGGGGGCTCTCTGTATAACCTGGTTGGGTTTTCGTTACAACCATACAAGGAAATCATGGGTATAGTTACCCATTGGAGAGAAGAGAAATCAGGATGCTTCCAAAGTTACTCAGGAAAGGAGTGATGAAACCCAGAGTGCACCCAGGCAGCCTGGCTCCAAACCGCTGCTCTGAAACACTCTGCCCTGTCCATGCTTCCTTGAGCAGGCCCCAGCCGTCGCCTTCTGACCAGCTTACTTTGACAGAGCATTGCCAACTTCCACCACCCATCTCTAATCTCATTTCTTTCACTTCTTAAGTTCATTTCCTATTGCACACCCACAGCTTTGTGCTGTTCATCTTTCCATCTTCAGGCTTTGACTCTCTGAGCCTGAAAGCTCTAGAGAGAAGAATCCAGAAGCAGATCCCTTTCCTTGGCACTTCACGCACCCAGCTCTGCCCACTTATCTGACCTCATTCCCATCCCTCTCCATAGCCCACAGCACCCCAGCCACATGCCCTTCTTTGCCAGGACGTGCCAAGCTCACACCTGCTTCAAGGTCATGCCATCTGCTATCTCTTTCCCAGAATGTTCTCTCCACAGACCTTTGCTCCATCTCAGATCTATTTAAAAGGCACCTCCCCACCTCTCCTAAATCCCCAACAACTGACCCTGGCTGACTTTCTTCTTGGCATGCATCAGTACTTGAAATTTTATAACTTATCTCCTTGTTTATTATCTCTCCAGAGATTATATACTGGAGTATAATCTCAATGAAGGCAGATACATTTTCTAAATTACTGCAACTCCAGCACTAGAATAGCATATGACGTGTAAAAGGCACCCAAAAAACATTCGTTGAACAAATAATGTAATCATATAACCAATTTCCATAATTGACTACCTATAAACCAACAGAAAAGGGATCATTGCAACAAAGCCCTAGAAGAGAACCACAACACACTAGTAATTAACAATGACCTCTGCTACTGGACACTTGCAGGCACCTGCTGTCTACAAACTCTGAATTTGTACTCCAGATTATGTACCTATGTCAAAATTAACAGAGCCCACTTCTCTGGGACAGCCCCTTTCAAATTGCTTTCGGATATGTCACCGGATTCCTGTAACGCTTGACAACAGTTCTCACCCAGCTTCAGTGCAGGAAGCCACACCACGCAGTTACGGTGACATGTCCTGCAGCTGAAGACAGGCTTCCCCGGCACATACTGTGACGGACAAAGGCCGCGCTTTGCACCCAGATCTGTGGGGGGGACACTTACGCTCTCTGGAATTCTGGGATGCTGAAGATGGCCTGCATGACAGAACTCAGGTAGCAGCTGTTGCCCAGGTTCTTGAGACCCGTGTACCCGGGGCCATACATGGGCTTCAGCTTTGTCCCAGTCTCCTGGATCACTTCCCACTCGCTGACCCGCGGCTTGATGTCATTGTCCCGAAGCCCGTTCTCTGTCTGGGACAAAGTCATTGAAGGAAACCAACTTTAGTTGTATAATTATCACCCAAAGCTCACATCCCAAGAATTATTTCTAACAGCAATGGATATTCCTGCCCCTTTGTTCCCCAAACTAAGCAGAAAAATCATCTAGTTAAAGAGACTGATGTAGTGATGGTGCACAAAACTGTCAGTGTATTTAATGCCACAGACCGCACACTTAAAAATAGTTAAACTGGCGGGGCACCTGGGTGGCTCAGTGGGTTAAGCCTCTGCCTTTGGCTCGGGTCATGATCTCAGGGTCCTGGGATTGAGCCCCACATCGGGCTCTCTGCTCAGTGGGGAGCCTACTTCTCTCTCTCTCTCTCTCTACCTGCCTCTCTGCCTACTTGTGATCTCTGTCTGGTCTGTCTGTCAAATAAATAAATAAAATCTTTTAAAAAAATAGTTAAACTGGCAAATTTTATGTTATGTATGTCTTTCCACAGTAAACACACACAAACACACACACACACTTTAAAGATTTAAAAATGAAAGGGAAAGAGACCAAGAGGAAAGGAGGTAGGAGGAAGAAAGACAAATAGGAACAGAAAGAAGCTAGTAATTTTAAGGGAAAATACAGTGCAATTCAGCGAACAGAAAGGCAAGGCCCCTGGACAGGAAAGTGAAGGAAAATCATGTGCCTTGGAAGTGCCTTGAAACAGGAGGGAGGTTTAAAGAGGAGCAGAGAACATAAACTAAAGGGGGACGTGAGTGAGGACGAGGAAACAGAGTGGAGGAGAGCCCGAGGAGAGGGAGAAGGGCGGGGAGGGGAGGGCCCGAGCACAGCACGCACACCGCAGCAGCTCCTCACAGGAACAGACGTTACACAGTCACGACACCAGCTTGAAGACACAATATTGGGGCGCCTGGGTGGCTCAGTGGGTTAAAGCCTCTGCCTTCAGCTCAGGTCATGATCCCAGGGTCCTGGGATCGAGCCCCACATGGGGCTCTCTGCTCCACGGGGAGCCTGCTTCCTCCTCTCTCTCTGCCTGCCTCTCTGCCTAGCTGTGATTTCTCTCTGTCAAATAAATAAAATATTAGGGAAAAAAAAAAAAAAAAAAGAAAACACAATATTAACTGAAGCAAAGCTTTCCCCATCAACAACAACATGTTGGCTTCTTCTTTCCACCCCCGAGCTCAGCTTCCCCTCCTGAAATTAATTAAAGTGATGTCGGTCACAGATAATTTTAAAGGTCATCTTCCAGTACCTTCTCGCTTCAGTGAACAAGGAGTGATTCATGCAACTCTCCATCAAAACAGACAGAAATTTCACAAGTAAACTCCAACTAAAACAAATGGTACTTTTGACGAAGTGCCATTTTTATTATAACATAAAAAAAAATGTAAGCTGGTAACCAAAAGAAAATGCTAATTAATTAAATTCAAGAAGTGAAGGCAAACGTTAAAACCTAAAACCTATAAAAGTAAGATTCCTGTTACAGCAATTACATATTAAAGAAACTAAAGGGTTCCCTCCCTGCAAGGTAGGAATACAGACAAAGTAGACCTTCTTACCCCATGCATATGAAGCATATCGATTCCAAAATGTGCTAAGTGCTTGGCCAAATGAGGATCCAAAACAGGTTCCTCTTCTTGAAAAGAATAAACATCTACAAGGTGAAGAGAAAACAAGGAATGAGATCTTTTATCATGTCCTTCAATATTCAACATGTATCTATTGAGCTCTCACTGTGTACCGGGCTTGGGATACGTCGGTGAATAAAGCCAACAGAAACCTCCTATGAGTTACACTCAACTGGAGGAAAGACAGATGATCAACAACAAACATAATTAATAAGTCTATTTTGTAATTATACCCACATATCAACTTTTTACTTTCAGAAAGTTAATGTTTTAAAGGTTTTCTAAAACAAAAAAAAATTGAAAAGCAGTGTCTAAAGTTAAAATAATTGAAATTAGACCAGTGTCCATGCCTAACAATTGATTTTGTAACCAAAACGACACTGACATAACAACAGTGCAGGAGGAGGGAAGGGTAGGGGAGGAGAGAGTGGCACCACCTACCGTGGAAGGGAGAGCCTACGAGGGGACAGAGGGGACATACAGGCCCTCAGGAGCCCCTGAATAGCTAGAGTGAGGTGTTAGGTCCAAGACAAAACAAAATTCTGCCTGTGGAATCCTCCACAGCCTCAGACCTATCAGCTCACCAGCTTCCACCTCCCACCTGCCCCTTCACCCCTTTTTTCCAAGACTAGTGTCCATCCCCAGTGGATTCGGTGGAGACTGTTCAGTACGTCCCAAATGTGTCCACCCCATAGCACATACAGCAAATGAGGGTGCACATGGCTCAGGGGGTAACTCGGGCGGTTCCAGCCACCCCAGGCCTAGTCCACCAGTCCCAGGGCCTGAGGGATTGGCATCTTGGCCTTCTTGGCAAATCCCCCAAGAAGCTCTCAAAACCACCACCTTGTATGTCCTTCCACAGTAGCGCAATGTGGGGGAGGGGACAGATATCTTCAGGCCCATTTTGCAGATGAGGAAAAGAGGCTCATAAGGTTCAGTCATTTGCCTCAAGCCCCGCAGGTGGCCCAGAACTTAAGTGTCCGGGCCCCTCACCCAGTCCTTTTTCTGCTACAGCAGACTATTTCTTTAGTTCTCTCAGAAGACTCAGAGACTTGATGAAGCACCATTCCAAGCCCTTAATTGGAAGGGAGAGTCAAAAACCACAATTTCTTCACTCCTAAATTAGAAAAACAAAACCTATTACAGGGAAAATAGATATCAAGATAGCAGGGGCTCCTGGGTGTCTCAGTCAGTTGAGAGTCCTATCCTTGGTTTTGGCTCAGGTCATGATCTTCGGTGGTGGGACTGGGCTCCATGTTGGGCTCCATGTGAAGTCTGCTTGAAATTCTGTCTTCCTCTGCCCCTCTCACTTATGTTCTCTTTCTCTCTCTCTCTAGAATAAGTAAATAAGGGCACCTGGATGGCTAAGTCAGTTAAATGTCTACCTTCAGCTCAGGTCATTATCCTGGGGTCCCTGGATCAAGTCCTGCATCAGGCTCCCTGCTCAGCACGGAGTCTGTTTCTCCCTCTCCCTCTGCCCCTCCCCCTGCTCCTGCTCTCTCTCTCTCACTCTCTCCCAACTAAATAAATAAAATATTTTTAAACAATAAAATAAAATAAGGAAGTAAATTTTTAAAAAGAAAAAAATAGCATTCTTTAGGACACTAAAAGATAGATTGTCCAATGATTGTCCTCCTCTTTGGAATAGCACCAGGAGGAAAAAAAAAATACACACACATACAACCTATGGTGATCTTCTGACCCAAACCCAGATATGTGGAGATTCACTGCCACCAAAGGAAGTTAGTCTTTCTATTATTAATAGATTAGATGTTGTATAGCTTTCTTGGCTGTCCCTCTTCCTCCAGGGGCCCATTTTAACTTATAGATAGGCAGCCTTCATTTATAGTCTTCCTTTAGTATAATTCAGAGCTCTCAAAAGCAAAAACAAAAGACAAAATCCCCAGCCCATTTAAGAAAAACTTAAGAATTTCTTAAGGAATTAAGAAAAAGTTTAAATGCTAAGACCACCAACAAAAATCTTTAATAACTTGAAAGAAATACATAAATAATATTTTTTAATTTATGGCAAGTGACAAGAAAAATACCACTCAGATACTGACTGAATGTGAAAATAACATTCCCTAGCCACTTTAACTTCGGTTATTATTAATGAGTGAAATAGTTTTGAAGACTTAAGATTTTAAGCCTCTAATTATTTGAGCTTTATTAGAAAATAACAATGTTGCCAGAGCTGAACAGTTGGCATTGGCCTAGGATTTTGAAATAAGTGAAAACCACACAACACTCTATAATTCTTAATTTGTTAGACTCAGGCCATATTGAGAAATTAATGTTTCCTCCCTCCAGTCATTAACTGCTCCAAAGATGTGACATGATTTGGTCAGACACACAGTTATTTTTTTTTACCCCAATGACAACAGTTGAGTGAGTAACACACAAGAAATCTAAAAAATGAACTGTGATCCTCGAATTTGGCAAGGATGAATAACTTACAAATGACATGTAGTCACAGAAAAAAAAATGTGAAGTGGACTCAAGAAAGAGCACTGTAAGATGCTACTGAGATGGTACAGGGGCCCCTGGGGACAGGCAGTTTCACAGATGCTGTGGGCATCTCCAGAAGCTTCTCCTGCAATCACCAAGGCACTTAGGCTTCTTCTTAGGTAACCTAGTTTCACAACAGAAGAGCAAACACCCTCTCCTATCTCTGTCCCTCCTCACTCCCTTCCCACCAAGAACCTCATCCTCGCTTTTGCCAAATCAATGTCTCCTCCCACAGAGGAAAGTTTTTATTTGTTTATTTGTCTGGTGATCTGTTTCTTGGTTTGTTTGTCACTGCGCTCATGGAGACCCGGAATGGAATTTGATATGGGGGCCATTTTTATGACCCATGCCACCACCATGGCCTCGCCTAGGTGGTCCAGACTCCTTGGAAGAACGGATTCCAAGTTGCAACCTCAAGGTAAGTAGGAGGTCCTCATCAAACAGGTATATCCTTACTGGGGAAAAGGAAACCGGGATGATCAGATCACATTACCATTAAATAGTTGAGTCCACAACCTGCTTGGATTCCATGTTCACTAAGCGGTACTCTAAATATAAGTCAGCTCCCTGCAGGAAAGGAATGTACTGGTCAAGCCAACATCAACATCCCACTTACAGGCAGTTGTGGTTCTCACTATAACCTAAAAAATAAACACTTTCTCTCTTGCGAGTTGAATTAGCCTCAGTGAGCCGAGCAAATATGGAAATGAGACCGCTGGCAATGGTATCTTCACCAGGAGGTGGCCACCCACCCCTGGACAGAGGGCACCCTGCGCTCCTGTGCCTCAATCTCCACAAGGCTCATCCTCAGACATTAAGGGAAACTTTGGGCATGTTTTCATAAACTTATTTGGCTTTAAAACAAATGAGTTATAGCTAGCCATCTATTAAACAGACTTTAAAAAAGTAACGTAGAATTGATGTATCCCATAAACTAATATGATAATTAGACTGAAAATAATCATTAAAACCAACTCTGCACAAGACAAGCAGAAATCAAATCTGGATCTTTCTTCAAAAAGTGAAAATTATTTCAGGTGAATGAATTTAAGAACCCTCATCATAGGCTAGATGATCTACATTGCTGTTTGTTTTATGCCTTCTATGATCAAAACAGGAATATTTATTCAAAAATCTCAATTATATAAGGAAAAGTTCTCCCTCCTCTACAAACAAGCAAAACAAACCAAAAAAAAAAAAAAAAAAAAAAACTTAAGTATAGCAGACAATGAATTAATATTCTTAGCAGCTGAAGAGTTTTTTTAAAAACCAAGAAGGAACACCTACACATAAGCCTACTAGAAAATCAACCTAAGAAATTCAAAAATAGAACTACAAATTGGCCAAAAATACTATGAAAAATGTTCAGTCTCACTAGTAAAGCAAATGAAAACAAGATACCAGGTTAGCGAGGGTTTTTAAAAACAACAAATACCCAAAGTTGTCAAAGATTTGCTGAAATGGGTATTCTCATACACTGTTAATGGGAATGTAAATTACTGTAACTGCTTAAAAGAGAAATTCAGCAACTAAAAATTTATTTTTTTATTGTGCTATGTTAGTCGCCATACAGTACATTATTAGTTTTTGATGCAGTGTTCCATGATTCATTGTTTGCGTATAACACCCAGTGCTCCATGCAATCCATGGCCTCCTTAATATCCATCACCGGGCTCACCCATCCTCCCACCCCCTCCCCTTTAAAACCCTCTGTTTGTTTCCTAAAGTCCATAGTCCTTCATGGTTCATCTGGCAACTGAAAATTTAAAAGGTTCAACCCTTTGTTCATAAAAATTGATCTTAAATATATTGTCAGACAAACATCCAAAGATTTCCATATATACAAGGATGCTCATCAGAATAGCAAAAAAATTATAACAATTAACAGGAGAAAAATTAAATGATTTATGGAACTATCATGGGATACAAAAGAGTATTTAATAACATGAAAAATATATATATGCATGTATATTTAATGTTAAATAGAAGAAAACAAGGAATAGAACTTTACACAGTGTGATTCCATTTTTGTAAAAATGTGGGGCAGGGGCAGTTTGGGTGGTTGTATAAGAATTGATTAAGGCCCTAAATCAGAAAACAAAACTGAAAGGAAATATCCAAAGTGTGAGAAGTGATTTGACAAATGATATTACTGGTGATTTTTGTTTATGTCTCTAAATTTTTCTGTTTTCTTAATATGTTACACTGAATATCTGCTCCTTGTGTAATCAAGGGGCAAAAATAACGTGTTCCTTCCTTGAGCTGAAAGGAAAAAAACTTCAGATGAAAAAAAAGAAAAAAGTCTAAATCATAGTTTGAAAATTAGTTTCATGCTCGAAAGAAAGCTTCTGGAAAATTAAAGACATGTAGCGAACAAAATTAGCCCTTGCCATTATTATTAGCATACATTTAGATATAATCTAATTATTTAAATACTTACATACATGCCAGTCAGTTTATTTAACAAAAGTATTCATGCCTACCACGTGTAAGATTTTATATGGAACCCAAAGATGAGTGAGACATAGCTCTGCCTTCAAACAACCGAAATTTTAAAACCAAGCCATGTATACAAATAATGGTAGTCTTAAGTTTAAGTTGTTCTGGGAACTGGACTTCTAATAACTGGTCTTATCAAATCACTACAAAAACCAACACAGAAAGAAGATACATGCAGGGCATCTGAGTTGCACAGTCAGGCATCTGACTCTTGGTTTCCGCTCAGGTTGTGATCTCTGGTTCCATACTCAGGGTAGAGTCTGCTTGGGATTCTCTCTCCGTCTCCCTCTGCCTGCACCTCACCTCACACTCCACAACTGCATGGTCACAAACACATGCACACACGCTCCCTCTCTCTCTAAATGAATAAATCTTAAAACACACACACTCATTCAAATGATCCCCCCCCTACAATGTTACCCATTAGAACTCCTATATTACAAACCCTTCCCTCTGTAGCCTTAGGATGGCTGCCTGGTACAGCATTCAACATAATGGCCTGTAAGCAACTTGCTGTAACCCTCAATCCAGCGGCACGTCCCGACTTTCCTCCTCCGATCCCGGTACTCACAGGATTCACCCTGGATTGTGCAGAGGGTTATCCTCTTGCAGCTACTTATCTCTAAGGAGCTCAAAATCAGCCCACTAACTCTGGAAGCAGGAAGATTATCCAAAATGTGAGTCAAGAGAATCTTTACGTGGCTAAGCATTTGGCCAGCCCTCAATTACAAAACAGATGAAAAACAAAACCAGTTTGGTGGAAAGGCATGGTAGACAAGAAGTGTGCCATAGTTAGAGAAAACACCCTAGCCAATTAACTCTGAAGCAGGCTAATTCAGTCCAAAAGAGAGAACAGAAGAAAAGACGAATGTCTTGGTATGTCTCCTAAAAAAATCATCTGACCTTAGAATAAGGAAAAAATGGAGACTAAAACTTGGAAAGATGAAGAAGACTGACCTAGGTGTTGGTGTAGATCTATGCTTACTTGATAAATGTTTTCAATGATGGCTTAGATGATGGATTCTTATGGCCCTTGCTCAGCATTTAAGTTTCTCATTATTGATCACAAAATGGTAGATGGAAAGAATGGTGCAAACATGGTCAAAAATTAACATTTGAGAACATATGGTGTGAGGACATAAAGAAAAAGGACGAATTCTAAAGCTGGCAGTACAAGTAGGAACCAAGTCTAGTCCTTGGCCACCAGCCACTGTCAAGGACTCTGACACACAATATCCTTTAAAATCCCCCTCCTTTATGACTCCATTTCTAAAATGATGCTAACTCCCATCATGAATTCTAGGGCTTCCCTCTACTGTTTTAATGGTGGACTTGATTATCCCTGCTCACTTCACAAGTCCTGGTTCCTATCCCTCTGTCCTCTTAGCCAAGAGATATACAGAAAGGCAGTAATAACAAGTAACAATAGCAACCTACTCATATTAAGGCCTTACTATGCACACTGGGCTAAATGCTTTTGGTGCACCAACAGATCTATGAGGGAGCTACCACGATCATCCTCCAGATGAGGAA